>NC_044324.1:115835360-116138390 GCF_007399415.2 Gopherus evgoodei
ATCACAACTTGTGCTCACTCTCCTTTACACCACCTCCACTAAACATGTACAAAAACCAAGGATGAAAGTAACTTAAAGGACTTGCCGGTACTCCTGGAGGGCAAGGGGAGGGGCCTCAACTGGAAGAGGCGTGGCCTCTATTGGAAGAGGTAGGGCCTTTAAATTCAGGGGGTTTTAAATCAGGATTTAAAGGTCTCAGGGATTCAGCTGAAGCTAGGAGCTGGACCCTTTAAATCACCCCGGAGCTACCAGCTGCAGAGGCGTCTGGGAGCCCTGGGGTTTGGGCGCGGGTGAAAATAATTTACATTTCTTACCGATATGGTCCAATCACAAGCAACCCACCTCTCCTATGTACTTCATGGATCCCTCCCATTGCATGACATGGATAGAGAAAATAAAGTTTCTATTACTACTACCAGTACTGTCTGTAATAAAACTTTACTATTGGAATAAGCCTGAAAAAGTGAAAACTCACTGTCACATTTTTCACCGTGTCTTCCCTCCTCCTCCAGCCAGGCTGCGGACACTAGGCTCCATGCTTTCTCCCTGCCTGGCACTGAGCAGCAGCTGCAGAGGCTTCCCTCTAGCTTGCAGCAGAGAGCAGGGAGACTGGCTGAGGGAGGGAGAAGCCTGCCTCCTGCATGAGAACAGTTTAAACTCAGCTGTTCCCTGCGTGGTTCAGTAACATTTCAAAGAGGATCTGCAAGCAGTTTGGACATCACAACCATGATCCTCTGCTGGGGAGAGAATGGGATAGATTTGAACTTGGAAATGGTTCCTGTTTTGATTGTGTTTTTTGTATACAGGAGATCCCCTCATCCCGGGGGCAGAAAAGAACTATCGCTGCCATGGTCACACACTGTTCTTATGCAGGCAGCAGCAGCAGGCATCTCAGCCAGTGTCCCTACTGCAAGCTAGAGCCTAGAGGAGAACCTCTGCTGGGGGTGGGGTGGAAAGAATGCAGAGCCTTGTCTGCAGCCTGCCTGGACGAGGGGGAGGAAGGAGACGAGAAACCAATGTGACAGTGAGTTTTCCCCTTCCACCTGCTTTTATTAGCTCTGGATTTAAGCGGTGGAGTCAAATGCTTGTATTTGTTGTGTATATTAGTATTAGAGACAAGATCCCCTCATCCCGGGGGCAGACAAGGACTGCCCCTGCCATGGTCAAACACACCCTTCCCACTCCCCCCCAGCTACTGTGAGTGAAATTAACAAGGATGCCAGAAACCACTCCTAACCCCGAGGGCTGAACCACTCAGAGAACAGCTGAGTTTAAACTATTCTTATACAGGGGGCAGGCTTCTCCCTCCCTCAGCCAGTCTCCTTTTCTTACCGGTCCTCCGTACCGGCCCGTACCGGCTTACTTTCACCTCTGACAAAAACTGACTTTTCAAAAGTAGACTCTGTCTGATGCTCACCTTGTGAACATAACTCCATCAAAATCTGTCTACATTAAGAAAACTCATTAGCTTCTTCCTTATATTAGTCCATTCCCAACAGACAATGAGAGATGCCACATAATCTTAGCAATGCAATAAACTAAGCTGCTGTAAAAATCGTTTGGAGTTATATCATAGGAGAACATGTCTGTCTTTCCAGAGAGTGTATGTTTTATCTCTCTTTGTTGAGTTTTATAATGTTTTTTTCTCTGTAATGTTTGCACCTTAAGAATAAATGTGCTTGCTTAGAAAGAGCTGTGTGGTAACTTGTATCTGCTGGCAACGCATAGTTCAAGCCCTTGGAAAGAAACCAAAGCGTAGACATTGACCTTTAGATAGTCTGACTTGCTGGGGATATCACAGTGTGAGGTCGGAAGCTATGCAGCCTCCACACACTCTGGTCAGAAGGGAGTGGGACAGGAATCCCTCCCAAAGACAGGTGACAGCAGGGGAACCTGAGACCTGACTGGGAATGCCTGGAGCAGACCCTGGAAGGAGAAGTTCATGTGCAGTTATCCTGAAACTGTGACACTTGTCAACATAGTAACATACAGCAATTCTGAGTCTGCATGTTCCTCACTGTTGTCCATTCCAGCTGGTGCCAAGGCATGGATCCAGCTCAGGATGATGACCCATGTCTGCTTTTGGCACTGTTGATGCAGGTGAAGGGCATTTTGATAGCAGCGGGTCTTGGTAAAGAGACCATGCATGGCTAAGTGGAGACAGCTGATGCTGTTTGCAATAACTGTGAATTCCCGGCTATGTGGACTAGCGGTTCTAGTGCAGAGCTATAATAATAGAATAATAGAATATCAGGGTTGGAAGGGACCTCAGGAAGTCATCTAGTCCAACCCCCTGCTCAAAGCAGGACCAATCCCCAGACAGATTTTTGCCCATACAGAGGTATGGGACTGCATCACCATGCAGATCTGAGATAACCGGTAGTGGCTCCAGAACTGCTGCATGAGGAAGCCAACCACCATAGAGCTATGTGAGGAGCTTGCCCCAACCTTCCAGCACCAAGGGGGGAGGGATAGCTCAGTAGTTTGAACATTGGCCTGCTAAACCCAGCATTGTGAATTCAATCCTTGAGGGGGCCACTTAGGGATCTGGGGCAAAAATCAGTTCTTGGTCCTGCTAGTGAAGGTAGGGGGCTGGACTCAATAACCTTTCAAGGTCTCTTCCAGTTCTAGGAGATTGGTATATCTCCAATTATTATAAGACATGCACATAAGGGAGGCCAAACCAGTCCAGAAATGGGTTACTATTGCCATCTGGAAGCTGGGTTCCCCAGACTGCTACCAGTTGGTGGCTAATCAGTTCAGTGTTGGCAAGTGTCACAGAGTAGTTGCCCCTTTAAAGGGAGATGGGTCTCAGCCCTACCTGTGACATAGCCTGGCTTTGGAATATAAGAATCTGAATAAGGTTTCAAATACTTCATTTGGGCTTTAATGTTTCAACTATTTTATTATATTTCTTTATTTGCTGAAATAAAGTGTTTCCACCTTATTGAAATGAAATGTTTTTAACCTTATGTAAACAAAATGTTTTGATAATTTTTTGTCAAATTTTGATAAAATGATACAATTTAATTGACTCAGCATTTTCTAGAATGTCCTGTCAAAAAAATTTTGACCAGCTCTACTTTTTCTGTTTGCTCATGATATTACCAGCTATGAAAACAAGCAAGAAATTCACTGTATTTAGACCAGAAACAGGCAGTCAACAAAAGAATTTAAATTAATACAAACCTACGAAACCTTAAATTATACAAATGTTATTTGTTGCTATGAATGCATTCCACTGAATACAAATGATAGGATAAGGGACTATTAAAGTTAAAGAGGAACTTCATACCACGTTTGAAGGGAGAAGCTTCCTTTTCACGGTCATAAAGGAGTTGTTTAATCACATGATGGGCAAGGTTGTAGGTTAAGAATATCCTCATATAAGGTCATATGCGCTCCTTAACCTATGTAGTGCAGAGGGGAGCAGAAAGACTTCCCTGGCTTTGTGGGGCTGCAAGGAAGGAATAGATTGGTACACAGTAGGTTTCTGCCACTGTATAACCACAATTCTTCTCTGAACAACTAGTATAATAGGAAGAGGAGACAGTATCAAAAGTGGAATCTGTGTGCTGGAGCAAGTGACATCTACTAGACTGCTTACATGGTATTAACAAAAAGATATTTATATTAACAGATAAATGAAATTCATTAATGCACATTAACAAATCCTTAGCTACTCCATATGCTTTGTGCGGCCTGGTCTACACTAAAAAATTAGGGGGCAACCCAGCTACGTCACTCAGGTATGTGAAAAACCCACCCCACAGAATGATATAGTTAAGCCAATCTAACCCCCAGTGTAGACAGAGCTAGGTCAATAGAAAAATTCCTCCATCAACCTCGTTGCCACTTCTCAAGGAGGTGGATTACCTAGAGCAGTGGTTCTCAACCAGGGATATCCGTACCCCTGGGTATGCAGAGGTCTTCCAGGGAGTACATCAGCTCATCTACATATTTACCTAGTTTTATAACAGGCTACATAAACAGCACTAGCGAAGTCAGTACAAACTAAAATTTTATACAGACAATGACTTGTTTATACTGCTCTATATACTATACACTGAAATGTAAGTACGTCTATATTCCAATTGATTTATTTTATAATTATATGGTAAAAATGAGAAAGTCAGCAATTTTTCAGTAATAGTGCTGGGACACTTTTGTATTTTCATGTCTGATTTTATGAGTAGTTTTTAAGTGAGGTGTAACTTGCACGTACACAAAACAAATCAGACTCCTGAGTGCGCCATATCCCCACTTCTCCTGCCAGCACTTTCCGCCGCGAAACAGCTGTTTCATGGCATAACAAGCTCTGGGGGTGAGGGAGGAGGAGCAGGAACATGGTGCGCTCAGAGGAGGAGGCAGGGAAGAGGTAGTGCCAGGGCAGGGATTCCAATAGGAGTCCAATAGGGGCAGGGAGGGGGCAGAGTTGGGGCAGGGACTTTGGGGAAGGGGTTGGAATGGGGGCCAGGCAGAGGTGGAATCAGGGCAGGGGTGGGAGGGGTGGCATCAGGAGAAGCTGGCACCTATAGGTGGCCAGGGAGGCTCCCCGCACTGCCCCCACCCATAGTGCTGGCTACGCAGCTTTCATTGGCCAGGAACTGCGGCCAAGGGGAAGTGCAGGTGCAGCGCCTATGGGTGCAAGGGCCGCTCATGCACCTAGGGGCTGCAGGGACCTGGCAGCCACTTCTTGGGAGCTGTGGTAAGCCCTGCCATGATCCTGCTCCCCTACCCCCATCCTGCACCCAATCCCCTGCCCTAACCTGGAGTCCCCTCCATCCTGGAGCCCACACCCTGCACCCACTCCAACACCCCAACACCCTGACTCAGCCCTAAGCCCCCTCCTGCACCCCAAACCCCACATCCCTGGCCCCATCCCAGAGTCCACACTCCCAGACAGAGCCCTCACCCCCATCCCCTCTCCCCAACCCTCTGACCCAGCCCGGAGCCCTCTCCTGCACCCTGAACCTCTCCTTTCCAGCCCCACCTGCAGCCTGCACCCCCAGCCCAGAGCCCATCCCCCATCTGCACCCCAGCCCTCTGCCCCAGCCCAGAGCCCTCTCCCACATCCCAAACCCCTCATCCCTGGCCCCACCCCAAAGCCACACCCCCAGCCAGAGCCCTCACATCCCTCCTGACCCCAATCCCCAGCCCCAGCCTGGTGAAAGCGAGTGAGGGTGGGGGAGAGTGAGCGAAGGAGGGAGGGAGGAATGCAGCAAGTGGGGGAGGGGCCTCAGAGAAGGAGCGGGTCCTCAGGGAAGTGGCAGGGCAGGAGTGTTGGTTTTGTGTGATTAAAAAGTTGGCAACCCTACCACAAAGGGACTTAAGTGGTGCATGGCCGAGCGTTGTGGCACCTGCTGATGCTCACCTAAAGTTCACACCAGAGTGCACTAGGGAAATTTTAGTATGCAGCTGTGGGGTCCACACAGATAGTTAGTGCATGACACACTGGAGCACTGTAGATTTACACCCCACCGTGCCACACAGTGAGTGTGCATATGGACATGCCCTTACAGACAACAAATACTTCCATCAGATCAGATCTGTGTGTAAATGGGATTCAGGACCAGGAAAAAAGAGTATTGACAATTAATACTTTGACCAGCTCCACTCTCAAGGTACTTAGGCCTGAAGTTTTACATACTTTTACATGAGCAAATGGCTCATTTCTGGTAGCTAATGGTTTCTGGTTAGTCCCAAGAATGTTGGGTCCTGAATAATTAAAAACACTCCAAGTTGTTGTTGACCTGAGGCCATGTCTACATCTAAAATTTTGCAGCGCTGGTTGTTACAGCTGTATTAGTACAGCTGTATAGGGCCAGCGCTGCAGAGTGGCCACACTTACAGCAACCAGCGCTGCAAGTGGTGTTAGATGTGGCCACACTGCAGCGCTGTTGGGCGGCTTCAAGGGGGGTTCCGGGAACGGGAGAGCAAACCGGGAAAGGAGACCAGCTTCGCCGCGGTTTGCTCTCGCGTTCCCCGAACCACCCTGCAAACCGCAGGGAAGGAGACCTGCTTGCTCGGGGTTCCGGGAACGAGAGAGCAAACCGGGAAAGGAGACCAGCTTCACCGCGGTTTGCTCTCGCGTTCCCCGAACCACCCTGCAAACCGCAGGGAAGGAGACCAACCGCGGCGAAGCTGGTCTCCTTTCCCGGTTTGCTCTCTCGTTCCCGGAGCCACCCAGCAAACCGCAGGGAAGGAGACCTGCTTGCTCGGGGTTCCGGGAACGAGAGAGCAAACCGGGAAAGGAGACCAGCTTCGCCACGGTTTGCTCTCGCGTTCCCGGAGCCACCCAGCAAACCGCAGGGAAGGAGACCTGCTTGTTCGGGGTTCCGGGAACGAGAGAGCAAACCGGGAAAGGAGACCAGCTTCGCCGCGGTTTGCTCTCGCGTTCCCCGAAGCACCCTGCAAACCACAGGGAAGGAGACCTGCTTGCTCGGGGTTCCGGGAACGAGAGAGCAAACCGGGAAAGGAGACCAGCTTGATTACCAGAGACTTCCTCCTTCCACGGAGGTCAAGAAAAGCGCTGGTAAGTGTCTACATTGGATTACCAGCGCTGGATCACCAGCGCTGGATCCTCTACACCCAAGACAAAACGGGAGTACGGCCAGCGCTGCAAACAGGGAGTTGCAGCGCTGGTGATGCCCTGCAGATGTGTACACCTTCAAAGTTGCAGCGCTGTAACTCCCTCACCAGCGCTGCAACTTTCTGATGTAGACAAGCCCTCAGTCATTGACAATGAAAGTGATATTTGTCACCAGAAGCACATGGAAAGAAGCTTCTACACAAGAAGTTTAAAGAACTAAACATCTTTGTTTAAAAAGAGACTTAGAGGTGATGATCATATTAAAAGTGTGCAGATACCTCAGCTGGTGGATAGGAGTAAAGAAAGGGGTGTAGGAACATTTTGTGGGGGAGAGGGGTGGCATGGGTTTGGTGCAGGGAGTTGTATTTGAAAGTAATTTACATATCAGACAGGACTTTTCATCCATGTGATGTACCCTGTGACGTGGCTGGAGGGAATATAAGCCTGGAATGCAACAAGAACATTAAGAATTACATGATGTTACATCTACTGAGATGCAGAGGAGTCCTGCAGATGGAGTAGGTGAACTTGTCCTTCATAAATTTGTGATTCTTAATAAATCTCAAGTTACATACAACTGAATTCCTAAATGTGTTCCAGAGTGGCTAACATATTGTAACTGAAGGGGAGATGAATTCCAGTCTTAACAAGGGGTCTAAGTATTTCACCAGGTTCATGCAGAGAACAGCTTTTATCATAAAAGAACACAGTTCAAGCACACTTTCTTTAGCAGAATGTTTATTTTCCTGAAAATCACAGTAGCCAAACCATAGTATAGACCAATGGTTTTCAACCCTTTTCACTCTTTGAGCCACAAATTTGCTAAAAATTGCTCCCATTATCTCAGTCTTTTGCAGCTTGCCAGCAGCCTGGTAGTATGGTTACTGTCCCTTACGACGGGCCTTAACAAAAAACAGTTGTCTCAGAAGAAGGCGCCCCATAAAGCAACATTATAAAATTAAAAACAAAAGCAAGGGGGAGGGGCATATTGAATCCAAAATCGTAATGTAAATTACTGATTTGGTTAACAAATCAAAGGAGGAAGGGGTAGGGTTGCTACTGGCAACACTCAGATAAATGTGGGTTTAGATGTGATGTAAGGCATTTCGCAGTTAATACAAAGAATGAACAATCAAGTCTTGTGATCCTTATTCAAGCAAACCACCACATTGATGTCAATGGTGAAACCCAAAGCGAGCATCTCTTACACCTGCCACTACCTACAAAAAGCTTAATGTTATGAGGCCACTTTGAATAACTATGGTGTTTGCTCTAGTCTTGATGTTCACAGTGTTCCCCATTGCCTTCTAACATAATAGTTCACTGCAGTTACAGAATGCAGACCATTTAATTAAAATAACCGGCAGCCTGAATTATTGGGACATTCATGTACTGCTGCAGCAGTGCATCACCAATAGGATCCAGATCCCTTTTACTTCCATCCCACCTCCACTTTTCCCTTTTTGACACTTTTCCATTTTCTCGTGTTGTTCCAAATATATCCTCAATAGGGTTAAAGAGAAGTTTAATTAGGCCACAGAGCTGAGGAACTCCACAGTGTTATTACACAACAATCTTTGTCATATTACACCTCGTTATGGCCTTCACAAAATGCTCACATTTGGCTTGCTTAAATCATTTGCAGTATGAGTTTGTAATTGACTATTTGATAGAGTACAATTGTTAATTGAAAATACAGGGTGGAGACTACTGAATGTAATTATAAAGTTCCAAACTCTCTGACTGCTTTGCCATGGGAAAGCTGTCTGTAACTTTGATTTCCGCGTTGAGTTGGCTTCCCTGCCAAGTGCCTCATTGCCCTCAAGCAATCTCAGGAGGGTTGCTCCTCAGTAAGTAATGTTAAAGCTTTACAGCTTGTGAGTCTTATCCAAGGAGGTGTGGAGGAACCCAGCCCTAGCCTGGGGCAAAGAAAGGAAAAAAGTTTCAGCTGAAGAGAGGATGGTGAATGTGTCATCTCTGGGGTTTCTAGTTAGGATTTTTCTCCTGATTCAGCTTTTTGGGGCTGTTTGGTCATATTGTTCTAAATCTGTTGAAACTATCAGTAGAATCATTTGACTGCTTCAAAGTTTAAGAGGAACCATTTTATTTTTAATTGTTGCTTTTCCACAGAGATGGCAGAGTTAAATAATTCATGTCAGAGTACATTTTTATTTGGGTATGGACTATAACTATCTATGTAAGCTAGGATCTGCACCTTTCTAGTATCTTGACATTCCTGTGTATACCTGATATAGCCACTGGTTATTTGAGGTGTGTCTAATTCATAATTTTGCTTACTGAGGGTGGATTACAGGATTTACTCCTAATATTTAATTGCCTAATGTAAACAAAAAGCAAAATGATAAAACACTACTACAAGAATAGGAACACCTACGTTTGAAATGCTTGTTGCATATGAGTTTATCCTGGAACTTGCATTCTATTCTTTCATTCCTAGATTGACTTACATTTTCAGCATTCTGGTGCAAACCAGATGATCCACCCACATATAAAAACTAAAGCATCCACAGGACTGAGAGAGAGATTTAAGTCAAACTCTTAGGGCAAGTATGTAAGTCAGCAGCACTATAATAATACTGCTTAGAATGTCTATAGTGCTCAATAGGGTCACAATGCTTTATAAACATTCATTCATTGTTCACAACAGTGTTGTTGGCAGTTGGTGTATGTTTGTGTTTGATTTGTCATGCAAATTAAAGGCATAATAAGCAACACCAGGAGAGTACGTGAGAAGGAGTTCCCGTACAAGGCCTGTCATATGTAACAGAGCTTAGCCTTCTGTGATCTCGGCTATGATAACATTAAAAAATTGCCCTCCTCTGCAAATGTGTTCCTTTCATTGTTTTAGACTCATTCATGCCACACTAACACTTCTCTTTTTACATTGCTACAGTCTGTTAGCAGCTCAGAACTGTTATGTTCTTAACAGAACTGTGTCAGGGATGCAGAAGTGGGTTTTTTACCCACGAAAGCTTATGCCCAAATAAATCTGTTAGTCTTTAAGGTACCACTGGACTCCTCATTGTTTTTGAGGATATAGACTAACACAGCTACCCCCTGAGACTTGACTTTAGCAAACCGGATCAAACCATTAGTCCAGTACACTATCTCCAGCAATGCCTAATATGTTAGAACATCATTTTCCCTTCCAATTGTGCCCTTAGATGATCTGTGTAATGTTACGTGGGAGAAGAAACCCTTCTTGATACCCAAAGCAGTCCCTGGAGCATATTTAAATTAAATATATTCTTTATTATCTTAGCTCACATTTCCTAAGTCAGCTACCTGTGCTCAAGGCTGAGATCCCAGAGCAAGGGCTCAGTCTGGCCAGCCACACAAATCAGCTCCCTCTTTTGAGACCCCTGGTGCTCATTACTGGAGACCACTCTTGATGGCATTCAAGTTCAGGAATGGGATAAGAGGCTTAGATGGCAAAGCTAGAACATTTCAGCTCAGATCAACCATAGCCCCCTTAAACAAACTATTTCATAATCAAATAATCTAACTTTATTCCATGTCTGCCATCGTCATGACTATAAGCTTTTGTGAAGGGGAGGAGCTTGTTTGTTTTATCAAATTCCTTCAATTTTTCTGCGTACACCACCTCATTTGGGGTTAGATTGTCACAGCTGTTACCCAGCCATGCAGGGGAATAAAGCTGCCTCTTGTTCTGCGGACTGCCCTGCTCAGGTTCCAACTCCAGCTGAGTAGTAGTTGGGGACAGGGAAGGAAGAGGTGCTCATCCAGTACTCCCTTTGTAAGCAAGAGGATGGGGAGGTGTAGATACAAGTGGGAAACCGAAGAAGCCGAGCTTCCACCTCCACTACTTGCTGTCCACAGTAGCCAATGGGTACACAGAAGGAGTAAGCAGCTCCATGAAAAGGAGCAGAATAACTTACACATGCCCAGAAGAAGGGCAAACGCAAGGATTGAATGGCAACTCCCTGCATTCTCTGGTTTCCTCATGGGGTAATGCAGCTATGTGTCTCCCTATACTCAAGGCAGATTGTGCTTTCTCCATTATTAATGAGCATTTCATAACACCTAAGAACCAGCTGTAAGAATAATTAAAGATCATTTAAATTGGAGGGTCTTGTTTCTTCTCTTTTCCATTTAATACTCATGGAAATTTGTTTTAAAGAAGAGAGTAGCTCCTAGCAGAGTGGACCCCCGATTGTACTTCAGTAAGGTTCTTCAAAAACCATTAAGTACGTCTTCATTGCATTTAATGCAGATTCTTATTCCAGTGTTGCCTTTAACTCTGCTTATTTCCACACACAAAGCTCTCTCACCTGAGTTTAGCAGTGCTTTCAATCCAGATTAGCTGGGCTGTCTAGGGCTGTGACTAAAATCCAAGTCAAGCTTTTACTTGGGCTGGTAACCGGCCCACTTTGCGGTAAGGACACATGCTAAACCACTCAAGTCCATCCCATACCTTCCCACAAATCCCCGCCTCCGCCCAGAAGGGCAGACAAGTTTAGGGTGACCAGATGTCCCAATTTTATTTGGACAGTCCTGATTTTTGGGTCTTTTTCTCATATAGGCTCCTATTACCTCCCAGCCCCATCCCGATTTTTCACACTTGCTGTCTGGTCGCCCTAGACAAGTTTCCCCACAATTCACTGTAGCAGCTTAGCTTACTGCAGCACAATGAACCAGCGAATGTGCCCCAAGAAGTTCTAGCGACACACAGGGTGAGTGCAGCACCAATGAGGACACAGTAACTGTAACTCAGGTATGGCTTTACAATGTGGCTGCTCACATCCAAGCTAGGCTAACCTGGATGCTCAGACGCCAATCACCTGAGATAATTCTGCAGTGAAGACATACCTCTTAAGCTTTCAAAGGTTATTTTCATGTTAGACTAAGCTCTAGTCTACACTACGGAGTTAGGTTGCTGCAAGACAGCTTATGTCAACCTAACTCTGTGTCTACACTACAATTTCGCTCCCTCCGATGTAACTTGCCCGCTACACTGACTTAATAACTCCACCACCACGAGCAGCATAGTGTCAATTTTGATGGAGTTACGTCGACACAGTGTCAGTGTAGACATTGCATTGTTTACATTGACTGTTGCTGGCTTTCAGAAACCATCCCATGGTGCCCCAGATTGACAGTTCAATCAGTGCAAGTGTGCCTGATGAGGACGTACAGCACTGATACAAGGAACAAAGTGTAGACACACGCAAGCGATATAATTACTGTAGCAGCTGTATGCTGATGTAACAAAGGGCTTGTCTACATCAGAAAGTTGCAGCGCTGGTGAGGGGGTTACAGCGCTGCAACTTAGAAGGTGTACACATCTGCAGGGCATCACCAGCGCTGCAACTCCCTGTTTGCAGCGCTGGCCGTACTCCCGTTTTGTCTCGGGTGTAGAGAATCCAGCGCTGGTGATCCAGCGCTGGTAATCAAGTATAGACACTTACCAGCGCTTTTCTTGACCTCCGTGGAATAAGCAGGTATCCCAGCATACCTGAGGAAGCCTCTGGTAATCAAACTGGTCTCCTTCCCCAGCTTGCTCTCGCGTTCCCCGAACCCCGAGCAAGCAGGTCTCCTTCCCTGAGGTTTGCTGGGTGGTTCCGGGAACGCGAGAGCAAACCACGGCGAAGCTGGTCTCCTTCCCCGGTTTGCTCTTGCGTTCCCCGAACAAGCAGGTCTCCTTCCCTACGGTTTGCAGGGTGGTTCGGGGAACGCGAGAGCAAACCGCGGCGAAGCTGGTCTCCTTTCCCGGTTTGCTCTCTCGTTCCCCGAACCCCCGAGCAAGCAGGTCTCCTTCCCTGCGGTTTGCAGGGTGGTTCGGGGAACGCAAGAGCAAACCGCGGCGAAGCTGGTCTCCTTTCCCGGTTTGCTCTTGCGTTCCCCGAACCCCCCTTGAAGCTGCCCAACAGCGCTGCAGTGTGGCCACATCTAACACCACTTGCAGCGCTGGTTGCTGTAAGTGTGGCCACTCTGCAGCGCTGGCCCTATACAGCTGTACTAATACAGCTGTAACAACCAGCGCTGCAAAATCTTAGATGTAGACATGGCCTTAGTTTTGTAGTGCAGTTTGCTCCTGACTCCTAGTCAATTTTGTTTTCTTTTCATTTTGATTTGATTGGTTCTTTCTAAGCATGCCAGCCTGGGAAAATCCTCCCCAGGCCCTTCTCCTAGTCCACTTAATGTCCACTTAAGGTCATTAAGCTTTTCACTACTTGTACTTCAGATCTTTGTTGTGAAATGCTCAGGTTAAGTACAGACCTGGAGGACAGGTAAAGAGGAAAACACTATGAGCATCAATACTAACAGTAGGTGGGAGCGTCTGATTTTTTTTTTAGTTACTTTCCTTGTCATGGTTGGGTGTGGTGAAAACTCCAGTGTAAGCATTAAAGAAGCAGCCTTCCAAATGGCAATAGCAATTTTAAAGAACAGAAGTGGGAACTTCTAGTTCTGCTACACAAAAGGAGAACAGAATGGGGAAACTTGAAAAACCTGTGTCAAATGTGGTTTACATCATCTGGGCCCAGTTTTGCTCCCACTGAAGTCAATGGAAGTCTCAGGATCCAAAATATATTTTTGATATCATCTTGGTCCTGGCCACTGCACAGTTAAAGACCTGTGGAAACACTTTGAAAAATATTCTATTTTTGTAAAGGTTTTGCATGAAAGTGAGGCCAAATTTACCCTCCATTATATAGTGCAACCTCCATTGTAATAAGCTTGAGTTGCATCTTGTAATGTGCACAGAATTTGGCCCACAATCAGTAATTAAGAGTTTGCTTATGCTGTACCAGACATTTATAATCCTATCTGTGGTGTCACTATCTCTGCCCCATCACTTGAGATGTGATATGAATAATTCTCCAGAGAAGGTATTTTAAATGATCCATGGTGTATTCCAGAGATATAATACCTTTATGAAGCTCCTAAGATGACTGTGTGCTACTAGCATTGTTCTGAAAATACAAATGTGCTCTTGAAAAAAAAGGTTTTACAAAGAAACAGGTGGTGTAGGTGAACAGTTGCTTAGGTGAATAATTGTGCAGTGGCTGTAAAAAGAAAGGCATACGGAATATAAGGTATAACTATTGACCTCACCACATTCCTAGATAAATGTGAAATTAGTTTGACTTGGTTTTCCCTTATGTTCATCACACACACAACACTCTCACACGCACGCAACATTTCTATAGTCTACTCAAGTTTTTATTAGAACATAAGAATGGCCATACTGGGTCAGACCAAAAGTCCATCTAGCCCAGTATGCTGTCTTCCAGCAGTGGCCAATACTAGGTGCTTCAAAGGGAATGAACAGAACAGGTAAGCATCAAATGATTCATTCCCTGTTGCCCATTCCCAGCTTCTGGCAAACAAAGGCTAGGGACACCTTCTTCTGTTAAGGAAGGAAGAGAGACAGTGAGAGAGAGAGAGTTTAATATTTTGGAGGCTTTAAAATATGAGGAGGAGGAGGAGAGGGTTTATAACTACCTTGATAGACAGGAGTACGAGGACTTCTATGCAATAAGCAAGGGATATAGAGATATCTGGGCCCTGACCTGCAAGCACTTAAATACAAAGGCAACGTTAAGCATGTGAGTAGTCCCAATGACTTCATTAAGCATGCAAATAGTTCCAAAATTACCCATGACCTTGAATGTTTTGTTGCATAGGTGCCAACTCTGTGGGTGCACCCGAGCTGGAGCACAAAATGGAAAAAAAATTAGCAGGTGCTTAGCACCCACTGGGAGCCAGCTCCCCCTCCCTCCCAGCACCTACCGCCTGCCTGCCTCAATCAGCTATTTCCTGGTGTGCAGGAGACTTGGGAGGAGCAGGGATGGGGCATGCTCAGGAGAGGGGGCAGGGCGGAAAGAGGCAGGGTGGGGACTTGGGGAAAGAGTTCAGGTGGGGGTGGGGTCTGGGGCAAAGTGGGGGGTTGAGCATCCCCTGGGTCTGAAGGAAGCCAGTGCCTATGCTTTTTGGACTGTGGCCCTCATCATTAAGGAGCCTGGCAGACAGGTCCTATGCAGATTTTTTATAGTGCAATAATAGGCAAGTATTTATTAATTGCTTTCATACAATATCAGTTTAAACATGCAAATTCAATTAAGAAGTGCCCAATGCAATGCTAGAATAATGTAGGAGGGCTAGGGTTATGTGTTCAGTTACTGTGCAGTAGCTGGTTTAGATAACAGGAAAGCATTCATTGTTGTGGAATAACCTGGTAATTCTTCTAACAATTTTGATGAGTTGCCCATGTCAGTTTTGATGAACTAGCCCATATCTAAGCAATTCCAAAAAAAAGAAGGGTTTGTTTAAATGTGTGTCTTTCATTTCTGAGAAGAAGTAACTGGATTTGAGCAGAAAAAAACTGTTTAGAATTGTATCTAATGATAAGAATCCACTGTCCTTTTGTGAGGGAGGTGGTAGTGCTGTCCCTATTAAAACCTAGTTTTATTAATGGCCAAATTCTGCCAATCTTACACAGTCTGAGTAGTATCTTACTCTGTGAATGGTCCCACTGGGCCAGATTCTGGTATCCTTACTCATGCTGAGTATTATTTTACTCCTGGAGCAGTCTCATTTAAAATGAGAGGGATTATTTGTGGAGTAAGATACTACTCAGCTTGAATAAGGATGGCATAATATGGCCCTAAAGGGTTTTTATGCTTTTAATGAGAAATCCTGGCCCCATAGAAGTCAATGGATGTTTTGCCTTTGACTTCAATAGGGCCAAGATTTCACCCATTGTGGCTGTTTGTGCAATGAAGTATGCACAGATTTAGTACATTACTTAAGTTTAGACATTTTTAAGGCAAGCTATTTCTTCTGGATGGCAAATGGGAAATGCCCAAAGAAAACACAGTGAAAGGGGTATTTCCTCTGCAAGTGCTGCAAATGTGGCCACACCAGTGAGCTTGAAGCTGTCAGTGTGGACAGACTTCAGCACTTTCCCTACTGCACTCTCCGAAGGCTGGTTTAACTCAAAGCACTCTACATCTGCAAGTGTAGCCATGCCCTGTGTCAGCACAGGCTAAAGCAAGCGTTCAAAAGAAATGTATACAGAAGCTACAGTAAAAGGAGATAAATATTCAGGATATGTTTCAAGGTGCTTGCAGCTCCCAGGTAATGCCAAGTGCAGTGATGATAAATGTTAAGCTAGGTAAAGTTAATCTGTACCTAGAATGCTTTACTCAATGAAAAGCAAAAGCAATCACTGCTGACCTGTTAACTCTTGCTGTCTCTTGTCTGATCTCATGTTTCTTACATCTGCAAGTTGGTCAGTCCAGCGTGTTGAACAGGGGGCCAGAACCAGAGTCCATGGGCAATGAAACCTTGTTTGCCAAAAATCTAAGACTCTGTTCAGATTTCAAGGGCCTCAGTCCCACATGATCTCTTACTCAGTTCCTTTAAGGGGACTGTATCCCTGCCACCTGTGTTTTAAGCACCTCCTTTTGCACCCCAAAAACTACAAACTATTAAAAGTGAACAAATTATTGACTAGATTCTCCTTTTGCTCCCTAAATGGATTGGCTCATCAGAAGTCTGTTGAATTTTGGGGAGTGAAAAGAAAGGATCAGGCCCATTTCAACTTCATAGTTTGGTGAACATCAAAATTCATTGTTCCTCATTGTAAATATTAGCCTTGAAACAGCCTCTGTCAATACTTCTCCTTCTCATCAACAAACTGTGGTGTTCATCCCAACAGTTGATGTGCCTTTAATAAGAAAGTATATAACATTGTACATGTGATAATTGTATCCCTCTACCCTAACCATTATATGCTGTAGCTCTTCATAATTTGTAGGCTCTCCTGGGCAGCTTCAGTGTCTTCCTGTGCTTGTCGACCGTGAATTATTGTGCTACCAGAATATAAATGAAGAATAATAAAAGTCTCATTAATATTAAATAATAAATTTGCAAGTTACTTTCTCACCCTCTACTTGCTTCAAAATTCTACTGCAATGGAGTGTAGTTTGAGGTATTTTATCCCTCCCTTTCCTTCCTATCCCCAAATAGAATTAAATACAATCATCATGTCTGAAACAAGACACAGATGACCATCATTTACTGAGTGTGGTGAGCATCATGAAAATATCTGCAACAGCTTATTCCTAAACAGATGGACTGCATGTGCATCAACTGCACACTGTCACTTTTTCATACAAAATATTTTCTAAATTTTCTGGCCAGGAAGAACCATAATAATTAATTACAAAACTCTTCTGTCTAACCATTCTCAAGGGTTTATATACATGCTTTGGGTGTGATTCTCCTCTCTCTTTTATTGGTCTAAGTTAGGCGTAACTTCAGAGCAGTAAATGGAGTGACACTGCTACAAAACTAGTGCAATATAAGAATCTGGTTGTTTAGCTTAACTTTTTTTAACTGTCCAAGACTTTTATCAAGGAAGACAAGGTTTCCTTCCTGCATTTCATATTTTATAGTGTGGAATACTCAGTGTGGCAGTTTTCATCATCTGCAGTATATAAAGAGAGAGGCAAATTTATGACACAGTAATATTCATCTTAGAAAATGATATAATGACTTCAATAAGCGCTCTTGTTTGATAAGGATAATAGGATTTGGTCTATAATTTTTTCACCTAAAGCAAAAAATGGAATATTACAAATCCAGGATATATGACACAGAAAACAGCAAGCAAACTTCATTACTTTTCACATATTTTTAGTGCTGTGGAATGTGAAATATATCTGAAAATGTTTCATAAAATGTGGTTGCGTCTTGTTATACAAGTCTTACGGTAGGAGGTTGTGAGAGTGTATTTGTGTGTGTGCATATTATATATGCAACATACACACGCGCGCACACACACACACTTTCGACTCAAAAAATAATATATCTAAATGAAAGAGCCCAATAAGGAAGGTATTTTGTTTTAACTTGTTTAATAACTCTAAATTCAAATTCCAGCAGTTCAAAGTATAGATACAATTGCATACTATAGGAATGAGGTTCATAGGGGTAAATAGAGGTGAAATTCCCCTGCCAGCTCTGGCCCTCTGCTACCAGGTAAAAGGGCTTGAATGGCATAAAGGGGCTCTAAAAGCCCTGGTGCAGAAATTGAAGAAGACAGAAACAGGCTGTCCTTCAAGGACTCCTGAGGCGTTGGCATAGGCCCCGTGCCAAGGATGGGGTTAGGAGCAGAGGAGGCGGGTCATGGGTGGAGCCATAGCACATAGATCTATGGAGGTTTGGACAGTGCTGCTGCCCATAGGGCAACCTGGTGAGACTGACATAACTTAAACAGTTCCTCAGGACTCTCTATGTTACAGCAGGGGTCTCTCCAGCCCTCAGAGCAGCCCAGCATCTGAAGGGTGAAAGGATGTCTTAAAGCCACTTTTGTCCCCCTCCCTCAGTGTGCTAATCCTGTGCTACTCCACTGAGTAGCAGCCCAGAATCTCACCCAGGATTTTTCAGACTGCTTGGATTGCAGTGCACACTACAGAGTGATAATACTTGATTATGTTTAGTGGTATTTGAAGACAGTTTATTTTTCTTCTTCTGACCTTTGACCATTTAGCAACTAACTTTGCAACAAAAGCATTGAGAGAAATGAAAATGGCTTGTTAAAAACAAGGAAGTAGTTTTCTCTATCTCGTCTCTGACTCTAAGCGCTATATTTTTTATGGATAAAAGAGGAAACAAAGTTACAAAGTGGTGACTGAATTATTGGCAATGGTGGCACAAAGAGGGTAGGCAGGTTTTGTAAGAAACCAAATTTCAGTTTTCAGGTTAAGCTATACAAATAAACCCACGTATCATGGTATCTGGTTTTCCTGAGCTGCTTTGCCTCAGGGAACCAGGGTTTGTGTTGTCTGGTCCCATAACTGATTCCCTGAGGAATTAAAAGGCTTGTTTGAAATTAAATAAAAACACAAATGCTTGAAACATCAACACCAGAACCACCCCACACCCCTACTAATGGGAAGTAATGGAGCACTACAAAATGGTAGAATAATTAACCCTAACAAACCCACATCAAAGAGGAAAATTCAGAACCATTTAGATCTTCTATTCTATAACTCCAACACTATATTTCTACTTGCATAAAAAAGTTTCCAAGCCTTTCTACTAATTCCTGGTCATAATACTCTGTAAAAATAAGATAGTCTGTATGTATCTCTGGAATCTAAATATCAAAACAACAGTAAGGCACCTCTCCTGTTGTTTCTAGTATTTATGGGGAAGTATAAAAATATGTGGGCTTGACGTTGCCCAGGATCTCATCTTCATAATTCGGGAGGCAGCAGAAGAAGAACCCCAGGCCTATTTCCATAATGGTGGTGGTCCAAGCAAAGCCATAGGCCCAGCTGAACATATTGACTCCTTCCATGTCAATTTCATTTGTGAACTTCACTGGATAAATGACCAGGCCCATGACCGAGAACACAGCTGAAAAAAGAGAAAAGACAACAAGAAGAAGAAGTCAGAATGAGTAATTAAACTGGTATCCATTCAAGTTTCTGCCTTGATGTTATCTCTAGCCAAATCCACCTTTGTTTTAGAGGTTTGAGGATTTACTACTTGAGTGGGCTTTCCACTGATTTTAATTGATGTTTCCAAGTGCCAAGTGGCTATAGAACTGGGCATAGACTCCCTTGTTTGAAGAGTCAAATAAGGCATGTATCAATTTTACAACAGGTACCATTTTAAAAGGCAACCTTTTCCTCATACACAGTCTTACCAGCAACAAAGAGCAAGCCTCCAATTCCTCGTATGAAGTTGAACCGAAGCGTATCAATGGCGAATGCTATGATGGCCAGGGCAAAACAGATGACCAGAATGATATAGCCAACAAGGAACGTGGCAGCAGCTGCTCTCCCCCAGGCTGAAATCGGAAAGAAAACATATTATGGAGGCAACAACACATTAAGATAGATTCATGCCTGCCTTAAAAATGAAGTGTTTTCATTTCAGACAAATGTGAGAAGAGGGTAAACTCTCAAGGAGAGAACACAGCCACCTACTCTCCTTTGACTGGTTTAGAATGTACAAAATGGTTCTGATCCAGCAAAGAGTTAATGCACAATGTATGATGTTTAAACAAACATTACTTCTTAGCAGTATGTTATTGGAATGTCAAGGAATTTCAATATTAAGTATTAAGCACTGAGGCAGAAAAAGCAGAATGTAAGAATAACCAGATAACAACCTTATCTTATTTCACTAATACAGGGCATTTGTTCAACGAATGGCAGTCATGGCTCTGTTGTATATGTCTACAATGGCACCAAAGGGTATTATGCATAGGCATCAAATGAAGAGGAGGCTCTTCCTCAAAGGCAACTTAAAATCTTCCATTTTAAAAAACTGTCTGTATTAGCATATCATGCTGGTATGCGAACATAAAAGTTTGGCATTATTTGGCAAATCTATACATCAGACACAAACAATCAGGGATAGATCATGACCCTAAGGTTTGTATGTGGAGGGCACCTTTCATATATGTCTGGCCAAACCGGACAGTCTCTACGTAAAGGAATAAATGGACACAAATCAGATGTCAAGAATAATAACATTCAAAAACCAGTTAGAGAACACTTCAGTCTCCCTGGCCACTCAATTACAAACCTAAAAGTTGCAATATTACAACAAAAAACCTTCAAAAACAGACTTCAACTAGAGACTGCTGAATTGGAATTCATTTGCGAATTGGACACCATCAAACTAGCCTTGAGTAAAGACTGGGAGTGGATGGGCCATTACACAAAGTAAAACTATTTACCCATGCTAATCCCCCCGCCCTCCTCCAGTTCCTTACATCTCCTTGTCAATTGCTGGAAATGGGCCATTTTCATTACCACTACAAACAATTCTTTTTCTCTCCTGCTGATAATAGCTCACCTCAACTGTTCACTCTCCTTATAGTGTGTATGGTAACACCCATTGTTTCATGTTCTCTGTGTGTATATATATATGCGCCTACTATATTTTCCACTATATGCATCCGATGAAGTGGGGCTGTAGCCCATAAAAGCTTATGCTGAAATAAATTTGTTAGTCTCTAAGGTGCCACAAGTACTCCTGTTCTTTTTTTCAAAAGAACCTAAGTGACTCATTGACTTTCACTGGGGCTTGTGCTCCTCAACCACTTGAGCCCACACTACATATATAAAGCACCACACAAGTGCAAACAATGATCATTAGATGTCAAGATGATTTCAGATCTCCCAGGCCCTTACACTTTGCACTCCAGAATGAACTAAGGCCTCCAGAGCTCAAGATGTTTGAAATACATAAGTAGTGAGATGATCTTTGGGCTCAGTGAGCCTTGGTTGGGGAAGCGAATATAGTTGCAGATGATACAAAACTACTCAAGATCATTAAGTCCAAAGCAGACCATGAAGACCAACAAAGAGATTTCACAGAACTGAGTGACTGGGCAACAAAATGGCAGATGAAATTAAATGTTGATAAATGCAAAGTAATGCACATTGGAAAACATAATCCCAACTACACATATAAAATGATGGGGTCTAAATTAGCCGTCACCACTGAAGAAAGAGATCTTGGAGTCACTGTGGTTAGTTCTCAGAAAACATCCTCTCAATGTGCAGTGGCAGTCAAAAAAGCAAACAGAATGTTGGGCATCATTAAGAAAGGAATAGATTACGAGACAGAAAATATCATATTGCTTCTATATGAATTCATGGTACATCCACATCTTGAATACTGTGTGCAGATGTGGTCACCTCATCTCAAAAATGATATATTGGAATTGGAAAGATTCAGAAAAAGGCAACAACAATGATTAGGGGTATGGAACAGCTTCCATATGAGGAGAGATTAATAAGACTGGAACTTTTCAGCTTGAAAAAGAGATGACTAAGGGGAGATATGATTGAAGTCTATAAAATCATGACTGGTGTGGAGAAAGTAAATAAGAAAATGTTATTTACTCCTGCTGATAACACATGAACTAGGGGTCACCAAATGAAATTAATAGACAGCAGGTTTAAAACAAACAAAAGGAAGTAGTTCTTCACTACTGTACAACACAGAGTCAACCTGTGGAGCACTTTGCCAGAGGATGTTGTGAAGACCAAGAATATATCAGGGTTCAAAAAAAGAACTAGATAAATTCATGGAGGACAGGTCCATCAGTGGCTATTAGCCAGAATGGGCAGGGATGGTGTCCCTAGCCTCTGTTTGCCAGAAGCTGGAAATGGCAACAGAGGATGGATCACTTGATGATTGCCTGTTCTGTTCATTCCCTCTAAGACCCTGGCATTGAGAGCATTCCCTCTGGGACCTCTGGGTCACTGTTGGAAGACAGGATACTGGGCTGGATGGACCTTTGGTTTGACCGAGTATGGCCATTCTTATGTTATTAGGGAAAATCAAGGCCAATCCTTGAATTCCTTGTTCCATTGGATAGCAAGTCCCAAATGTTCTCTGATTATCTTGGATTTTTTTCTTCTTTCCTGTGATGTTCTGTTAAATATGACACTGATGACTTTATTATGTGTTCCCTTCTTGAAATGCATTTGTAATATTGGCACAATGAAGGGAGTGCACACTACATAAAAGCAGCACTAGAGTACAAGAAATGGACCTGTGCTCATATGGGCTGCATTCTTTTTCTCCTTAAAAAAAACAAACAAATTACATGCAGCTCTGTTAATACAATACAAGATGATGCAGTTCAAGAAACACACAGTACAAGGATATGCAGAAGTTAAGGTTCCCATAACATTGTTACATTGTCTGTGTTTCTGGCAGCAAGTATTTCCACTTTACTTTATGTTTTGTTAAAGTATGCCATATAACCTACAGGATGTGCAATATGGTAGAGTTAACAATGATTCCTGTGGCAGTCAAATGTGCATCCAGAAGGTTGCATTAATGCAAACTTTTGAATTTAAATTTATAGAATCTCAATCAATGCAGCTATTTCTGAGGTGATATAATAACTAACCAATACCAGGAACTGTATCAGCAATAGAACTAATTCAGAGCAAAAAGGCTGTAAAGCTGTTTTAACCAGGTAGGTAAGGATTCTCCCCAGCATGAGGGAATCCCTAAGGATATGTCTACTCTGCAATTAATCACCCATGGCTGGCCTGTCTCTGATGACTTGGCCTCATGGGGCTCAGACCAAGGGACCATTTAATTGTGGAGCCACAGATCTAGGACCCCACAAGAGGGAAGGGTCCCATAGCCCAAGCTCCAGCCAGAGCTAAAATGTCTGCACTGCAAATAAACAACCCTGTAGCCCCTGCCCTGTGAGCCTTAGTCAGCTGACATGAACCAGCCATGAGTGTTTAATTGCACTGTAGACATACCGAGCTTCACACACCTTAGGGCAGATGTGGGCAAACTATGGCCCGCCGGCCACGTACAGCCCATGGGACCGTCTTGCCCAGCCCCTGAGCTCCCGGCTGGGGACTCTAATCCCTGGCCCCTCCCCCGCTGTGCCCCTTCCCCTGCAGCCACTCCGCCACATGGGCCACGCTCTGGCCTGCTGCTCCCGCTGGGCAGCATGGGGAGTGCAACTGAGAGCTCCTGCTACTGGTAAGGGGGCAGGGAGCAGGGGGGTTGAGTAACAGAGAGGAGGGTCTTGGGCGGCAGTCGGAGGAGGGGGCGGTTGGATGGGGTGGAGGTTCTAGGGGGGGTGTTAGGGGATGAGGAAAAGGGACAGTTGGAAGTGGGAGTCCCGGGGGGCCTGTCAGGGGGCAGGGATGTGGATAGGGGTTGGGGCAGTCAGGGGATAGGGAGCAGAGGAGTTGGATAGGGGCAGGGGTCCCAGGAGGGGGTGATCAGGGGACAAGGAGCAGAGGGAGTTGGATGGGTTGAGGGTTCTGAGGGGGGCAGTCAGGAAGTGAGAGGAGGCAGATTGAGGGCAGATAGGGAGCAGGGGGGCAGGTTGTTTGGGGAGGCACAGCCTTCCCTACCCAGACCTCCATACAGTTGTGCAACCCCAATGTGGCCCTCAGGCCAAAGAATTTGCCCACCCTTGTCTTAGGGTACGCCAGCTCTACATCATCTCACCCAGCATAGGAAGTCTGTCAACTTATGGCCAGGTGAGGGGGACATTGCCACTGAGTTGCTGTGCTTCACCAAGCACCAGATGGTGTAATGGCCCTTTGGGCTTTTAAGTCGCTCTAACTTGCACAGTGGGCCAAACCAACCCCCAGCAATGCTGGTGACTGGGAGCGTGCGGAGGTGGCAGTAAGCCATTCTCCTCCCTCAGCTTCCAGACCAAGTATAGCACAAATAGGGGGAGAAAATTCTGACCCAATCCTCTAGTCTATCCCTCTTTCTCTCAACAGTTCATGAAGGTTTTGACCATCTCCCATTGCTTTATGACCCATGTTCCAATTCTGTTCATTACATTTCACTAATTCCCCTCACCATTATAAAACTTTTTTCTTCCTTCCCACCCCCAGTGCCAGCTGAACCAAGTGCCCTGAAGGGCCCCTGCCATTTGGCTGGGGAGGAGTGGGGATGGGACTCTCTCATCCACCCTGCTCCCCATCTCTTCATGCCACTAACCAGTTTTTTCTCCCAGTAGTATTGCAAATGGCATAACTCTGTAGGAAGGCACGTTGGGAGAGACTGGCATACTCCCTGCCTTAAGGGAGTTGGCTATATGGCAAGAACAAACATGCTCACTGCAGGATTCTTACATCTTCTGCATTGCTTAGTCACCTAACCATTGCAGGTTTCTAACTCCATCTTCTGCAGCAGAGGATAATTTTAAATCAAAGTTTTAAAGATTCAGTTTTGAAGATGTAAAGACTTTAAGATGCTGTGTGTTCAAACTAAATCTAAGCTGCAGAATGCTACATCAGAGATTTAGTCTAAAAACAGACTTTTTGTTGATTAACTCTATTAACAATGTTGATATATCTCCTAATTTTGTGTTTCAGTAGGGTCATGATGATTTAGATTAACCCAGGGCCAGATTGTGACAGGGACCTGGATGTCACTGTCAACAGCTCAGTGAAGATCTCTGGTCAACCTGCAGCTGCAGTCAGAAAAACTAACATGCCTTGATATAAATCCTTCAGAATGCTGTGTGCAACACTGGCCACCCTGTCTGCAGAACTGGCGGGGATTCCAAAAAGAGTAACAAGAATGACTGAGGGAATGGAAAAAACTCTCCTCTGAAAAGAGATTGAAAACACTGGGATGTTTTCCTCAGAAAGAAGATGAAGAGAGAACATGATAAAGGTATATTACAATGATGCAAGGTTTAGAAAAGGTAGATCAGGATCTTCTGTTCTCTCTCTCCCTCTCTCTCTCTCTCTCTCTGTTCTCCTGTCTCATAACAAGAACAATGAAATTTAAAGGTGGGAAATTCAAAATTGATAAAAGGAAAAACTTGTTCACCAACTGTGAGATTAATTCTCTGCCACAGAAAGTCACTGGGGTTAAGCAACGTAGGGTAGTGGTGGTTGGAGACTCTCTGCTGAGGGGGACGGAGACACCCATCTGTCGCCCTGACCGTTCATCCCGGGAGGTATGCTGCCTGCCAGGGGCCCGTATCCGAGATGTTACAGAGGCTTTGTCGAGGATTATCCGGCCTTCTGACTACTATCCCATGCTACTCATCCATGTGGGCACAAATGATACTGTGAGGTGTGACGCTGAGCAGATCAAGAGTGACTACAGGGCTCTGGGAGTACGGGTTAAGGAGTTTGGAGCGCAGGTTGTATTCTCTTCGATTCTTCCTGTTGAAGGTAGGGGTCCGGGCAGAAACAGATGCATCGTGGAGGTGAATGCCTGGCTGCGAAGATGGTGTCGCCAGGAGGGCTTTGGCTTCCTCGACCACGGGATGCTATTTGAGGAAGGACTGCTAGGAACAGATGGCGTTCACCTTTCGAAGCGGGGAAAGGCCTTATTTGCGCACAGACTGGCTAACCTAGTAAGGAGGGCTTTAAACTAGGTTCGACGGGGACAGGTGAGCAAAGCCCACAGGTAAGTGGGGAACAAGACCTGGGAGATGGGTTGGAAACAGGAGGGAGCATGGGCTATAATGGCAGAGAGAAAGGAGGGTCAGGGCGAAGCTGGGAGGCAAGATCAAACCAGTATCTTAGATGCCTTTATACAAATGCAAGAAGTATGGGTAATAAGCAGGAAGAACTGGAAGTGCTAATAAATAAATACAACTATGACATTATTGGCATTACTGAAACTTGGTGGGATAATACACACGACTGGAATGTTGGTGTGGATGGGTATAGTTTGCTCAGGAAGGATAGACAGGGGAAAAAGGGAGGAGGTGTTGCCTTATATATTAAAAATGTACACACTTGGACTGAGGTGGAGATGGACATAGGAGACGGAAGGGTGGAGAGTCTCTGGGTTAGGCTAAAAGGGGTAAAAAACACAGGTGATGTCGTGCTGGGAGTCTACTACAGGCCACCTAATCAGGCGGAAGAGGTGGATGAGGCTTTTTTCAAACAACTAACAAAATCATCCAAAGCCCAAGATTTGGTGGTGATGGGGGACTTCAACTATCCAGATATATGTTGGGAAAATAACACCGCGGGGCACAGACTATCCAATAAGTTCCTGGACTGCATTGCAGACAACTTTTTATTTCAGAAAATTGATAAAGCTACTAGGGGGGAAGCTGTTCTAGACTTGATTTTAACCAACAGGGAGGAACTTGTTGAGAATTTAAAAGTAGAAGGAAGCTTGGGTGAAAGTGATCATGAAATCATAGAATTTGCAATTCTAAGGAAGGGTAGAAAGGAGTACAGCAGAATAGAGACAATGGATTTCAGGAAGGCGGATTTTGGTAAGCTCAGAGAGCTGATAGGCAAGGTCCCATGGGAATTAAAACTGAGGGGAAAAACAACTGAGGAAAGTTGGCAGTTTTTCAAAGGGACGCTATTAAGGGCCCAGAAGCAAGTTATTCCGATGGTTAGGAAAGATAGAAAATGTGGCAAAAGACCACCTTGGCTTACCCTTGAGATCTTGCGTGACCTACAAAATAAAAAGGCGGCATATAAAAAATGGAAACTAGGTCAGATCACGAAGGATGAATATAGGCAAATAACACAGGAATGCAGAGGCAAGATTAGAAAAGCAAAGGCACAAAATGAACTCAAACTAGCTATGGGAATAAAGGGAAACAAGAAGACTTTTTATCAATACATTAGAAGCAAGAGGAAGACTAAGGACAGGGTAGGCCCACTGCTCAATGAGGAGGGGGTAACAGTAACGGGAGACTCGGAAATGGCAGAGATGCTTAATGACTTCTTTGTTTCGGTCTTCACTGAGAAGTCTGAAGGAATGTCTAGTATAGTGAATGCTTACGGGAAGAGGGTAGGTTTAGAAGAGAAAATAAGGAAAGAGCAAGTAAAAAAGCACTTAGAAAAGTTAGATGCCTGCAAGTCACCAGGGCCTGATGAAATGCATCCTAGAATACTCAAGGAGTTAATAGAGGAGGTATCTGAGCCTCTAGCTATTATCTTTGGGAAATCATGGGAGACGGGGGAGATTCCAGAAGACTGGAAGGGGGCAAATATAGTGCCCATCTATAAAAAGGGAAATAAAAACAACCCAGGAAACTACAGACCAGTTAGTTTAACTTCTGTGCCAGGGAAGATAATGGAGCAGGTAATCAAAGAAATCATCTGCAAACACTTGGAAGGTGGTAAGGTGGTAGGGAATAGCCAGAATAGATTTGTAAAGAACAAATCGTGTCAAACTAATCTGATAACGTTCTTTGATAGGATAACGAGCCTTGTGGATAAGGGAGAAGCGGTGGATGTGATATACCTAGACTTTAGTAAGGCATTTGATACAGTTTCGCATGATATTCTTATAGATAAGCTAGGAAAGTACAATTTAGATGGGGCTACTATAAGGTGGGTGCATAACTGGCTGGATAACCGTACTCAGAAAGTAGTTGTTAATGGCTCCCAATCCTGCTGGAAAGGTATAACAAGTGGGGTTCTGCAGGGGTCTGTTTTGGGACCGGTTCTGTTCAATATCTTCATCAATGATTTAGATGTTGGCATAGAAAGTACGCTTATTAAGTTTGCGGACGATACCAAACTGGGAGGGATTGCAACTGCTCTGGAGGACAGGGTCAAAATTCAAAATGATCTGGACAAATTGGAGAAATGGTCTGAGGTAAACAGGATGAAGTTCAATAAAGATAAATGCAAAGTGCTCCACTTAGGAAGGAACAATCAGTTTCACACATACAGAATGGGAAGAGACTGTCTAGGAAGGAGTATGGCAGAAAGAGATCTAGGGGTCATAGTGGACCACAAGCTTAATATGAGTGAACAGTGTGATACTGTTGCAAAAAAAGCAAACATGATTCTGGGATGCATTAACAGGTGTGTTGTAAACAAGACACGAGAAGTCATTCTTCCGCTTTACTCTGCGCTGATTAGGCCTCAACTGGAGTATTGTGTCCAGTTCTGGGCACCGCATTTCAAGAAAGATGTGGAGAAATTGGAGAGGGTCCAGAGAAGAGCAACAAGAATGATTAAAGGTCTTGAGAACATGACCTATGAAGGAAGGCTGAAGGAATTGGGTTTATTCAGTTTGGAAAAGAGAAGACTGAGAGGGGACCTGATATCAGTTTTCAGGTATCTAAAAGGGTGTCATCAGGAGGAGGGAGAAAACTTGTTCACCTTAGCCTCCAATGATAGAACAAGAAGCAATGGGCTTAAACTGCAGCAAGGGAGATTTAGGTTGGACATTAGGAAAAAGTTCCTAACTGTCAGGGTAGTTAAACACTGGAATACATTGCCTAGGGAAGTTGTGGAATCTCCATCGCTGGAGATATTTAAGAGTAGGTTAGATAAATGTCTATTAGGGATGGTTTAGACAGTATTTGGTCCTGCCATGAGGGCAGGGGACTGGACTCGATGACCTCTCGAGGTCCCTTCCAGTCCTAGAGTCTATGAGTCTATGAGACCTTCACCTTCTCATCATCTTTCTATTTCTAAAAGCAGCAAAGAGTCCTGTGGCACCTTATAGACTAACAGACGTTTTGGAGCATGAGCTTTCCTGGGTGAATACCCACTTCGTCAGATGTCAGACATGCATCTGACGAAGTGGGTATTCACCCAGGAAAGCTCATGCTCCAAAATGTCTGTTAGTCTATAAGGTGCCACAGGACTCTTTGCTGCTTTTACAGATCCAGACTAACATGGCTACCCCTCTGATACTTTTTATTTCCAGACAGCATCATCTACATACTCATCAACATATTTGTTAAAAAATCCAGAGTCCACAGTTTTGACATGCCTGAAGATTCTCCCCCTTTTGAGGGAAGCAGCTTAGTTTAGAAAACATTTCAACTTGAAGAGTTTTTTGTTTGACCAGGATTTTTTTCCCCCACTGTCTAGAGGGAGTGGTTCAGTTTCAGCTACTCTCCTCGGCATAAACACACTTGACATGCAGGAGCTTGATTTAGAAGGGAGTCCAACAAAGCTTTGTGCTAATGAGAGATCCTCCCTGATGCTTAGTGCTAGGAAGGGAACAACACAGGGTGTAGAAGAATCATCAAAGGGAGCAGCAGAGGAATGAGCTAGGTATTAAAAGTAACATGCATGCCAATGCTTCAAAATTGGCTTGATCAGGAGAGAGGCACCAAGTACTCACAGTTCACACCAATTTCAACAGGAATTATGGGCATCCTCAGGATCAGTCCTTAATTTTACATGTTCTGATGCTTGGTTTGATACATGGTTTGCCTCGTTCAGTCTATTTTGAGCTAAATTTTAACTAGGGGGATTTGGAAAAAATGTGTAGCATACTAATAAGCCAGTCCAGGTAAATTATGTCTATTAATCCCAATGTAGCATGTTATATCTGTTTTCTAGCTGTTACTGCTATTTGGACAGAAGACCTTGTCAAGGATTAAAGATGAGTTGATTAAAATAACCTAAAAGGGATCTTCTTCTTTTATAACTCAGCCTTACAAACAATGACTATTCAGCAAAATAGCAGTGTATCCTTTTCCCAAAGCTTGCTTGCACTCTTACATCTGGCTGAAGCACAATGGATTTACATCTCATTGCCAAAACCAAGAATTTTTAATCAGCTAACTCTTAGTCTATAGTTTGCAGCAGAATATGAGCAAACTGTGTTCAGAAATCTTGCTGTGGCTAGCTTTAATTGCAGTGAAGGAGTTTCCCTGGGTAGGGAGTGGCTGTGAATCTGGAGCTAACTTTCTAATAGAAACTAAATCCTTCCCACCCAAGAAACAAAAAAGCCTACAGGGAGAGACATGATACTGTTTGCTCATTTCTTCTCCCTGTGACTGAACAAGAAGGCAATATTAACAATTGTTGCTGCTGCACTGTTATTGGCTGTTGATAGGTTGATTAGCATGTGATTGGGAATTACAGAAAGAGTCTACGTTATAGTTGTATATTTAGTGACAGATTCTGATACTTTTACTCAATATAGAGGCATCATGGTCTAGCAGACAAAGCACTGGACTTGGTTTTAGGAAGCTAACAGTTCTATTCCTGTCTCTGGCCTGTTGGTGACTTTGGGCAAGCCACTTTGCTGCTCTGTGCCTCAGTTTTACCTATTGTAAAATGGGGATAATTGATGCTGACCTTCTTTGCAATATATTAGTGAAAAGCACTGCATAAGAACTAATTATTATTACTCTTATTGAATAGCAGCTTCCTCTGTAGCTAGCTCCAGAGACTTCAGTGGAATTGTTTGTGGAGGACGGCTCTATTCAGTGTCAGTAAAAGCTTCAGAATCTGGCCCTACAGTTATCATCAAGCAGCGCTTAGATCAAAATTAAATGTTATTTGCAACACATATATGTGTCACATATATGTCTGCACATATTAATGCTTTCACCCATATAACATGTACAGTGCCTCAAAGAGTCATAGCTCCCCCGAGCACACACACACACCTTCCTAACTCCCCTTAAACTGATTTAAAATCCAGTGCATTAAATGGTATGAGAGTTTCCAGATCAGCTTGGACCTTATTTACCATGATAGTGTAGAGTCATTTCTCCTCTAAATGTCTAGTTGTGGTCCAAGTTCTCCTCCTTTAGCATCATTGGGCTAAATCCTGCAGTTCTTACTCAGTCAAAGCTGACTAGTTTGAAACCATTGGGATTTTTGACTGATCAAGAAATTTCTAAAGACTCTTCGCAAAAGTTTCCAGGAGGAGCTTGGGAATACTATAATATTCTCCTACAATCTTGTTCAAAATTGTTCAGAATAGATACCAGCTGTCAACAAGACTTGCCATGAAAAATGTGAAAGCATGAGGCCATGTCTACACTAGCACTGCTATCAGTATAACTGTTGTTGGTCAGGGGTGTGAAAAATCACCCCTCTGACCTACATAAGTTTCACCGACAAAAGCACCAATGTGGACAGTGCTATGCCAATGGGCATGCTCTCTCCCATCAGCATTGAGCAACTACATGGGAGACCTTACAGCAGTGCAGTTGTGCTGCTGGAAGATCTGTAGTGTAGACATAGCCTGAGAGATTTTCTTGTTTGCTTGTTTATCCTCCCAAAGTCATTCGAAGTCAACCTTATAATGGGACTTATATCCAGCTCTTACTATGGAGGAATCATCATCACTCCATCCTGTCAGACTCTCTGAATAAATGACCCAACTAAAGAAAAATGACAACGCAGTACCGTCTTTACCCACATCCATTCATAAATCCTCAGCACAGTTACCTCCTGTGTGAAAGGTTAGGAAAAGTAACTGAATGGTGCATGCTTAAGAGAATTCATTGTTTGAACCTGCAAAGTGCTGGGATCTCTGCAAGGTCTTGATTGTCCTCAACTGCCTCTATTTTCATATGGTAGCTGAGAGCCCTCAGCATCTCACACCATAAGCAGTGTTTTAGCCAATTTGACTGTAATTATTAGGGAAGTGATTTGATTATAAAGAGTATTTGTTGCCTCTGAGAGGCTCTTTGTAGAGTTAGTTACCCAACTAAGGAAATAATGTATTTAGCAAAGGTTCTGATGAAATGCACCTAGCAATAAATGTGTAAAAGGGTTAACTGTGAAATGATAAAGAAAAGTATATCAGTATTTGCAAATGAGGAATATGAACTGCCATGCTGTGGACCTGATTCCCCTCTCACTTACTCCAGTGAAGTTACTCCTGTAAGCAAGAGGAAAATCAAGTCATGTCTGTTCTTTTCTTCCCTTCTTATCAGAGTTCCTTAAGAACAATATAACTGAAACATTTTCAGTATTGTAACTATTACATTTAACTAGGAGCCTATTTTTTCTAGCATTTTAAAGTCTAACTACTGTGTGAATAGTAAATTCTGTGCATGTTTTGTATTAAGGCTTGACCTTAAATCACGTAAGGCTTTTTTGAGAGATGATTTAGAAAGTAGTGTGTGGCTAAGAACCTGTCCACTCTGCAATTGAAACTACCTAAAAAAACCACACTGAACCAGTTTGTTTCAGGTTTTGACTGTAGTATGGACAGGACAAAGTTCTTATCTTCAATTTGCTCTGCAAAGAAGGGTCGGAAAGATTGTACCGTGGTTAAGCAAGTGAACTAGGACTCAGAGGGGCATTCCATTTCCATCTCTACCACAGAATCCCTCTGTAAATCTGGCCAAGACACAATCACTCTGCCACAGGTCCCCCATAAAATGGAGGTACTAATGCTACCCTACCTCGCAGACGGACTGAGAGGATTAATTCATGAATGTAAGTAGGTTTCCACTTACTACTGTGGTGATGATCATGGAAATAACTAGACTAGAACATGCATGCAGTGTTTTTGTAGCTGGGTCGGTCCCAGGATATTAGAGAGTGACCTGAAGAAGAGCTCTGTGTAGCTCAAAAGCTTGTCTCTTTCACTAATAGGATGACCAGACAGCAAATGTGAAAAATCGGGACAGAGGGTGGGGGATAATAGGAGCCCATATATAAAAAAGCCCCAAATATCAGAACTGTCCCTATAAAATAGGTCACCCTACTCACTAATCTCACTAATGCAAGTTTGTCTAATAAAAGATATTAGCTCACCCACCTTGTCTTTCTAGAACAGAACAATTCAATAAAGAGTCTGTGAGAGATTTGCAAGGAGGATGAAAGTGGAGAATTTTGCACACATTATTATTATTTGTATTACTGTAGTACTTAGGGATCATGGATCAGGGCATCATCATACTAGGCATTGTACAAAGATGTAACAAGAAGACAGTCCCTAACTTACTAAGAGAAAGAGATGTTGTCCAAAGAAAGCTGCTGAATTATCCCACTGTGTTGTTTCATATAAACACATGAGCTACTAAAATTGACCTCTGTGCTGCAAATAGCATTTGTTCTTATTGATACAAAAATTTGACTGGTATTAACAGGCCTTGTATGTTGACAGTGGAATCACTAAAGGAGCAGTAGCCCCACATTGTCGTACCTAGGTTCAGAGGTTGGCTTGAAGCAAAGCCATATATATGAACATCCTGGAATGTAGGGAAAGTTTAGATTCAGATCTGGATAATAACTTTATGGCTCAAGACTATCAGTTTCAAATATGTTGCTCTTTGTCAGAGTTTTATTTCAACCTCACTCCTTCAAAGAAGTACATAATATATGCTGTGGTCAATGTACTCCACTGACAGATAGAAAACCTGGTTCTCATGCCACTCAGTGCTGAGAAAGGCTGTTCTCTCAATCTGGCAATATGAAAAGCTCTATAATGTTCTGCTCGTGGTGATTTATTGAACTAAATAGAAATGAAGTCTCCTGTGTGTTAATTTGGGATCAGATTCTGGCTGCTCATGCACTGTGGGGAGATGTGGAGATGGAGCTAGCCAATGGGAGATGCCAACCAGAGAGGGGTGAGAAAAGTCCAACCAATCTTTTGGAGATAAGCACCAAAGTCTAGACTGTGGAAAGGCACTTCGCTCTGGTGGTGATAGGTGTTCGGCCACCTTAGTTGCAAACAGAGCCTAAAACAAAATGGCCAGGGGAATGGGTGACCTCCCTTACCACCATTAGCCCAGGGTTACTCAGCCAGGTTGTGGGAGACCTTCCTTTCAAGCTCCCCTTCCTCCCGAATGGAAGAAAGGATTTGCCATCTCCCAGGTGAGTGTCCCACGCACCAGGTTATAGAGGTTTGTAACTCTTTCATGGTCCCAATTAATACGGAATTAGTCAGTTGTTTAAAGTTGAACATGTTCAATAGAGAGACTGGGGAGAGGCATGTCAAAGTATTCCATAGCCTAAAGATTAAGGCTCTCATCTGAGAGAGATGATGGGTCCTTGTTCAAATACCTTCTCCCCAAATGGGGCTGGGGTCGGTAGCGGCAGTGGCTGGGAGCCCCGGGCCCTTTTAAATCACCAGCCTCGGAGAAGCTGCCCCCGAGTCAGCGGCTGGGGGAGGGGGGGAAGGGGCCACTATGTTAAAGCGCTGCCACGCCAGCACTTTAACATCAGCTGTGTACGGGCCGGTACCAGTTTCTTACCAGTACACCGTACAGACCTACTTTCACCCCTGGCTAAAGGTATAAGGGAGGTCTTTCTTTGCTGCCCTCCACCCTCATGCTTGAGGGGCCTGATCTGGCAGGTGACCTCTGAGCATGTCTACAGACTCAGGCCTCACACGTGACTTAGGCAGCCCTCCTGATTTGTGAATCACTGAGGCTTAGGCAGGAAATAGGTGATGTACTGGCCGCCACTTCCCACATCTCCTATTGGAAGGGAATGGTGATCCGCAGCCACTGGGAGCTGTGGGGTGCCGTGCCTGCAGCTGATCAATGTAAACAAAATGTTTCATGGTCCGCCAGTGGTTCCTGATGGGCCACATGTCGAAGGTTGCCGACCCCTGCTCTGTATAATGACTAGAATCTAGTCTTGGATGGTATTTGCAAGTCACTGCAAATATTGAAATTCCACTTAGCATGTGCACAAACACTGTGTGGATTTTTCAAGATCTGCAAATAAGCCTAACATTTGACACTAAATCTGAAGGACTTAAACCTGCATTTGTCCTGTGCGTGGCATTTTTCATTGAAATTGATATAAAGTTCTGCATGCCAAAGGACTGCAGAATCAGGCATAATATGAGAAAATAGAAAGATTGCATGGATTAAAGATTCTTTCATCTTATTGTGCACCACATTCAACTTAGCAAAACAGGAGCAATCATTTTCTAGCAACAGGCAACAAGCATGTTCAAACACGTCAAAAGCCTGCAGCACAATACATTAAATATTAAAAAGGCTTTGGCTAAGGCTTTCGGAGGCATACCTTGTTCTGGAGAGCTCATGTAGCCAAGAGTCAAGAAAATAAAAAGTTGTTGTGCCAGCTTTTGGGCCTGCACTAAATTATGGGTAGAGCAGAGAAGCTGGAAATAGCCAATAGGAGGGGACTAGGGAAGGGGACTAGGGAAGAAACAAGGAGTTCACTCCTCACAAAAAATGTTAAGTCACTTCTGCCCCCTTATAGCTATATTGTCTTTCTTCATGTCTCCGTGCTTATGAAAGGGGAAAATGTAATCATACTTGTGATATGGTTTGTGATACTGGCAGGGCCGTAGCAACAAAGAACGTGGCCCCCTCCGAACATATGTCCGGGGCCCCTTACAATGCAGAAACTGGAATGCGGTATTTATTTTATACAATATACAGCGTTCATATTATGTATACATAGGCCTACAGTGTACATGTATTCCGTATTTACGCAAAGCGCTTCTTTCGAGTCTTGTTCTCCGCAAATTGGTTAATCAATGCGTCATAGTCCAGAGATCTGGCAATCTTGTTTTCGACTGAGATAACTGCAAGCGCAGAAAGCCTGTCATCTGTCACGGTTGAGCGCAGGATATTCTTGATAAGTTTCATTCTCCTGAAGCTCCTTTCAGCACCAGCAACAGTAACTGGTGTGGTCAGAAGAATTCTGATGCAAATGCGAAGTTTCGGATATATCTCCTGAAGGCTGTTCTTGTATATGTACGTTAAAAAATTGTTTCCCGTGACAAGTCCTCTCTCTTTCTCGATGACATAAATAAAATGATTCAATTCCATTATGAGTTCGTTGGCATCAATGTCTCCCATTTTTCTTTCAAAATTTTTGCAGTGATTCTCCAGTTCATTTTCTCTGTGACACTGCTTCAGGCTGTTAGCGTTGTACAGAAATCCAAACAACTTATACCACTCCACAAGTTGGTCAAATCGTGACAAAACAGAAGATATGGCCTGATCAGCGAGAATAAGAAAGAACTGAGATTTGAATTTTTCTTCGGCAGAAAGACGACTCGAATCATCAGCACATTTGTAATTAAACATTCTCTTCTTACGTCGCACACTGGTTTCTGGAAACGCCTGCTCAGTACCCATATGCTCTGCTATTTCACGTGCATTTGTGACTACAGAGTTATATCCTGTATTTCGATAGTCTTCCAAAAACTTCATTGTAGCACCAACTTCTCCCTGCAGTATGTCAATTGACACATCTGGTGACTGAATTAATTTGCTGGTTTTATTGACGTGAAATAGTATATCCTACCACGTGTACACAGTCAGAACAAAAGGCCATGTAGTAACATGGTCTAAAAGCGCACCGGCTTCTGTTGCTGTATTGCCATCTTTCTTTTCGAGCGCATATTCTCGCAAAGATGACAAAGCATTGCACAATTCTTCAAGGTGATAACACAATGGCTTCACAGCATCAATTCTCTACTCCCAACGAGTGTCCGATAACCCTTTAACAGATATTGGCATATGTTCTTGAAGTATATCCCAACATGAAGGTGAAGAAGAAAAGATAACGTATATTCTGTTAATCAGACCGAAAAAGTCAATGGCATATTTCGATGACTTTGCCGCGTCTGAGAACACAAGATTCCAAGTGTGAGCTCCACATGGTACATACAAGGCACGGTCATTTATTTCTAACATGCGGGCTTGAACTCCTTTATTCTTTCCTCTCATATTTGAGCCGTTATCATAAGCTTAGCCTCTTGTGTCAGCAATGTCTATTCCTAAGTTGTTTGCCTTTTCAAGAAACGCTTCCAATAAGCCCTCGCCAGTTGTATCATGAACATTAAGAAAACCAACAAACACTTCACGAATATTGACACCATCTTCACTGTTGCATTCAACAAAGCGTAACACCACAGACATCTGTTCTTCATGTGACACGTCGGGAGTACAGTCCAAAATAACTTAATAATATTTTGCTTTTTTAAGCTGCGCTTTGTTGGCCTCTTGAATGTTACTGGCAACAAGTTGAATCAGCTCGTTTTGGATCTGTGGACTGAGGTACTGAACATGTGTCTCTGCCTTCTTAATCCTCTGTAAAAGTTCGCTGAGGACAGTATCATACTTTGCAAGCAATTCAAACAGTCCCAAAAAGTTGCCATTCGAAGGATCGCGGAGCTTTTCGTTACTTCCTCGAAATGCCAAGTTTCTTTCGGACAAGAAAATAATGACATCGACCATGCGTTTGACAACATTTCTCCAGAAATCTCTTTCTTTCAGAAAAGCCTGCAATTCGAGTTGGTCAATAGATGTATGGTTTACTATGCCTGACCGAAGGTCAAACCATTTCACCATACAGTCTTGATGACCTTTGCCTGTTTCATGCTGCTGAAGTCTTTTTGACAGTGCTTTCCAAGCAGATGTTCCACGACATTGCGGTATGTTGCCAGTGCCAAATAATTTACAACAAAAACAAAAAATGGCATCTTTCTGAACTGAGTACATTAACCATGAACGTCTTATTTTCTCGCCATTTGCCATGGTTCGATAGAAATGAGTACTTGTGAACCTCCATCTTTCCTCATTAAATGGAAATTCGTAACTTTCATTCTGCTGCGGTGGGCCAGGTGCAACAATGTCACACACTTGCCTGTCTGATATTATAAACTGCCAATCTCCTGGATCATCAGTCCGTGGTTCAGATTCAGATACTTCTTTCCCGGCAGCAGCTGGAATATCTGTCACAGTTTGTTTGATAGAACAACTGGATTCACCTTCGACCTCACTTGAAGCACTTCTGGATACTTCTGGATACGATTCGTCGCTGCTAGCGTTGTCCGTTTCATGTGCCTGTACCTGTACGTTGGATTGCAGTGCAAAATACGTTGACAACTTTGGAATTTTCTCAAGTTCCTTCTTGGCATCTTTTGCTGCCTTTCGTTTACTAGCTCTGCTCTTATACATTCTCTTAGACATCACAAAGCACGCTTCTGCGTTGGAAATGATAAAAAACTAAACAACTAAATTAATAACATTTATCCGCTGACCGCCATTATGAACGCAAATACACATTCTTTGAATGGGTCCAACTAAAATTCGAAACTGACCGACAGACAACTGATGTAGCCAATAGCATTATGATGTATCATAATGACTTCACGGTTTTGTCAGTAAAACCGACATGGATTGTGCAATAGCATCAATAAATGTCACTTACCTAGTTATACCTTACATTTTTTTTGCCATTTTTAGGGGTCCCCTTCCTTGCAGGGCCCCCTCCGGTTGGAGGGTATGGAGGGCGCTTGCTACGCCTCTGGATACTGGACACTTGTCCTCCTTAACATTTTTATATTAGTGTAGATAAAAAGAAACACTCAAATAAAATGCATCTTTTATTAAAAATTTGATTATAGGTGCACCTTTTGCTTTAGTTTTCAGTCTATACCAATAGTAAAGACAACTTTTAAATTTTATTACAGGACTTTATTACAGGTACAGGAAACCTACCATGATATATTCAGGTAGAGGGCTATAGAGCCAAAAATTTGCATTCCCACTCTAGCCAAAAAGGATCAGTGGAAGGCAGTTTTGATTTCCAGCTCAGAGCTGGTCAATGAAAAATGGCATTAACTTAATCCAAAGGGCTCAGTTTGCCCATTCTCTCCAGATCCAAAGCATGTCCTAGTACAGAGGGCAGAAGCATGAGCTTGTGATTAAAACACAGGATTAAGAGCAGTCAGGAATTCTGAATTCACTATCCAAATTTTGCCAAAGACTTCCTGTTCAACCTTGGGCAATTCATTTAGTCCCAAATTTTCAAAAGTGTCCATTAATCTGGGGTGCCCCATTTGATGCACCTATGGACTAGTTTTCAGAGACACTGAGCATGCAGAGCAACAGATGAAGTCAATGAGAGTGTAAAGTTGGACACCCAAAATTAGTAAACATTTTTTAAAATGTGGACATTCACCTTTCTGTGCCTCAGTTTCTATAAATAGGAGATCATAGTTTCCTATTGTGTTTTGAGGATTAATTCACAGATGTTTTTTAATTGACTTGAAATCCTCAGTTGGAAGGTGCTATAGAACTCCAATGCATTTGTCTGAGAAAAATACAAATGCAGGGAAGAAAGACCGTCATGAAAAGCCCAGGGCCAGCTTGGATCCTAAATTCCAACCCTTTGTCTGCGAGGGACATGAGTCCAGATCCACAAAGGAATTTGGGTGTTGCAATGCTGAGCTGAACTTTTAGGTGCCTAGAAAAATCACAGGAACATCACCACAATCCACAAAGCCTGAGTGGGGCACCTGGGCTCTCTGTACAATGAGCAGGGAAATACAAGTGCCTTAGATGGTGATCCACAAAGGCAGGGAGCTGCCTACACTAGCCAATGGAGATGTGCTAAGTCTCTTGGAGAAAGGCACCCAAGTCCAGCTGCAAGGAGGTGCTTAGCTCTGCTAATGATCCACAATCTGGGGGAAGATAAGCATTCAGCTGCCTAAATGCAGGCCAGGCCCAAAGCAAATTGGCTGGGGGAGGACCTGCCTTACAACCTTTAGCTTACTAGACAAGTATTCACCCAGGATGCAGGAGGTCCCTGGTTTCAGTCCCCCCTCCACTTGAAGGGAAGAAGGGATTTGAATAGGGCTCAGCCATCTCCCCAGCAAGTGCTCTAACAACCAGGCTATAGTAGAGTTATTCTAAATCTTTTACTGGCCCAGTTAATATATAATTATTCACTTAATTAAAGTGGAACAACTTTGAGAGGAGAGATTGAGGGAGCCCCACATCAGAACATTTCATAGCCTACTATCTCCTAGGCCACTGACCTGAAAGAGATAACAGACCCCTATTCAAATCCCTTCTACCCCCTCCGGGGTGGGGAGAAACATCCTAGGTGTGTTCCTTAACCACTGAACTAGGGAGGACTGCCTCCTTTCCTCCCATCTGCTTTGTGTGAACTCACCTGAGGGGCTGGATCTGACAGGTGTGATCAGAGGCCACCTACCAGATCAGGCACACAACTTAGCCATCTTGTTGCCTGTCTTTCTTGTAGTCATCTTGTTGATGTTCTTCGGTGAATTACTCTGGGAGACAGGCATTCAGAGTGCAGTGCTGCCAAAGTGTGCATGCTCAGACAGGAGATAGGCACCCGCTCACCTACAGTTAGGCTGCAGTGCACACATTCAGAGGAAAAAACATGGGTGCCAAGTGAATTTAGGCACCTACAGGATTAGGCAGCAGTGGGAGTTTTGTGGCTCATAGTAGTACCTAAAAAAAGGGACATAGATTCCTGAGTCTGTGGGCTAGGTGCCTAAGTATCTTTGTGGATCAGGTCCCTGGCACCTAGGGAGAAACAATACCATTGTGGAACTGATTAATATAACATTAATGTGGGATTGGGGAGGAGAAGGATGCCAAAGGGAATCAAGGGTAGAAACAGAGTCCCCAAATAGAGCAAAGCAAACATGCCTGAAAAATTCCACTAGTCCGGAGTGAATAACTTCTTTCTGACTAGTGAACAAATCACCATTATCTTTTCATTACTATCAGTCAATGCAGAACAGGGCCAGCGAGCACAGTCTGTGCATGGATGGTACGTTTTCATGACAGTTTTGGAAGGCTGAACCAAATGGACACTAACAGTCTGTGTCTCTACTGCTGTGCATCTTGCACAGACATTTATATGTAGAAGGTGAGTGTAACATGCTACTATTCTGATTTGGTAGTATTTATACACTCACTTTAGACAGGTGTAAATAAGTATACAAGCTGCACAACAGTTGAGAATCAGGCAATTAGCCAAAGTGCCCTTATGACTTGAATTAACATTATCTATTTGGACTTCATCAGAGTCCAAACTTTTATCAAAACTTCTCCAAATATGAAAACCTTAATTCAGACCCTTCTCAAAGAATAAAACACTTTCTCCTTTCAACATTTTGTTTCATAACCACATCATAAGTGGTGTGGTGTGCCCCTGATATAATTTTAGAGGCACGTTCTGCAACCTGATATTTATTGTGGACATCTCTGCTTCACAGCTCCTTTTTTACGTCCCAACAGTTCCTTGCCAGTGAAGAATGATCCATCTTGCTAAACCCAAGTTTACCCATACAGCTTGCTATTTATTGCTTTGTGGACTTGGCCTGCAATAATTATTCACTTCTGGAAAGCAGAGATTGTAGTTATTTCTAAAGAAATTAATCTCACGTGATTCAAATGTTCCCTGCACTATGTTTCCATATGTGTCTTGTACCATGAAGATACATAACCTCTAGCCCTATGAAAATAGCAATATCCCTCTTTTTTTTCTAAAAAGATCACCCTTTGTTCCAGTCTTTCTCCAAAAAATGTTCCATGTATTTGAATGGTGAGCCCTTTTTTATCCCACCTAACTGATGAGACATGAGTTCAGTGGGGTAAGCTCAGTTATGTGACCTACACTCACTAGGGCTGCCACCCCCATTGCAGTCACTTACCATAGTCCATCAGGGAGATGCATGTCCAGTCAGGCTCACCGTTGAACTTTGTACAGCTTTCCCATAACGAGGCTTGATGCTGATAGGGCAACGTCTCTGACTCCAGCCAGCCCCTGCCGGCCAGCGCAATAAGGCCAAAGATGACCGCTATGCCTAACATCAGAGGCAAGATCCATCTGCACCTTGTGTAGTCAAGGCCATACTGCACCATCTTGTGGAATGGTCAGTGGCTTCTCTAGAGGCCAGGTGCACAAACTGATGAGCTTTTTCTGCTACTGACTCAGCAGCGTAGGACAAAGGGGTTTTATGAAGGCTCCTGAAGAGTGTGTGTATATGTATGAATGTGTGAGTGAGAGCAGCTTTTTAATCGGAATAGACACTGAAGGAGGAAGCTCCACCTAAATTCCAATGACTAAGAGCTGTAGCGGTGGCACCAGAAACCTGTTGAGCTGCACTGAAGTTGCAAGGCTGGGCTGGTTCATCTGCCTGGCTTCTCTTTCCTCTCCGCTGATTCGTAAACACATCAGGCACCATTACACTCCCTGGCTCCGGGCTTTTAACCCTTTCCTGGCTGTCACTTCCCACTAAGGAGCAACTTGGATTAAACAAGGCGCTTTTGCACTACAGTGGGTGCAGGTAGCACAATTACACTAAAAGCTAAAAACCATTTTGCATTGTAAGCTCTTTTGTCATAGTTGCCTGAAACTTTCCCCTTTAAGGCTGAAATGTTCCGTGTTGGGCCTCTGCTCCAAGGGGAAATCTTTTAAGCATGTTTCCTCAGCCACTACTAAGTTAGGACAGTGAAGAAAATTTCTGACTCTTTCTTGGAAGAGCTATGGCAAAAATCAACAGTTGAAATTTGACAGTTACAGTAAGGCATGGCTTGCAAGTATTGAGGAGCAGTGCATGTTTCTATGGGGAGAAAATAGGCTTGATTTGACTATGCTCTATGAATATTCTCAGCAGGCACAGTACAATATTTGGGCCTAATTCTCCATTGCCCGAATGTAAATGCTACTAATACAGATTACTCCATTCGCACTAGTGATAACCTTTGCTTCCATTTTGCATGGAAGACTATATAATGTAGTGGAGAATTGGGCCCCTCTGGGATTGGGGACTGTGCCTTTAACTGCTGACCATCCCAGGGAAAGACCCTGTGTGCAGTGTGCTGTGAAGCTGATGTTATATTATGCACCACCAGTTGGACACAGAATAAAGCAGATTTTCTGCAACCACCTTAAGCACTGAACACCATACAGCCTCCAGTAAAATACACATGTGTATGGCTAGATGCCATAACTCAGTGGTTCTCTACCAGGGGTATGCGTCCTTTTGCATTTTTATGTCAGATTCTGTAAGCACGTAGTTTTCAAGCGAGGTGAAACTTGGGGTGCACAAGACAAATCAGACTCATGAAAGGGGTACAGTAGTCTGGAAAGGTTGAGAGCCACTCCCATAACTGATGCATATTGAAATAGATCCACAGCGGTCTCCCAGTTTAAGATAGAAAAATCTTTTGGGCAATTGATCAACTAGTAAAAGGGCTCCACCTACTTCCGCACTCCACACCTCATCAAAATGTTCCTCTGGCTGAGAGAAGTGGGCAGGTGGCTGGGAGGTCAGCAATCCTAAAGTCTGTTCCTACCCTTTCCACTGCCAAAACCTGCAGCTTCACTGGTGACAATTTCTGCAGCATGGTTATGTATTATCAGAACAAAAAACTGCATCATATTGAAATGTGGAATTGCAGGGATGGCACAAACTACACTGAGTTTAATATAAAAATAAATATGACAGGATAACTGTACTAATTGTATTGTTTATTTTGTATTCATTAAGCTCTTCAACTTTTTCATTTAAATGGAATTGTCACAAAAATTCCAGTCTGCTGCAGAGCCCAGGGACCTTGTTGTAGATGTTAGAGCTGGTATTTTGCAGACTACACAGGGTGGGTCTATGAGGGAGGTAGATATCATTAGCCCCATGACAGATCAGGAATATGTGTGTGTCAGATTGTGAACTTCACCTTGTATTTGTGTGCCCCATTTCAGGGGCTGCACTTTGTACTGTAATTTTCATGTTGGAGTGTGATCTCTTAATGTATTGCAACCTTCATTGTAGATTAGAGCATCTATTTTATACTGTGGTCTTGACACCTAGTTGAATGATTGGGGCTATGAGGCTGTGACAGAAGCATCAAGGACCACCAGTGTTGAATGTTGCTTTCTACTGGAACAATGGGCTTTCTACCATTAAGGCCAAACCCATGACTAACAGGAGGGGTGAAATCAGACTAGGTGGGTGGGGCCTGCATTTAGGACTGCTTGTTGTTTTTCAAAGACACTTAACTCTCTAGTGTGCATTGTTAACAATAAAGTGTCTGAGGGTATGGCTACACTTACAGTTGTACGGCGCTGGGAGTTACAGCTGTCTTCGTACAGCTGTGTAGGGAAAGCGCTGGAGTGTGGCCACACTGACAGCTACCAGTGCTGCAGTGTGGCCACATTTGCAGCATTTGCAGCTCTGTTGGGAGTGGTGCATTATGGGCAGCTATCCCAGCATTCAAGTGGCTGCAACGTGCTTTTCAAAAGAGGGCGGTGGGGTGGAGTGTGACAGGGAGCGTGGGGGAGAGAGAGAGTGGATTTTTGGAGGTGATACTGTGTCAGCTCCCTGCCTTGCAAGTTCTAAGCACTGGAAGATACACAGCACCAACCTGCAATCAATTTAAAAGTTTTGAGCCCTTCCCCCACCCCTCTCTTATTCACTAAATGCAAATTATGCTCTCCTAAATAGCCTTCAGACCACATAAGCAGCTGCTCAACACGGACTCCCCCCTTCCCCTCTGCCATGTGACTTCTCTCTTCAAGCAAACAGCTGTGAACCTTCCAAAGCAATTCACCTGCCTGCCTCCGCTCGATCGAGCAAACAGGAGCTGTATTTGTTTTTTAGATAAGCAGCTCGGGGGAGCTCGGAGTTCAGCCATTCTTCCGGTTTGTTGTGAGCAGGCATTCTGGGATACCTCCTAATACCCTGGGGGCCAATAACAGCGCTTTTGGTGGCCACACTTGATGAGCAGCGCTGCATCACCAGCTCTGCAATCGTTACACCCCAAGCAGACCAGGTGTACAGCCAGCGCTGCAGCCAGGGAGTTGCAGCGCTAGATGTGCCTTGCAGGTGTGGACAGTTACTAAGTTGCAGCGCTGTAAACCCACCACCAGTGCTGCAACTCTCCAGCGTAGCCAAGTCCTGAGGATCAGAAAATATTTGGCTGCCTCTGTATGCCTTGCTTTCCTGGCAAATTGTCTCTGACGGGATTAATCGAGAAACCAGAGCTCTCACACCCAGGAGAACTGGGGGAATGTGGGCACATTCACACTAACAACTGCCTGCGCAATAGCGTGTTCACACTTGCGGCACTTGCAATGCTATTCGGAGTGGTGTGCTCTGGGCAGCTACCCCACAGAGCACCTCTTTCTCTTTCACAGCTAAGACTTGTGGGAAGGTGGAAGGGATCATGGGGCATCCTGAGTCCTGTCCCAATGCCCCATGATGCATTGCTTCGCATCCCAGCAATCCCTGTGCTTTCGTCTGCATTTGGCACCATCTTTCAATGGTTTGTTTACTGTACACCCTGCCTCTTTCGGGCTGCAGGAATGGATCCCGAACTGCTGACCAGTATGCTGCTCGCTCTGACTAACACATCATGAGTGGCAGTGGCATTCCTTAAATTACAAAGGTGAGAGGAGTATGACAGTGATCTCACCACACATAGTAGCTCCAACACGCGATCGCTTGTGGCATTCACAGAGGTGCTGATCACAGCGGGACACCGCTTTTGGGCTCGGGAAACAAGCACTGAGTGGTGGGGTCACATCATGATGCATGTTTAGGATGACGAGCAGTAGCTGTAGAACTTTCACATGAGGAAAGTCACATTCATGGGACTGTGTGATGAGCTCACCCCAGCCCTGCAGCACAAGGACATGAGAACGAGAGCTGCCCTGTTACAATGAGAAGCGCGTGGTGATTGCACTGTGGAAGCTGGCTACTCCAGACTGCTACTAATCAGTCACTAACCAGTTCGGCGTGGCAAAGTCCACCATGGGAGTCATGTTGATGCAAGTGTGTAGGGCCATTAATCGCCTCCTGCACCGAAAGACCATGACTCTGGGCAACATATGTGACATTGCACAAATGGGCTTCCCTAACTGTGGAGGGGCAGTAGATGGCACACACATTCTGACACCAGACCACTTAGTCACCGAGTACCTTAATCACAAGGGATATTTCTCAGTGGTTCTCCAGGAGCTTGTGGATCACCATGGGCATTTCACAGACATTAACGCAGGCTGGTCCAGAAAGGTGCACGATGCACGCACAACATTGACCTGTTCAAGAAGCTGCAAGCAGGGACTTTCTTCCCAGACCAGAAGACCACCCTAGGGGAAGGGGGGAGGGATAGCTCAGTGGTTTGAGCATTGGCCTGCTAAACCCAGCATTGTGAGTTTAATCCTAGAGGGGGCCACTTAGGGATCTAAGGCAAAATCAGTACTTGGTCCTGCTAGTGAAGGCAGGGAGCTGGACTCAATGGATTTTTAAGGTCCCTTCCAGTTCTAGAAGATAGGATATCTCCATTTATTTATTTTATTTAAATTGTAATGCCCACTGCGATCTTGGGAGACCCCGCCTATCCCTTAATGCCGTGGCTTATGAAGCCATACACGAGGCAACTTGACAGCAGCAGGGAGTGGTTCAACAACAGGCTGAGCAAGTGCAGAATGACTGTTGAGTGTGCATTTGGCCAGTTAAAAGCCTGCTGCAATGCCTTTATGGGAAGCTGGACATGGCCAATGACAATACTCCTATGCTTATAGCTGCGTGCTGTACACTCCATAATATTTGTGAAGGGAAGGGTGAAACTTTTACTCAGGGCTGGATCCCAGAGGCTCAGCACCTGGAGGCTGAGTTTGAACAGCCAGAGACCAGGGCTATTAGAGGGGCACAGCTCAGGGCCATAAGGATCAGGGATGCCCTGAGGCAGCAATTTGAAGCTGAAAGTCACTAATATTTGTTGCTATGCTTGGGATTGCACTGCTTCTAATGCTATGAGGTGATTGGTGCACAGGATGAAAGAAGGGGGCTTAGCATAATTGCATGTTGCTTTGCAGTGCTCTTTTTGCTTTCACTTAATAGAATAAAGATTGTTTTCAAACAAAAACAATTCTTTTATTAAAAAACATCAAAAGAAAAAACTCATCAGCAGGGGGAGGATGCGAGAAGGGAAGGTCTCAAGAAGAGGAGGGGTCCCAGGAAGGCTACAGATTTGTGTAAGTCCAGGGATCATACCCAACCTTCTCCTTTGGAGTACGATGCAGTAGGTGCTGTATTTCAGCAGAGCCAAACTGCAGAGGGATGGGTGTTGAGTGCAGTGGGTATCATAGATTATTAGTGTTGGAAGGGACCTCAGGAAAACATCTAGTCCAACTCCCTGCTCAAAGCAGGGCCAATCCCCAAATAACTCCCTCAGGGATTGAGCTCACAACTGTGGGTTTAGCAGGCCAATGCTCAAACCACTGAGCTATCCCTGGGAGGCCCCACTGCTAAACTGTGAGGAGGGAGGAGTGGAATGCTGTGGATAGAGAATGGAGCCAGGAGATTGATAATAGTGTGTTGGTAGTGTGGGGAGGGGTCTGTGTCTAAACAGATGGAGGTTCCTCAGTGCTGGGGCATTGATTCTGGAATGTATGGCTAAGACAGTCAGACTGCAGGTTCCCACTGCCCAAGAAGAGTGTCAGATGTGAAGTCTGTACCAGGGTCTAAGAAGCACATGACCCACAAGGGCAGTTGGGTCCACTCACAACAGTTTGTCCAGAGAGAAACTAAGCTAGATTATGGTTGTCCCATTTTACAAATGGGGTAACACCAAGGACTTGTCTACACTGGCATTTTACAGCGCTGCAACTTTCTTGCTCAGTGGTGTGAAAAAACACCCCCCTAAGTGCAGCAAGTTTCAGCTTTGTAAAGCATACACAAATCTGTAGTTGTTCCAAGACCCCTCCTCTTCTTGAGACCTTCCCTTCTCCCATTATCCTCCCTGCTGATGAATTTTTTCATTTGATTCTCTCCTCCAGTTGTTGTCTTCTAATAAAACAATTGTGTTTGTTTGAAAGCAATTTTCCCACAAGTCTTAGCGGCAAAAGTGAAAGAGGTGCTCTGTGAGATAGCTGCCCAGAGTGCACCGCTCTGAATAGTGCTGCAAGTGTGAACACACTATTGCACAGGAAGCTGTCAGTGTGAGTACACAACAGCGGTTTCCCTTCAGCGCTCTCTGAGCGGCACTGTAACTGCCGGCACTATAACTTTGCCAGTGTAGACATGCCCTCAGTCACAACACCTGTAAATTGGAGCTACCTACCTTTGTCAAGATCTCCGAGATTCAAGCACAGATGTTCTGTTGATGATCTGCTGCCTAATCCACTAGACCACAGTGTAACAACAACTACTGGAATAACCCTGACACAGGTCAGCTAACCAAGGACAGGAATAAAATAATTCTCAATTATTGGCACTCCTGTGTGTCACACTTTTTTTTACCTCTGTGCCTTCTCAGACATATCGCCTACATCCTCTGTGCCTTACTTATGCCTTCTATAAAATTGGGCCATTAACACCCATTCACTTTGTAAAGTACTTTGAGATCTACAAATGAGGAATGTAATGTACATACAAAGCATTATTTATTAAAAGACCCGGTCAACATTTTTCATGTGGAAAGTTTTCCTGCTAAAAATAGGATTTCATCAAAACTGAAATTATTCTCTGGAAAGTGTCAATCCTGATTTAGAGAGACAAAGTGGGTGAGGTAATATCATCTGTTGGACCACCTTCTCTTGGGGTGAGGGACAAGCTTTCCAGCCACACACAGTTTTTCTTCGGGTCTGGGAAAGGTACTCCCAGCATCACAGCAAAACACAAGGTGGAACAGATTGTTTAGTTAGCACATATTGTAAGGGACTATTCAAGGTACAGTGGCCCATTAACAACTTTGCAGTCATAGGACAAAAAGAGGGGGTTAGTGGGTTATAGATTGTTGTAATAAACCATGAATCTAGTATCTCATGAGGGCTAGTCTACACTGGCAACGCTAAAGCACTGCTGCGGCAGCACTCTAACGTGGCTTGTGTGGTTGCGACACTCTCTCCCAGCACTCTAAAAACCCACCTCCACGAGGGGCATAGCTCCCAGCGCGGCTCCCAGCACTGGTGCACTGTTTACACTGGCACTTTTAGCGCTGAAACTTGCTGCACTCAGGGGGGTGTTTTTTCACACCCTGAGCTAGAAAGTTGCAGCGCTGTAAAGTGCCAGTGTAGACAAGCCGTCAGTTCAGGCCTTGATTTTTAGTGTCTAGCAGAGCAATTAATTAAAGCTCACAGGTTCATCTTTTGAAGGTGTTGTGCAGGCTTCCTTTGAGGATGAGGATTGATTGGTCAGATATGGAGTGATCACGTTGTGAAAAGTGCTCATCCACAGGTGATAGGGTGTTTTTGTCTTTTATCATTTTCCTGTGTGAGTTCATTCAACAGCGTAGTGATTGTCTGCTTTCACCCACATAGTTGTTGGGGCATTTAGTGCACTGGAGGAAGTACACCGCATGTTGTGATACACAAGTATAGGACCCATGGATTTTGAAAGGTGTGTTATGGGGGATGTTGATCATTATAGCATTGGAGATATGTCTGCAGGTTTTGCATCTGTTGTTCTGGAAGGGACTGGTGCCATTTTGAGTTGGCATGTCCTGGTCTGTTGGGAGCTTGCTTCTGCTGATGAGTTTGGAGAGGCTGGGGGGTTGTTGAAAGGCCAGAACTGGGGGTTCAGGAAAGATTTTTTTCAGGATGGGGTTCCATGGATTGTAGTGTTTTGATGAGGTTGTAGGTAACAATTAGGGGTGTGCAGTCAGAAGGAGTTTTAATTCTGTATTGAAGTAGGTTCTCTTGGGGTATTTGGGTGGCCTGTTTCTTGACAAGATCTGCTTGTCAAGTGGAGTGTCCTCATCCTCAGAGGAAAGGGGCCGAGGTGTTAACATGCCACTCTACCTTGAATGGTCCCTTACATTACAATATATACTAACTACTTGTGCTAAATAATCTGTTCCACCTTGCATTTTGCTGGGATATTTGAAGTACCTTTCCCAGACCTGAGGAAAAGCACTGTGTATCTGGAGAGCCTGGCTTTGTCTACACTGCAGTTTATGTCAGCATAATTTATGTCGCTCGGGGGGGTGCATAAACACCCCTTGAGCAATGTAAGTTACACTGGCATAAGCGTGAGTGTGGACAGTGCTATGTCGGCGGGAGAGCTTCTCCCACCAACATAGCTAGTGCCATAGGCGCTGACTCTGCAGAGCACACACGGAAAAAAAAAATAGTGAGTGTCCAGCACCCACCAGCCACAGCTGTTTGGCAGCGCCCCCAAATAGCTGATGGGGGACGCCACCAAACAGCTGTGGGAAGGGGCTTGGTGGAGGGCACAGAACAGCGAGCAGTGGTTGGGTGGAGGCCTTGGGGGAGGCATGGAGTGGGGGCAGGGCCTCAGGGCTGAGCAGGGGTAGGGTACCCGCAGGGAAAAGAAAAACTCAGTGCCTATGGCTACCACCACTCACAGGGGCTGGAACAATTAAGCCAACGGCTTAGAGCAGCTACATTAGAGAGCCTACAGCGGCGTATCTGCACCAATGCAGCTGTGCCTCTGTAAACCTGTAACTCTTGTCTCTCTCACCAACAGAAGTTGGTCCAATAAAAATCCTTACATCATCCACCTTGTCTCTCTAAAATCCTGGGATTGGCATGGCTACAATAACACTGCAGAAAATCTTGATTTTTTTTTTTTCAATAAATGTTGAAATGAAAAATGTTTGTTTTGAATCTGCATTCTGCATCAAAATTACCATTTGGTCTGGTATGACACAAAATGTCAAAATCTTTTCAGCATTTTGTGTTTTGTGCAATTTTTTTTTACCTTTTCATTCTGCTTCAAAATAGAAACTATTTTCAGGGTAAAAATTCTGTTTTCCAAACAGCTCTATTTATTAATCCATTGTACAGATGGGTTAACTAACACAGAGAGAGTTCAAAGAGTGGTTTTACTCTGAAAAGAGACTGCATTAAAAAAATGTACCTCTTGCCCAACATGACTGCTCCCTATGTATATCAGGAGTCAAATCTACTGACTAATTCCCTTTTATTCTTAATAGTTTTCCAGAGCCAACACAGCTAAGAGGGAGTGAGCTGAATTCTATTCCTCTCTATGCATCATCAACAGAAATTCCAACTGCAGGGCCAAATAGTGCCCTCATTCACATCAGTGTAACTGAATTTAAGACCATTAGTTACACCTCTTTAGTCTCATTGTTCAAAGCAAGTGCAATTATTGGCACAACTGGCTGCAGTCTTTAATACTAGCAGGATGCATGCAAAGGAAATAAGTCTGCTTAACTTTCAGATCTCTGAATTAATTTGCAGCTGGAAAAACATTTTATTTGTAAATTAAGTCAGTTGCATCTGGAAATCATAATGACATCAAATTTGGAAGCCAGTAGTACCGGTTTTGGTCACTTTTCAGAATAGATCCCCAATATAAGTAATATGACCTTGAGGCACTATGTTTTAGTGACTTGCCTGGCTGTTCCGCCCACAGATCTAAGTTCTAGTTCCAACTTTGTCAGACTCATAAGCTGCCTCTGTGAACGGGATTCAGTGGTTTCAGTCTTAAGTTATCTGTGCTTCAGTCACTATATCTATAAATTGAAGCTACCTACCCTTGTAAAGACCTCTGAGAGCCACAGAACATGACAGTGCCAAGAACTTTATTACTCCTAAAAAAACAACAAGGAGTCCGGTGGCACCTTAAAGACTAACAGATTGATTTGGACATAAGCTTTAGTGAGTAAAAAAATCCACTTCTTAGAAAGCTTATGCCCAAATCAATCTGTTAGTCTTTAAGGTGCCACTGGACTCCTCATTTTTGTGGATACAGACTAACATGGTTGCCCTTCTGATATTTATTACTCCTAGTGTATAGATCAGCACTGATTCAGTAAGGCAGAAGTCTTGACTGGGAGTTTTATAGATGGAAATCCTGGCTCTGATGCTTATTTGCCATGTGACATTAGGCATCCCTTTGCATAATTTAGTGTGGGTCATCTCCTCCAGGTCTAACTTCAGTATATAACTCTTTGGTTGTTTATTTTGTTACTTTTCATTGTCTTTATTTCTTTGTGGCTCCAGTTATTTGCACAGAAAGCATAGGGCTAGATTCACAAAGATATGTAGATACATAGGTGACACTATGCATTGCCATGCCTAATTTTTTGTTGCCTAGAAAATCACTGGGTTTCACAAAGCCTGTATCAGAGGGGTAGCCGTGTTAGTCTGGATCTGTGAAAGCAGCAAAGAATCCTGCGGCACCTTATAGACTAACGGACGTTTTGGAGCATGAGCTTTCATGGGTGAATACCCACTTCGGCAGATGCATGTAGTGGAAATTTCCAGGGGCAGGTATATATATGCAAGCAAGCTAGAGATAATGAGGTTAGTTCAATCAGGGAGGATGAGGCCCTGTTCTAGCAGTTGAAGTATGAAAACCAAGGGAGGAGAAACTGGTTTTGTAGTTGACAAGCCATTCACAGTCTTTGTTTAATCCTGAGCTGATGGTGTCAAATTTGCAGATGAACTGAAGCTCAGCAGTTTCTCTCTGAAGCTGGTCCTTAGACCACTAAGCACCACTGTCTAATGAATGGGGAGAGAGAGACACCTCAGAATGGAATTCACACACTCGCACACAGCCAGCATGCTAGGCAGCTTTCCTCACCTAAGGCAGTTAATGAGAGATGCCAAGCCAAGGGGCATATGCTAACTCCTGGAGCTTAGGTATCTTGGTGCGTGGTGTGCACATGCCCAGAGGCAGAAACACAGGTGCCCAGGGAACTTTTACTACAAACAAATAGGTGCTGAGTGAGTTTATGTGCCTACAGTCTTCAGCAGCAGTTGAGCAGGAGTTTTGTGAATCTAAATGGGGCTTGATTCTGGGATTTAGGCACCTAACTGGTAGTTAGGATCCTAAGTCCTTTCGTGAATGTAGCCTGTAGTCTTTAGTAGGTGTGCTTCTTGGGGGCTTCTCTGTGTTGCAGCAGCCTTCATTGCCCCTGGGAAACCACTGCACCAGCTGACACCATGGCAGACTTTCTTGGATGAGGCAAGTGCAGAAGAAAAAATAACTTACTACACAAGTTCCATAAACCATTTTTTAAATAAATTGCAGTATACTCTTACACAGTGTATTTGGAACTCACTGTTTTACTTAAACACATGAGCTCAGAGGTTCCTTTTTACAGTTCATTTAATTGTTTATGTATGTATGAGTGTTTCTATAGTGCTCATCACCATACTACTACTCCCTCCTCCACTCCACCCCCACCAAAACATCTTTAGTTATCTGGACTGGACTCCAGTGCTTTACTTTATGTAAATTAACCACAGGTTTTTAAACTCAGCCAGATATTTTAATGAACTCTCTTATTAATGAATTGTTTGTGAATTTGTCCCTAATTTTACTAAATATGAAGAAAAAGAAAATCTGAGGGTATGTCTACATCTACAATTTTGCAGCGCTGGTTGTTACAGCTGTATTAGTACAGCTGTATAGGGCCAGCGCTGCAGAGTGGCCACACTTACAGCAACCAGCGCTGCAAGTGGTGTTAGATGTGGCCACACTGCAGCGCTGTTGGGCGGCTTCAAGGGGGGTTCGGGGCACGCGAGAGCAAACCGCAGGGAAGGAGACCTGCTTGCACGGGGGTTCGGGGAACGCGAGAGCAAACCGGGGAAAGAGACCTGCTTGCTCGGGGGTTCGGGGAACGCGAGAGCAAACCGGGGAAGGAGACCTGCTTGATTACCAGAGAGGCTTCCTCAGGTATGCTGCGATACCTGCTTATTCCACGGAGGTCAAGAAAAGCACTGGTAAGTGTCTACACTTGATTACCAGCGCTGGATCACCAGCGCTGGATCCTCTACACCCGAGACAAAACGGGAGTACGGCCAGCGCTGCAAACAGGGAGTTGCAGCGTTGGTGATGCCCTGCAGATGTGTACACCTCCTAAGTTGCAGCGCTGTAACCCCCTCACCAGCGCTGCAACTTTGTGATGTAGACAAGCCCTCAGTGTGGACCTAATGCTGCCACACTTATTCATGGGCATACTCATGAGTTGTCCCGTTCAAGTGAATGGGCCTTCTTAAGCGTCCACTTCTACAAGATAGCGAGTGTCCTTGATTCATCCAGAAATAGCTAGGAATAGCAGGTGCTCACACCCCAGGAATGCTTATTGTCTCCCAGGACTGAGATGATCCTGCACCATTGAAGCCTGTGGGAGATTTTCTATTGACTTCCTTGAGAGCAGGCTCTGGTCTATGATTACAGAGCATTCATGTGAGCAAGGATTGTAGGAGAGGACTTTTAATGTATAAATGTGTTTGAGGAAAACACCCAAAACAAACTTACATTCTCTTCAAGCCATTTGGGAAAATCTAAAAATCAACCAAACTGACCTAGTTGTGTACTTAAAATCTTGAATATTTTAAAAAATCTTTAATAAATAAATAAACCTATAATCAGAAACAAAGTGAGGTGAAGGATGGGAGAAAGAAGTCACACGTTCCCTACAATTGTACTAGCACAGTGCCTCTCAAACTTTTTTACTGGTGACCCCTTTCACACAGCAAGCCTCTGAGTATGACCCCTTCTTATAAATTAAGAATAGTGTTTTTATATATTTAACACCATTATAAATGCTGGTGGCAAAGAGGGGTTTGGGGTGGAGGTTGACAGCTCGTGACCCCACCATGTAATAACCTCGAGACCCCCTGAGGAGTCCAGACCCCCAGTTTGACAACCTCTGCATTAGCACGTCTCTAAAATTCATTGGGGATGAAGAAGGAGGATGGTTAATTAATGCAAACAAAGAAGAAAATCTTGGCTTATTAGCTGGAAACAGTTGTTAGATGTCTCTTGTTTACCTACTTCAGAGATCAACAGTCCTGGGGTCTGGCACAACATTATCAAATCAAAAAGAATAGGCGTACTTATGGCATCTTAGAGACTAACAAATTTATCTGAGCATAAGCTTTCGTGCACTACAGCCCACTTCATCGGATGTATGCAGTGGAAAATACAGTAGGAAGATATAGATAGATAGATAGATATACAGAGAGAACATGAAAAAATAGGGGTTGCCATACCAACTGTAACTTGACTAATCAATTAAGGTGGGCTATTATCAGCAGGAGAGAAAAAAACTTTTGTAGTGATAATCAGGATGGCCCATTTCAAACAGCTGACAAGAAGGTGTGAGTAACTGTAGGGAAAAATTAGCATGGGGAAATAGTTTTTACTTTGTGTAATGACCCATCCACTCCCAGTCTTTATTCAAGCCTAATTTAATGGTGTCCAGTTTACAAATTAATTCCAGTTCTGCAGTTTCTCTTTGGAGCCTGTTTTTGAAGTTTTTTTTGTAGAAGAATTGTGACTTTTGCTGATACAGACTAACACGGCTACCACTCTACAGACTAACCTGTCTACATTTTTTGAATAACCTCCTTAAACAGAATAAGTGAAACCACTATATTTGAAATTACCAAAATATATTACCATCATTTATTGAAAGTAGTTTATTATTAAAATATTTGCAATTGCTTTTTTCTGAACAGCTGAATTGAACATAACAAGCCATAACATTTTGCTTTTGTTTCCTTTCAAAATACTTCTGGAACTCAACTTGGTTTATATTTAACTTTATTTTTTGTCAAGTATGACAATGATTACAAAAACGTACAAAACACTCCGTAATTCTGAGCAACATACTTCTACTCAACCTCTCTCCAAGTGTGCACATCCACCTTTAGGTCTTGTTTTGCTTCAGATCTTTAGCTGTGCAAGGTATTTGCCAGACAGCATCACTATTCCTTGTTGTGTTTTGTGCTCGATGTACAACTATATATTATCATATTAATGGTACAGATTAATTTGTAAGGCAGTCCCCACCAGCTCTAGTACTGTACAGAAATAGAGGCAAATTTGCTCCTTCTCAGCAAGAATCATAAATGTAGTTGATTGTCTAGCCATGACTGAGATTATAACATGTACAATTATACATTTTCACCAAAAGCAAAAAGTGTATTACAAAACTACAATATAATACAAAATATAATACAAAATAGATTGAGCATTGAGAAAACTTAGTTTTAATGTATTTTAGTTCTGCTGTGTTCTGGTTATGTCTTATAGCTTATATTTTTGTACGTGTTTTGTATGTTATATGTATGCACACACACACCACCTACAGTATGGTGTCATGATAACTTGGAGTAAGTTATTTTATTTCTGCAGCCATGTGATATAAACCCCAGACCACTTGACAAACAGTGGAAGGATGTGACCGAGTGCATTTGCTTTGCACTTTTCACCACTTCATCTGTACCATACCCAGTAATACAGCTGTGCCAGAGCTACTTTCAGGATTTGCAACCTCTGAGCAGTTTCAAATGGTCACCCCTTAAAAAAAAAAATAAATAACCTGCCACAAAAAAAGTTTTCTTCTTTCTCCTCAAATGAAGATAAGGTAAAAAGTACGGACCTAAAATTACATTTGCTGCATCAATGAGGGATCCACAGTTTAGAGGGTTGATGTCAATGGTGTTGAGATATTAAGGTGATAAGTCCCTACTTTCTAATATGTCTATTAAATTTAGAAACACGTGTTATCCTACTCAGCTGGGATTTCAGATTATCTAGTGAAATGTGTGTAAATATATGCACACTCACACAGAGACCTGTGGTGCAAACCAGTGGTTCACATCATATGAGACCTTAAATTTGCTGTACTCTGAAATACAGAAAATCTATTTTAAATCACTTTTGAAACCTTTAAAGTTGTATTTTAAAATTTTCCTCCAAAGTTTGTCTGGTAGCTAAGGCAACCTGGTTTTAAAGGTGGAGGGATGTGAAAAATAGTACCAATTTAAAAACAAAATATAACTCTAAAATACTTTCTAAACTAACATCTCTAAAATGAAGCATAAAAAATACATGATGGTGTTTGATGGTTTGAAGGTTTTATTGGTACTCTTGGAATGATTAGTGTTATTCACTCATGGTTTCATCACATATGAGTACTGCAGTCTTCACAAACGAATGCCAATAAATGTTATACCAGCGCACAGCATTAATATTGTACACACAGACATTCACTTTATGCTTTTGAGGAACTTGCCATCTAACTGCAATGGTCAGTGGAAAAATATTTTAGGTTTCTAATTTCTCTAGATCCAATTTCTACTACTTAGTATTAGATATCAGCCCAATAATATGGAGGGGAGGAGAAATTCTTAGGAGACTTAGGATTGCAATGAACTTGCATAGCAAAAATTCTTCTTTTAGGATTAATTATGCTGGAAGAAAAAAACATTCTTTGAAAGATTTTTTTTAAAATTCTATTTCACTACTGACAAATTTGCAAATAAAACATAAAAACAAAGTTACCAGGAAGGGAATAAAAGAGCTCTGCAGTATTTCTGGTTAAAATCAGAATGCACTTCTGTTTCTCTTCCTCTGTACTTTAAGTACTAAATTCTTTTTATATATGGATGTCTAAACAAATGTGTGGAAGAGAGTGACTTAATTATCAGGAACTTTTGCATGTAGAGAGAGGCAACAAATTGACTAACCCAAAATCAATCCATATCGGATATGAATATGAAAATACAAACTTTCTGATCTTTCACCTAAAATTTCTCAAATGTTTGCTTCAGGTTGCCAAGCCTTTCTGCTAACTGAGCATCGGCACAAGTTCAAAACATTCTGGAAAAATAAGATTTTTTTTTCAGCCTGTAACATCCAATTATCAAAGTTCCTGTGCTGTAATTTTTAGTGTGTTTATATTTTAATTTATTCTTTCATTTTATGCAATGTGCTTTTCAACTCCTCTCTGGGGAAGAGTACTAATATGCTGGCTTGATGTTACCCAGCACCTCATCCTCCCAGTTGGGGAGACAGCAGAAGAAGAAAGCACAGCCTATTACAATAATAGTGCTGGCCCAACCAAAGCCGTATGCCCAGCTGAACATATTAGATCCCCTCATAGGGATGTCTTCTGTGAACTTCACTGGATAGATGACCAGGCATATGATCTGGAATACCGCTACAAGAAAGTAAAAATAAACAAATTGAAAATAAGTGACAATTAATCTCATCACATTTCCTATTCTGACTTTATTGGCAGATAGGTGCATTCCTCTCTCGGATATTTAAGGACTTAGCTGCAATCCTACAGTCAGATCAGTGCAGGTGTACCCTTGCATTCTTATAGAGGTCCATTGACTTCAATGGAACTCAGCGCAGGTATGAGGGCCTGCCCACACAGATCTGATTTCAGGATCAGGGCCTCATTCTGGAACCATTCTACACACAGATCTCTCACTGACTTCAAAAGGATGTTTTGGGTGCAAAGTGACTAAAGAATTGTGTCCTTGACCCTATGCTTGAGAAGAATTCAAACTAACACAATGGCAATGATGCTTAATAAGAGGAATGTAAATTTCTTTAACCAAGCATAGATGCAGAGAAGGAACAATCTGGACTAAAAGAATCAAATGTAGTAGTTAAAAATCATTTATTTTAGTATTTGCATAGCAGTTTCCATGGCAAAACATACTTGTGTGTTAGCAACATTGCTGCTGGGATTGTTTTGCTGTTTAGTTACTGCCACAGAACCATCAGAAAGAGTTCAAAGCCAAGCATTCTAGTTTACCTGTTTGCTTTATGTCTCCCCCATAATGTCACAACACCCACATTCTGTTTTAATTTTGAAGTGAAACTTGCATCCTCAGACATTGACCATTATAACATCCCTAACCTCTGAGGATGCAAACCAAGTATCACTTCAAAATTAAAACAAGTTTTTCTCATTCATGAAAATGAACCACAAACCCAATTAGAAATATGTGTGCGGTGGATATTTTTAGGAGAGGGAGGGAGGCTTTACTCCAGCTAGCAAGTATCAGATTTAGAACAAATATCAGTTTAAGAAGCAATCATCAGTCTTACCAACGACAAACAGCAAGCCACCGATTCCTCGCACAAAGTTGAAACGAAGTATATCAACGGAGAACGCAATAACTGCTAGGGCGAAACAAATGACTAGGATCACGAAGCCGACAAGGTAGGTGGCAGCTGCTGCTCTTCCCCAGGCTTGAAAGGAAAGGGAGAAACATGTTATACAAAACAGCACATGGAAGTCAAGTGGGTGTCATTCTTAGGTCTTTTGTTTGCTTTAATTCTTTCATTATGGAGATTCTGTCCCTTAAAAGCATACAACAGGGGTCGGCAACCTTTCAAAAGTGCTGTGCCAAGTCTTCATTTATTCACTCTAATTTAAGGTTTCGCGTGACAGTAATACATTTTAATGTTTTTAGAAGGTCTCTCACTGTAAGTCTATATTATATAACTAAACTATTGTTGTATGTAAAGTAAATAAGATTTTTAAAATGTTTAAGAAACTTCATTTAAAATTAAATTAAAATGCAGAGCCCCCTGGACTGGTGGCCAGGACCCAGGCACTGTGAGTGCCACTGAAAATTAGCTCGTGTGCCGCCTTTGGCACGCCTGCCGTAGGCTGCCTACCCCTGGCATGCAATATTGCTTTGATTTAGGACTTACATCTTATAGTGCTCTAACTTGCTGGTTCAAGGATGTGAAAAATCACCCCCCTGAGCACAGCAAGTCTGAGCGCTTTAAAGTGCTAGCGTAGACAGGCTCCCAGCACTAATCCTTTCATGGAGGTGGATTACCAGGAGCACTGGGAGAGCTCTTTCCCAGCACTCATGCGCAACCACACTTGCACTTCAAAGCGCTGCTGCGGGACCGCTCCCACGGCAGCACTTTGAAGTTTCCAGTGTAGACATACTCATAGTATCAGAAATGTAAATGTGGCTTTTAGGGAACCATAGAGGTCTGAGCAAAGACTAATTGTTTATTATCACTATTTATAGGGTGCCATAAGTATGCATGATGCTTTATAAGCACAAGAAAAAAGACAAAGGTTGGGATTTTCAAGAGCACTTAGCACTGGCCTAGCTCTACTCCCATTGAAATCAACATAAAGCTCTCACTGAAGTTAGTGGGAGGAGAGTTAGCCCACTTTTGAAAATTCCATTCATGGTCCATGAGCAAACAGACAAGAACGATGTGGGGAGGACAAAAGCAGAAAAATTAAGGGCTATCTTCCTGGGCAATGCAGTTTTCTGCTGGAAGCAAGAGATAGAAACTGTTTGACATCATGAATTTGTAATTACATTTTTAATTGATGAAGAAATGAGTAATGCTGTAATGGAGAACTAGCACTGTCTGGAAGGCTTATCAGAAGAAGTTAGGATTAATGTGAGATCTGAATAAGGAAAGGGTGACTGGTGTTCAAGTTAAAGGACTGTTAGGTAATAATGCAAGTCCTCACTCACCTCTCCAGCACCCGAGTTCGTGCGGAGTTGGTATGGGCACACAATTCTGTCAGAGACCAGACACCAATGCGTTGATCAACGGGCTCACACTATCCCAAAAGCTTTAGAATAAGTGTGGCGCCTTTATTAGGGGTGAGCATCAATATTTATACACAGAAGTAAACAAAGTGATTAACAAAAGATAATGGTCATGCATAATCAATCAAGATTTTACAGGAAAAGCAAGTTTAACAAGTAAATGCATAGAGATAAAGGCTAATGGCTACTTGAGAAAGGGGGTGTCATGAGTAGTTTGCAGGTCAGTGCTTTGTTCGATAAAGGGTTCAGAAAGGATTATGCAGAGACGGCCAGTCTGGGTGTGTTTTGGCTCCCAAAAGCTCACCAAAAGTTTAGACCCAACAGGACCCTATGCCCACATAGAGGGAATGAGAGATGTGAAGCAACCAATGCAGAAAGTTGTGAGTAGTCATAAAGGGAGTGGAAAAAAACACATTCAAGGAATTGGATTTTGGCAGCTTTATTCTGAACTGGAGGGAATGAAGTGAGAATTAAGAACAGAACTGGGTAGATTTGGAATAGTTAAAGGAAGAGATTACAAAGATTTGGACATGGGTTGTACCAGTAGAAATAGAAGGGAATAGGTGGCTCTTAAAGATGATGTAGATACAGTGCCAAAAGGACTTGGAACCAGCTTAGATGTGTAGGGAGAAGGAAAGTGAGCATTCTAATGACTGGTGGAGTTACCCAAACTTCCAATTTTAATTATTTTGATAATACCATATGGGATAAGAGGATGCATTCAAAGTAGACAGGTTCATGGGACCAGGATAGGTCTCAAGTATAACTTCAAGTCACTCAGAGGCAGAAGAAGAGGACGAAAAAGACATTCAGAAAGTCACCTTATTCCAGTAACCTTATTTCATAATGTTCTTCTCCATTTGCCACTGCTAAGTAAGAAATCCCATCATGGCAACAATGGGCATCAATGTCTGAGCACCAGAAAAATTACATCCCTCCCTGAAAAGCAACCTACAGTTCTCCTTTTTAAAATAAATGCTGGCTTCTGAACATTCAAATCCCATTATCTTTCCAAACAGTAGACACAAGCATAGGCAAGCATCATGCAAACAACAGGCCATTTCTTAACCACCAGGCCGAGTAGCTGACTATTTTGACTCTGAAGAGCCCAAAGATACTAATCCAAGAGTTCTGATTTTATAGGTAGACAGTCGTCATGCATCACCCTCCACCTACTCTAAAGGCTGGTTGCCTGCGTTTACACAGGATATTAAAACAAGGAACTCATGTAGGCCCAAATCCTGAGCCGGTCTTGTATAGGACTAAGGGGCATAGCAGAATACACAGGAGTGTTCCACATGGGCATGACCCAGTCCTGAAGACAGTCAGCCAGGATGTGGAGAAACTCCACAGCAGCCCTGCAAACTGGACCCACATTGCTGCTGAAGAAAGGAGGGAGTTTGTGCAAATGAGCTTCTGCCTGTCTGCATTCCTCCCCAACTACCCCTAGTATATTCTATCCCAGGTTGCCTATCCCTATGGCACAGGTGCTGAAGGCGGCATGCATGCTGATTTTCAGTGGAACTCACACTGCCCGGGTCCTTCTAAAAATGTTTAAATGTATTACTGGCATGTGAAACCTTGAATTAGAGTGAACAAATGAAGACTCGGCACACCACTTCTGAAAGGTTGCTGACCCCAGTCCTATCCCTTCCCTCCCCTGTGGAACTGATGCAGAATTAGGAATGGAGGAGGGGAACAGCTTGGTTGGAATTTTTGGTCTGAAACCTGCACTAATTCTTTCATACCAGATGTTGTTCACTGAAGCTCCCAATGGCTACTGTTCAAAGCTGCCACAGCCAAAGGATTCATTTACAAATCATTAGTCTAAATATGCTTAAACATACGATGGAATCAGCTCAAGAAAAAATGCTTCATGGATTAAACCATCTATTTAAACTATTTATTGGGATTTGTCATTACGAATAATTCACAAAACTGGTAATTATAAAAGTTCAGTAGAAAGCCAGATCTGTACACTCCCTGTCCAAGGGGAGCTTGGAATGTCAAGTACAAACATTCCAAAGACTCAAACAGTTTATAATTTGGATGGACTCTGACCAGCTGACTCTAAAAAAAATGGCATTGTAGGGGTTACACATGTATTGAGTCTCGGGGATCTCCTTATCAAATACACATACTTTACAAGTAAAATGCCTGCTGTGTAAGCTCAGCCTGGAATCCATTTGCTGTGAATTATTTGCTCAGCTCTGGTAATAATAAACCGGCAATGTATTTAGCTTTGGGAGATGTCTAGTGACAAAACTGCAAAGATTAGTGTCAAGTCCACTTTTATTTACTGTCTTCATCATGGCCGTCCTTATGCACACGCTGCATACCCGGTAGCATTCCCCTCGCTGGCTGCAGCTGCACCCCTCTCTTATCCGGCCCCTTCCCCGTGGTGGACTGGTGGGCTTCTCCTCACCCCCACCCCTGCCTCCTCCCTCCTCAGCCAGCCGAGGGCTCCAGCCTCTGGCTCTGCCGCCCCAGCCTCGGGGAGCCCAGAGCTGCACAGCACCTTTGTTGCGGCCTGGCCCACTGCTGCCTAGAGCCGAGGCCCTCCCTGGAGCCTGCCTGCCCGGGCCGCTTGGTCCCCGGCGCGGGATGGGCCGGGGCCAGGACAGGAGGAGCGAAACGTCCACGTGAGTCAGCGGAGGGGGGGGGGGGGGGACGGAGCCGAGCCAATCAGGGGAGGGGGGACTTAAAGTAACAGCACATACAGAGAGAAAGAGAGAGAGTGAGACTGGCTCTCACACCACCCAGATGCACTCTGCCTCTCATGAGTCACAGTCCCCCAATATAGATTGTGAGACTCTGTGTGTGTGACACTGTCACACAGTCCCCCAATACACAATCCTACACGCACACACAGGCTTTCTCACTGGCTCTCTCACATAAACTGACTCTCTCTCTCTCTCTCTCACACACACACACACACACACACACACACGTATTATTGTTCTTATTACTGCTTGGTACTTCCTGTCAAAATGCTCGTGGTGAGCCCGGAGTGGCAAGGGGCTAATACTATTATTATTATTTAGGAGGGCTGTGGGCTCTGGCAAGATGCAGCCCCATGTGACAGCACAAAGCCTACCTTAAGCCACCACTGCAGCGTCTGCTGCATACAAAGCTCGGTAGGTGTCAGCAGTTGGCGGGGGGGGGGGTGGCTGTGCCTCCTTGACACATTGGGTTCAGCGGCGCCGGCTAGGGACCACCTTCAGTGGAGCATAGGGGCACTGGTTTAATAATACTGCATAGGGACCCATAAATCCTAAGGACGGCCCTGCTCTTCATAAATAAAGAGGGAGTAAACAACATGATCGTGAAATTTACAAATGATGTCGTGGCCTTGTCTAATTTGGCCAAAATTTTTCTCTGATTGCTTCCACCATTTCATCACCACTAGTGGCAGCAAGAGTTGTCATATTAGTATAACTAGGATTGAAGATAGCTGTTGGTGTTTTTTGCCATTGTGTCATGTGGACTTGCTCTGAGCAGGATTAGACAACATCATGCTTGAAACAGAGTCGTACAGCCCTGTTTACACTAACACTGCTACTGTTTCTAACACTGGTGGAAATAATAGTGGGAAATGTTTGGCAAAACAAACCAAAAAACCCCCAGTGTAGATATGCCCTAAATGAGAGCATTTGACAATACCAAGGAGTATAGGGCTTGAAAAATGTACCAGATGTGTGTGAAGAGTCAATATAAAAATTAGGGTAGGAAAGTTCACCACAGAGCACCTGGTGAATGCCATTTTCACACACACACACACACACCTTCCAGATCTGAGAGAGAGTGCTAGGATTCCTTTAGGGTGCTTCCCTGGACACTAGCTGGAGGTCCTTCTTTCTGATTGTCTTCTGCCTCACGGTTGTCTGACAAACGTGAAAGACTCCCCCTGTCCGTGAGCTTGCTAAAAGAGATGACAGATTTTTGCTCTCTTTCCACCCCAGAGCCTTCTGACTGTTGAGTGGGCTTCAGCTGGTCCCCAGCTCCCAGCCTCTGTTTGTGGGGTCCTTTGTCTATCTCAGTTGCTCTACAGCAGAGGTAGGCAACCTATGACAGGCATGCCAAAGGCGGCACGTGAGCTGATTTTTAGTGGCATTCACACTGCCCGGGTCCTGGCCACCATTCCGGGGGGCTCTGCATTATAATTTAATTTTAAATTAAGTTTTTTAAACATTTTAAAAACCTTATTTACTTTACATACAATAGTTAGTTATATATTATAGACTTATAGAAAGAGACCTTCTAAAAAGGTTAAAATATATTACTGGTATGCGAAACCTTAAATTAGAATGAATAAATGAAAACTCAGCACAGCACTTCTGAAAGGTTGCCAACCCCTGCTTAGGTATAGCTTGTCTCATCATTTTCATGCTATTATTGCTTGGGCAACTTGAAGCTCTATGCCTGCTGACAGAGAGAGAGAAAGCTCTGCACCAGTTTCCATTTGTTCATGTTTGTAAGGCTAGTTTTGCAATCATAAGTGAGAGGTGTTTATTTGTTAAAGCCTCAATTCTGGAGAAACTGATGTATTTGATCCCCTTTTAGCCAGAGTTTTTCTTATTCAGCACTGGCAAATAGGTACTCATGATATGGTCGCAAAACCACCAATGCAATTTTGGGCTGCATATATAGAAGCATCAGATCATGCAGAAGTGAAGTAATAGTCTATTTTTATGTGCTCTGGACCAGGTTCACCTGAAATACTGTGTTTAATTCTGGACATCTCATCACCAGAAATACATTTACATATTGAACAGAGTTCACAGAAAAGCAACTAAAATTATTCAGGGCTGAAAGAATATAATTACTAGGAAAGATTAGAAGAGTTAGACCCATATACCCACATCTTAGCAAAGTGATTATTTTGAGAAGAACATAAGTCTACAGATATTAGAGGACTGCAAGCACCAAGGAAGGAGAGGAGTTATTTAGGGTTTCCTTACTAGAAATAGAATGAAATTTAAAAAGGAGGAGAAATTAGCCTGAATGTCAGGAAATCTTTTTGACAGTGAAATGTGTTCCCAAGGGAAGTGGTGAAAACTCTATTGTGTAGGACATTTAAAACTAGACTGAACAAAAACCCTAAAAGAACATTCTGTAGAGAACAATCCTACAGCAGAAGGTACATGGACTAGATCATTTAAAGTATCAGGACTTTTCCATCTATAACTTCTGATTTTATAAATCTCATTGCAATGATCAGTTGGTGAGGTTGTGAATAATTGCTGGTCTAATGGCTGAAGGCTGGGAATTGCTGATAGTGATGTTTGAGATATTTATTTTATATTATCATAAATGGCTGCAGGTTGTTTGGTTCAGCAACAGGGCAGCTGGTATGAAATGGGATCTTGTTGAGCAAATAAGGAACTCTAAGCTCTCTTTTGGTTCATTTTGAACAGGAATCCAAGGTAAAGGGGATTTTCTTGCACACATGGCAGATTAAGGTGGGAATGTCCACATCATGAGTGCAAGAAATGCAGGATTCAGAGATTGTTTTGGGGGAACTAGGATAGTCAGTTGCACCATTTATTTTATTGGTATGAGTTTTGAATAAGCCATGGCTACATCTGGAAATTGTACAAAACAATGCCCACTAGCACAACAATGGGTTGACACTGGGTGGAGGTCCTATTGTAGACAAAATGCTGGCAGCTTCCAGAGTCTATATAACCATTGTACGGTAGTTAAACATGCTGAAAAGCAGGTAGTAAACTGGTTTGGCAGTACCCATCTCCATTAGGATGCTTAGTCTGGTAACCGGCAGGAATCTCATATAATACTTCCTAGTTTCGGTAAAGCTATAGTACTTGATTTGGGTGGAGTTGGACACAGCAACCTTGATAGTGTCTCTTTTACTGTCATTTACCTTTGCTGAGCACACACTGCAAACTCCATTCAACTTTCCCTAAAGCAACCCTTGTATCATAAATCTGATAGAAATATGCACAAAGGGGTACAGTCAGGAGAAGGTAATATATCTATAACATTCCTACGTAACTCATCTGAGCTCCCCAATAAATCTACCAACACACTTGACTGAGAGCCTGGTGAATCAAAGTCCACTCAGTCTCCCAGCTACACTATTACTGCTACACATCCCCGGATGGACTTGACAAATGACTCTTGGAACTTGGCTCATGCTCATAAACTTCTAGCCTTTTCTTTTTTTTCTGATAAAGATCCAAATTAATGTTTCCATGTACTGTATGTATTTTTTTCAAATCACTTACTGTGAATTTAATAAATGCCAATGGATTATTGAAACATAACCAGCATAATTAACTACCCTGTTAGGTACTTGACTGTATATACTTTCTGTTAGAGGATGGTAATTCCTATCTAAAATAATGTGAGGCTAAGAACCTTAAAAAAACAAAAACATTTATCTAGAATCAAGAGGACATTCCCACCCACAAATATTGGGTCTAAACCTATAAGCCCTTACCAGTAATATATCAAACACATTATATCTGAATAGCACAGACCACTAGACACAAAAGGAGGATTATTAATCCAGCAGCATTCTGGGCTAAATAACCAAAATTAAAAATGCAGTGCAATGCATCAGTTTTTTTATGTAGTATATTGGTAACATGCACATGCTGGCACTCAGGAGCTTCCTGGCCTCAAATCAGAATAATTCTCAGTTAAAACAAACTCTCTTTCCAGTTACAAGCTGACCCCTGCTCTTCTTTTTATCTTTCCACCCTTTGGCCATTGTGGGACATCAGATCCCCAGGTTTCAGACATCCATTAAGAAGCAGTTCAATTTAGGAACTATTCCAACATGAAGATTCCCCCTTCCCCCACCTAGAGAGCATGGTTTAGTTTAATCTCCTCTAATCAGCATGCAATGGACATGCAGATACTTGATTAAGAAGCTGATTCCAATGTAGCTTTATATTAATGAGGGGATCCACCTTGAAGCTTTCTTTTCTTATCACTGGGAAAGGAACAGAATAGGATGGAGTAATTAGATTATAGAGTTATGCATCTAGATTAACAGATTTATTTTTAAACTGCAGCAGCCCTGTGCATGCCTATTTTGAGTTAAGTTTCTTAGCATTTTTTATTAAAAATAAAATAACATGTTGTATATTGGTATGTTAAGCAAATCAAACCATGGCCTGACATGTTATGTCCTTTGACCAGATGTAGATACTATTTGAACAGAATAATTTTGACAGTAAAGCATTAACCTCATCAAGATTATTCAACGGACAAAGTTAAATTGGTTAAAATAACCTGTCGGTAATTAAGGCTATTCTTCATTTATAACAGCTGTAGGAACAACTGTTCTTTAGCAAAACAGCAGAATGTGGCCCTTCCCCCAAACTCCTGGTTTTCTGGGGTGAAATATGAAACAGTTTATCAATATGTCATATAGCACTTAATCTACACAGCGTCTATTGAGAGAAACCTATGTGCAGTAAATGTGCTGTGTTAGCCTTTCTTCCCTTTGTCGGGAGGGTCTGGGAACATGGAGTTACTTTCTGATGGTAGCCAAATTCCTCCCACATGAGAATAAAACCTAGAAACATCATCAAGGTAAAAATTATGCTGTTGCTCTCACAGTGAGTTCTGCATTTTGCTTGCAGGCAAGTGCCATAATGGAAAACTACTAACAGACATTAATGCTTCCATCCACACAACACATACAGTATCCCAAATGGTTTATCCTCTGTGTCCTCACTTCTGATACCCATTTTAAATCCAGTATAATCCAAGGTTTCTGAGTTTCCAGATCATTTTGGATGTTTATCAGCTTGATACGATCACTGTATCTGTTCCTCCTCCACTAAGTAGCTGTAAAAGAACCAATATGTACAAAGAACAGCCTCTGCCTTTTATGGACAAAAAATATATTCCATTTTTCCTATTCTCATCCTCCCAAGCTTCCCCAGTCCAGTGCATTTCAATTAAGTTTTGAAGGTGTGTCTCTATATTTGACCCTAAATGTTTCATTATATAAAACAACAAATGTAATCAGCAAGTACTTTGGCAGCTACTATTGGCAAAGGCCATACCCTGAGAATATGTGGTGAGAGTATTAAGAGGAGGCAGCAGAACCGAACATAATTTACTCACATTTTTAGCCACTTTGAAAATATGTATACATTAGCCTCCTGATTTAGTTTCTGATTTTTCAGCTGCTTCATATAGTGACTTCCTTTTCTATAATATACATATGTTTATCAATTAAATACCATTTTCTTTCCATGCTCAAAACACATTTCACTCTATTTGAAATCACAGGTTGAGAGGCACAAAAGCAGCAGAATTTCTCTAGTCCAGAAGGGGTAGACTCCTGTTTCCCTCACTCCCTCCAGAGTACAATGAGGAGGGTAGTTAAGATCTAGTGCAGGAATGGCACTCCAGAGGCTGGGCATGTGTGCTGTGCTAGCAATGGCCAGCATTTATCAACACACTCATCAGAGGGCAAAGAGGTTGATGACTTCAAGGAGTCTCATGTAGGTCACAAATAGTGCTCGTAGGGAGCCAGCAATAAAGGAGAGAAGGCATGCAAAGAGCCAGATCTGTTAACTTGATTTTAAAAGACCCCATCCAGTTGCTTAATGTTGGACTGACAGGGAAGCCTGTTCAAAAGCCACCAGAGGCAGATAAGGCCTGGTTTTCTGTGTAACTATTAACCAGGAAACGCTGTTAATGCTAGTCCTGCAAACACCAACCTGTCCTGAACCCCTCATTAACCAGCCACATGAGGGGAACAATTGGACCCTTCCTAAGTGAGGAAAGAGGTCATTTTGCTAACGGCGATTGGTAGGAGGCAAAGTTATTTTGCTAATAAAGATGGCACAAATTTACAGCTGTCAAATATTGGCAGGGATAACTGGGGTGGTTGGAGTAGGTTGAGCTCAGGCATGGGGCCTGGACTCTGACGCCCCACTGCAAACACTTACAGTAATCCATGAGGGACTGGCATTGCCAGTTGAGGTCATTTTCCCATCGGGTGCAGGTCTCCCATAATGACGCTTGGTGCTCGTAGGGCGCTGACTCCGATTCCAGCCAGCCCCGGCCGGACAGCGCAATGATGCCCAAGATGATAGCTAAGCCCAGGAGAAGGGGCAGGAGCCACCTGCATCTCCAGCAGGCAAGGGTACACGTCGCCATCTCATGCAGCAGTCAGGGCCTTCAGCAGAGAATGAGTGCACAAGCCTGAGAGCTCTTTCTGGATTCTGCAGGGGGAGGTGTTGTGAGAGAGAGTGTGTGTGAGAGAGAGAGCTGCTTTTTAATCAGCAGAAAGGCACTAAGGGAGGAGAAAGCCCCACCTAGATTCCAGTGACTAAGAGCAGCAGCAGCAGTAACCTGTTGAGCCAGAGAGGAGCTGCAGGGCTGGGCTAAAAGCTGCCTTGCTGCTCTGTTCCTTTTCCCTGGCTGCTAAACAAATCATGGTTCCAGTTACACTCCCTAGTCTAGGCACTTAACCCTTTCCTAGCTGGCACTGCCCAGCGTAAAATGCAGCTCACACATTCACAAGTCCTTTTTTCAGTACATGAAGATTTGGGGCTGTCCTAGGCTGTGAGAAAGTGAAATTTCATAAAATATGCGATATTTAAAATCTCATTAAAAGGCACTACAAAAAGCATTCTGTAGTGGTGCTGATCAAAATGTTTGATGTAAAAAATATTTACTATAAAATCAGCCTTTATTTTTGGCCAGTGAATCAGCCCCAAACTGATCCTGAATTTCTTTTAACACTGTCATTATTCATAATTATTTCCCATAATTATTTCAAGTATTAGTTTCCAACCTGTAAATTGGATCATGAACTGATCACTTTAACTCTTCACTGTATTCATACTATGGCCACGTCTACACTACAGCATAAAATCGAAATTATTAAAACCGGTTTTATAAAACTGGTTTTATAAAATCGATTTTACGCGTCCACACTAGGGCACATTAATTCGGTGGTTTGCGTCCATGGTCCTAGGCTACCATCGATTTCCGGAGCGGTGCACTCTGGGTAGCTCAGTAAAAGAATGAGACCAATAACTTCGATTTCCGTCCACACTAACGCTATAGTAATATCGATTTTAGGGTTACTCCTGTTGTTGGGGAGGAGTACAGAAATCGATTTTAAGAGCCCTTAAAATCGATTTAAAGTGCCTTGTAGTATGGACGGGTACAGAGTTAAATCGATTTAATGCTATTTAAATAGATTTAACTGTGTAGTGTGGACCAGGCCTATGTTGTAGCTTGTAGCTGGTTACTTAAGTCCAACAGATCTCATTCAGTGCCCACATATCAAGCTGTCTCTTTCGCCTGGTCTACACTATGATTTTAGGTTGAATTTAGCAGTGTTACCTCAATTTAAGCCTGGACCCATCCACACGACGAAGCCCTTTTTTTTTGACTTAACAGGCTCTTTAAATCGGTTTCTTTACTCCACCTCTGACGAGGGGATTAGCACTGAAATCGGCCTTGCTGGGTTAAATTTAGGGTAGTGTGGATGCAATTTAATGGTATTGGCCTCCAGGAGCTATCCCAGAGTGCTCCATTGTGACCGCTCTGGACAGCGCTCTCAACTCAGATGCACTGGCCAGGTAGACAGGAAAATGCCCATGAACTTTTGAATCTCATTTCCTGTTTGGTCAGCTTGGCAAGGTGCAGGTGAGTGCAGATCTCATCAGATCTCATCATCAGAGTGACAATGATGGAGTCCCAGGATCACAAAAGAGCTCTAGCATGTACCGAATGGGAGGTACGGGATCTGCTCGCCCTATGGGGAGACGAATCCATGCTAGCTGAACTCCGTTCCAGTAAACGAAATGCCAAAACATTAGAAAAAGTCTCAAACGGCATGAAAGACAGAACATATAACAGGGATGCACAGCAGTGCCGTGTGAAAATTAAGGAACTAAGGCAAGCCTACCACAAAACCAGAGAGGCAAAGAGCTGCTCCGGATCAGAGCCCCGAACATGCCGCTTGTATGATGAGCTGCATGCCATGCTAGGGAGTGCAACCACCACTATCCCAACCCTGTGCTTTGACTCCGTCATTGGAGAATCACGCAACATGGAAGAGGGTTTTGGGGATGAGAAAGATGATGATGAAGAGAGTCAAGATAGTTCACAGCAAGGAAGCAGAGAAACTGGTTTCCCCAACAGCCAAGATATGATTTTCACCCTGGACCTGTAGCCAGTAACCCCTTAACCCATCCAAGGCGAGCTCCTGGACCCTGAAGGCAGAGAAGAGACCTCTGGTGAGTGTACTTTATAAATATTACACATGGTTTAAAAGCAAGCGTGTTTAATGATCAATTTGCCTTGGCATTCATGGCCAGTACAGCTACTGGAAAAGTCTGTTAACGTATATGGGGGTGGAGTGGAAATCCTCCAGGGACATCTCCATAAGTATTATACAGGCCAGTAGCACGTAGTCGGGAATCATTGCATAACAAAGCATGGCAGCGTATGGTCCTGGTGTTTTCTGCCATTCAAAAAACATCCGTTCTTTGTCTCTCTGTGTTATCCTCAGGAGAGTGATATCATTCATGGTCACGTGGTTGAAATGGGGTACTTTTACTAAGCGGACATTCAGAGGTGCCCGTTCCTGCTCGGCTGTTTGGCTGTCGCTGAACAGAAATGTTCCCCGCTGTTAGCCATGCAGTAATGGGAGGGGTGAAGCAGGAGTGATCTCTCACATCAAACCGGCAAGCCCTCAATACAAGAGGCAAAATGCATCCTTGTAACGAAAGCACATGTGCTGTGTAATGTGAACACCAAGGTTTAACGTGGAAGTGTACTCATTTTACTCTAAAATGTGTTTTTTTAACCACTCTTCCTTTTCCTCCACCAGCTACAAATGTTTCTCCTTCGCAGAGGCTATTGAAGATTAGAAAGTGAAAAAAATGCACTTGGGATGAAATGTTCTCTGAGCTCATGCTGTCCTCCCACACTGACAGAGCACAGCAGAATGCATGGAGGCAGACAATGTCAGAGTGCAGGAAAGCACAATATGAATGCAAGGAGAGGTGGCAGGCTGAAGAGAGTAAGTGGCGGGCTGAAGATGATAGGTGGCGTCAGCTTGCTGACAGAAGGCAAGAGTCAATGCTCAGGCTTCTGGGAGATCAAACTCATATGCTCCAGCATATGGCTGAGCTGCATGACAGGCAGCAGGAGCACAGACCACTGCTACAGCCCCTATGTAACCAACCGCTCTCCTCCCCAAGTTCCATTGCTTCCTCACCCAGACACCCGAGAATGCAGTGGCGGGGGCATCCGACCACCCAGCCACTCCACCCCAGAGGATTGCCCAAGAAACAGAAGACTGGCCTTCAATAAGTTTTTAAGTTTTAAAGTTTTGAAGTGTAGTGTGTCCTTATCCTTCCCTCCTCCCCTCATTCACCACCCCACCCCACCCCACCAGGTGCTTCCCTCCTCCCCACCCCTCCTGGGCTACTTTGGCAGTTTCCTCCCTATTTATGTGATGAATTAATAAAGAATGCATGAATGTGAAGCAACAATGACTTTATAGCCTCTGTAAGCAGTGATCGAAGGTGGGAGGGAAGGGTGGCTAACTTACAGGGAAGTACAGTGAACCAGGAGAGGGGGGTTCATCAAGGAGAAACAAACAGAACTTTCACATCGTAGCCTGGCCAGTCATTAAACTGGTTTTCAAAGCTTCTCTGATGTGCACCATGCCCTCCTGTACTCTTCTAACCGCCCTGGTGTCTGGCTGCGCGTAATCAGCGGCCAGGTGATTTGCCTCAACCTCCCACCCCTCCATAAACGTCTCCCCCTTACTGTCACAGATATTGTGGAGCACACAGCACACAGTAATAACAATGGGAATATTGGTTTCACTGAGGTCTATCTGAGTCAGGAAACTGCACCAGCGCACTTTTAAACGTCCAAATGCACATTCTACCACCATTCTGCACTTGCTCCGCCTATAGTTGAACAGCTCCTGACTACTGTCCAGGCTGCCTGTGTATGGCTTCATGAGCCATGGCATTAAGGGGTAGGCTGGGTCCCCAAGGATGGCATTTCAACATCCCCAATGATTATTTTCTGGTCTGGGAAGAAAGTCCCTTCCTGCAGCTTTTGAAACAGACCAGAGTTCCTGAAGACGCAAGTGTCATGTACCTTTCCTGGCCATCCCACGTTGATGTTAGTGAAGCATCCCTTATGATCCACCAGTGTTTGCAGCAGCATTGAAAAGTACCTCTTTCAGTTTATGTACTCGCTGGCTTGGTGCGCCGGTGCCAAGACAGGGATATGGATTCCGTCTATTGCCCCACCACAGTTAGGGAATCCCATTACAGCAAAGCCATTCACTATGACCTGCACATTTCCCAGAGTCACTACCCTTGATATCAGCAGCTCTTTGATTGCCTTGGCTACTTGGATCACAGCAGTCCCCATAGCAGATTTGCCCACTCCAAACTGATGCCCAACTGACCGGTAGCTGTCTGGCATTGCAAGCTTCCACAGGGCTATCGCCGCTCACTTGCAAACTGTGAGGGCTACTCTCATCTTGGTATTCTGGTGCTTCAGGGCAGGGGAAAGCAAGTCACAAAGTTCCATGAAAGTGCCCTTTCGCATGCGAAAGTTTCGCAGCCACTGGGAATTCTCCTAGACCTGCAACACTATGCGGTCCCACGAGTCTGTGCTTGTTTCCCGGGCCCAGAAGTGGCATTCCACAGCATGTACCTGCCCCATTAACACCATGATGTGCACATTGCTGAGGTCCGTACTTTGCAAGAAGTCTATGTCCATGTCTATGTCCTCATCACTCTCATCACTGCGCTGCCATCGCCTCCTCGCCTGGTTTTGCTTTGGCAGGTTCTGGTTCTGCATATACTCCAGGATCATGCACATAGTATTTACCGTGCTCATAATTGCTGCGGTGATCTGAGCGGGCTCCATGATCCCAGTGCTATGGCATGTGGCCTGAAAAAAGGCACGAAACAATTGTCTGCTCTGACGGAGGGAGGGGCGACTGACAACATGGCTTACAGGGAATTACAGTCCACAAAGGGGGTGGCTTTGCATCCAGGAGAAACATAAACAACTGTCACACAGAATGGCCCCCTCAAGGATCAAACTCAAAACCCTGGGTTTAGCAGGCTGTTGATTTCATGGAGGGAGGGAAGGAGGAAGCAAATGAATACAAAACAAATCGGGTCTATTTCTTGTTTTGATCCACTCCATCTATCTTTTACATCTTTAGGGTGACAGCAGATGGTGCAGTTTGACTGCTAGCCATCATCATCTCCTGGGTGCTCAGCAGAAGATGGGAATGACCTTGCTGAGTCACTCCCATGTCTGCCCAGGCGCCCCGACCGACCTCACCGAGGTTGGCTAAAAGAGCACCCAGGAGTACGATGACGATGGCTACTAGTCATAATGCACCGTCTGGTGCCAAAGGCAATGAGCTGCTGCTGTGTAGCAATGCAGTCCCACATCTGCCAGCACCCAGGAGACTTACGGTGATGGTCAGCTGTGTGGACTCCATGCTTGCCGTGGTATGGCATCTGCCCAGGTAACCCAGGAAAAAAGGCGTGAAACAATTGTCTGCCATTGCTTTCATGGGGGGGAGAGGAGAAGGCTGATAACTTGTACCCAGAATCACCCATGACACTGTTTTTGCCCCGTCAGGCATTGAGATCTCAACCCAGAATTCCAATGGGTGGCGGAGATTGCGGGAACTGTGGGATAGCTACCCACAGTGCAACACTCCGGAAGTCGACGCTAGCCTCGGTGTTGTGGATGCAGTCTACCGACTTAATGCACTTAGAGCATTTTTTGTGGGGACACACACAATCGATTGTATAAAAGCGATTTCTGAAAAAACGACTTCTATAAATTCAACCTAATTTCATAGTGTAGACATACCCTTCAACACCTCGTTGTGGCTGTCCTGTTAGCAGTTGCAACTAAACACGGCTAAAACTAAGATCCTCATTTTATCTCGCACGCTTTTCTCTCTTCCCTCATTCTTGATCATTTATTATCCCTTCTGTTGCTCACACACAGAGTCTGAGCACTGAAAACAAGTCAGTTATCAAAAATTGATGGAATTAATTATGAGCTACCAAAAACTGATATTATTAATATGTTAATCATCTCATGTATTGAAGGCTTAAAACCTGTTGTTATTGAATTAAAACGTGTGACTTCTCACCCAATTTTGAGATGGCAAAAATGCAAATTAGAGGCAAAAACTGTCTTTAGAATGGAAGTGAGAAATTATTGACTAGGAAATCTGTTTGTTTTAACTATAGCTTACCTGCTATTACAGTCAGCATTATGCCAGGTGCCTGTATGTTGACTGACATTAACTAAATTATTTATTGGAATTTATGGCCAGGAAAATTAAATTGGCATCTGGCCCCAGAATTTTTAGAATCTGCAAGGACTTGTGACGTGGTAACACCAAACAGCTTATAAAGTATCACTCTTTTTCCTTAAGTCCTTTTTTAAAGGACTCCATTGGAAAACTCTGGAAAGAAAATACAGCTGTTCATACCAATTTCAATGAAACCTGAATGAAAGAGGTGGCTCAGTTAATAAAGTTATTAAGTTTGCTTCCCATAATGTATGTAATTTGTTCTTAAAAATAGCTCTAAGTCATTATCTGCATATTTAATGCGTAGTATGTGACATATTTGTTAGTGTATAAATGACAAGGTGTAGCTATGAATTATTATTAACTTGAAGGTACTTTTGAACTAAATTGATACTTTAAATTAGTAAATAAATTCTTACATTTGAAATTGTATTGGGTTGAATTGATGGACAGTCCCACCATTTAATTAACACATAAAGCTTATAATTGGCATGTCAAGTTTGATTGGCAAATTAATAAAGGATTTGTTTTAAGGTCCATTGTTCTATACTGGTATTGAAAATACCTATCCAGAAAAAATGCAGTATATTTACCACTATGGTTAAGATTTATTGTGCAAATATATTGGTTTGTTGATTTGACATAGATTTTTGTATAAACTTTTAGTATTTGATGTCAAAATCATTTGTTTAGAAATTATGAACACTTATCTAATCAACTTTATTTTTCATTCTGTAATTTCTAATATTACCATAAATATTATTTTGGTTAATAAAATGTATAAATTTATGAGAATTCTTAGCTAAGTCAACTGAGATACAAACAACGGCAAGAAGTGTAAGATGAGTAAGTGATTAATTGAAAATTTCTTAACAAATGTATATTTGATGCCATATGTCATGTATCATGCCCATATTTTTGAATGATCTCTCTCTCACATCAAGGCTACATCCAAATATTGCTACTTATTCCTTTATAACATACCCTGTTTTCTGTCTGCTCCAGGCTGCTAAAGCTCTCATCCAGGCCCTTGTCATATTGCATCTTGACTACTTTAATTTTATCTTCTTCAGCCTTGACTACTACTACTGTGTCCCTGCAATTTCATCCAAAGTAACACTCTCAAATTCTTCTTACCTTCAGGTCTTTCCTGTTGTTCAGATTCCATCCCGTTTTCACATAAACAATAAAATATAGGGCCTAAATTGAATGTACATGTAACTCCTCATTGGGGATTGCATAAGATATACATAAGAGTAGAATAAGGCCTTGTGAGTACCTGTTATTCTGTTTTGTTTTGTTTTGTTTTGTTTTGTTTTGTTTTGTTTTGTTTTGTTTTGTTTTGTGGAGAGTTCGGTAAAAATTGTAACCAGTGCCAGTTTAGAAGTGCTTGGTTTGTTCAGTGGTGAGATTTCCCAAACCACCCACCCTCATCACTCAAACAAATAACTTCAGAAGTGGAAATGTAGTTTCTTCAAGACTAAAAAGAGATTGTATTGAGTGCAATACAATAATGGTACGGGAAGAAGGGAGAATTATGTTAAGATTAAAATATGCGTTGTAAGAGTCACAGATGTGTTGCAGGGAAAGTGTGCCATACAGGCAGAGGTAGCTGGATTCTTATGCTAAGGTTAGAGACTCTAACCCCCAATTCAGGCAGGTATTTTAAACGTGTGCCTAACTTTAAGCATGTGCATAGTCCCATGAAGTCAATTAATTCAATGAAGGGATAATTCACATATATAAAGTTAGGAACATGCTTTAAGTAGCTTACTGTATTGGGGTCTAAAGGGAGTATGGGGAGAGGCAACCCTTCCTACATCTCTTAAGACCATGTAATCTATGTCCCTCCCCGACTGCTCAGTGCAGCCATCATAGTGCTGTTCAGTGTATTGCTGGAGACTTGGTCACTCCCCTACCTCACCCAACCATGCCCCATCTTGTTTCACAACGCTGCCATCAGCGCTAAACTGGGCTTCTCCTCCCTCCCTCCCCAGTGCAACCACACAGAGCTACATGTAAGTTTTCCCTTCATTTTTAAATGAATGACCATCATTGAAGTCTAGCATATATTTCTCCTGTCACTGCCCTCAAGCCACACTTCCCACTCCTCAGCAGTACTATCCTTTGCACACTAGGAATACCCTTAATCACCCTAAAACTGATACTTTTTTGGGTGGCACAGAGTAGACAAATTTGCCCAAAAAGAAGAATTCCCCCTATGTTTTGCATTGCTTTCTGGACTCTACTCTACTCTATTCACTGAACTGTGGAAAGGAGCTGCCTCACGCAGCTGTGTAGAAGAAATACCCGTGACAATCCAGCTGAAGGGAAGCCTGTCGGGAAATCAAAATAAATCCAAAGATAAACTAACATCTACCGTATATTATCTGTGGCCAAGTGTTCAGTGAAATATTATTGACCTTTACCTGCCCTTAGTGCTAATGTTCCTGTTATCTAGCACTGAAAAATCTAACAAACCAATACGGCAGCCTTAGCAGAGCAGGAAGTTCCATGTGGGTATGGTGCGTCTCTCCTGTCAAAGGTACGTTGACTGCTTATGCCCGGGGAGCAGAGGGTAGCTATCAACTCTGAGGGCTGCAAAGAAACAAACCCAAACCTTAGTGATGCATGTGATCACAGGAAAAGGATGCCAAAACCTCTAAGGAAGTGAAGCAGCCTTTGCTTAGTTAACCTGCTCAAATGTCTTGGGCATGTGACTCACTTGGGCACAAAACATTCTGGAACAAGATGCTATCTCAGACATGCAGGATCCTGAATTACAACACAAAGTCATGTGTGCTGTAATTAGAGTGAATCTAGACCCTTCTTCCTGAATGGTACCTTTATGGAGAGAACCATAAACCAGGAAATCATAAGTTGTTCCTCTTCCCACCCTTAATTATTGAATATAAAAGAGTTGTATAGCCTTTGTTTCAAATCAGATAATTCCATCATCTTTTTTGTTATGTAGCAATATTTTTTCTGTGCTACATAGCTGGGGCTCTGCCTGCATTTGGCTATTTGATATGTGGTGTAATATGTGTCGGCAAAACCATATGCTGCCCTGAGCTACAAAGCAAAATTTCCATTTAATAATCACTTCTAGTCTATTTTTTGAAAGAGCCTAAAGCCTGATCCAAAGCCCATCCAAGTGAAAGAGAGTCCTCCCATTAATTTAATTGGGTTTTGGATCAAGTATTTTTAGAGAGCAGGAACATCAGCCTTATAAAGCCGGAATACAACTCCTTACAAGGCTAAAGGTTAAATGCTAGTACTCTGAAGTATTTCTGTTACAAACTTTTAAGTCTATGCAAGTTTCTTTCTTATTTGTTTTAAAAGACGTGGCCACCAGCACACAACTACAGGAATGGATGTTTAGTTGGATTTACAGTGCCCCCTACAGGATCCTGTTGAGACTGAACATTCTTTGTAGTGACTCGTGGCTTTAAGCTACTGTCTGGCACATTTCAACTTCTATGAATCATTAAGTTAAACAAGTCCAATGTAAACAGGAGTGATGGGCTGTACTCTGACCTCAGCTACCTCCACTGAGCTTTAGTGACTCAGTGGAGTTGAACAGGTGTGAGTGCAAAATTTGTTTCCCATCTGGTTTCCAGTAAGAAAATATCCCTACTTAAGATATTTTTATTCTTTGTGATTATAATCCATTTTCACTGAGCTGCATAGATTTTGAAATCTGTTTCCACTCCACCAGCACATATCAGAAGCTTACTCTACTGTCACTCTCATTATCTGTCTCTGAGGGTGGTCAGCAATGTTCTATCAAAACTGTTTTTCAACAGCAAATTGTGTTTTTGCCTAAACAGATTTTTTTTTCATGATAAGTTTCTGCTTTCCATGGAAATTTTGGATAAAAGAAAAACCAAACACCTAAAAAAACAAAATATTTTTACTTGGCTATACCACCTTAATGCCTCCTGCAAGTTGCATCTTGTACCTAGTCTCCTCTCTCAGCAGACTTCCCAGCCAGACTTAATCTCTGTTGACACACCAGAACCATGGAAATCTTACATTAGGGTTGCCACCCCCCAGGATTATCCTGGAGTCTCCAGAAATTAAAGACTAATATTTAATTAAAGATTATGTCATGTGATGAAACCACCAGGAATACGTCCAACCAAAACTGGCAATCCTATGTGATGTATCACCTCCACTCACCAAGAGGGGCAACCCATGCATCATGGATCTGTACTCTGACCAGGTAGCCCAGCGTACAAAGGAGAATAGGACCTGAGGTACCTTAGCTATAACTCACATGAGGCACTGCGGTGGCATGCCTGAATCAAATGTTGGTTCTTGATTTTTTGCTGAAAAGGTGACAATTTCTGCGGGACATAAAAAAGCCATTTTCTGACCAGCTCTAGTCAGCAGCCTGCATTTTATTGGACTGGTATAAAGCCACCTGGAGCCAGCTCAACAAAGATTGCCCGCATCCTTAAAACTCAAAAGGGATAGTAGGTAGAACACCCTCTAATTGCATGTGCTGTTCATCTGCTTGCTGTGTAGATGCCAAGGCACAGGATTCTGAGACTAGAGGCTCTGCATTTCTAGCTTCTGTATGTCAGCATGCAGGCCTCTCTGATGCCACAGATATATCAAGTGAAGTCCTGGCCTCATTGAAATCAGTGGCAAAACTACCATTGACCTCACAGGAGCCAGGATTTCACTCCAGGGCTCATTTGAGGACTCTGGTACAGCACATGTAGCTTGATGGGGCTCACACAGTGTCCAGGGCCTAGCACAAGCTAGGGACCCATGACTGAGGGTCAGGAAAGTGTCACTGCAGCCTCTCCTCCCCTTTTCAGGAAGTTCTTTGGCCATCTTCTTTCCCTACCAAGATGTAAAGAAGGAAAAAAACAAGCAAACAGAAGAACTAATTACAACCTTAACCTCCATCTTAAAGATCTTTTTATCTAGAGATTTTTCTTCCGCAGGTTGCTAAAATAGGTCTGTAAGACCCCAAGGGAGTGTAATAAGAGCTAGGATTTGTCTGGATTACATAGAAAACCTCATGTCAAGGTACCACAGCACAAGAAGTTGGATATTATTTCCTACAGTTTTAAATGTTTTGTTTTTCTTTTTAAAAATGTTAATGTGCCCAAAGCAAAGCCCAACATTTAGTGTAGTAGATTTGTACATAGAAGATGTGTTTACATTTTTGCTTCTGTTCCCTCACAGATGGCTAGAAGAAGCTGAAGAATTTCTGTAGACAGGGCTGGTGCAACCATTTAGGCGGCCTAGGTGGTTGCCTAGGGCCCTGGAATTTGGGAGGCGCCATTTTCTTCGGCAGTGACTGCAGCAGCCAGATCTTCGGCCACCCCAGTCACCACTGGCATTTAGGCGGAGGGAGCTGGGGCAGAGGAGTGCGGGGAGGACCACCTGCAGCAATTAAGGGCGGGGGGTGCAGCATGCAGGGGAACTCCCCGCCCTAGCTCACCCCTGCCCCACCTCCTCCCCGAGCACGCCGTGGCTGCTTCACTTCTCCTGCCTCCCAGGCTTGCGGCGCCTAAGCTGATTGGCGCCGCAAGCCTGGGAGGCGGGAGAAGTGAAGCAGCGATGATGTGCTCGGGGTGCTCGTGCTCGTGCTCGTGTGTGGAGCAGGGGTGAGCTGGGGTGGGGGGGCATCTCAGGGCGGAGGGTGGGGGGTGGGGAGCTGCCACAAGAGGGGTGCCTCAGGGCAGAGGGAGGTAGTTACCATGGGGGGGTCGCCTCAGGGTGGGGGTGTGGGGAGGGACTCAAGGTGGAAGTTTTGCCTAGGGCGCAAAACATCCCTGCACCCGCCTTGTCTGTAGAGCAGCTTAATTGTTTTTTCAAAATGGCATTTTCACCTTAACATGCATTAACTGGGGGAAGATGCTAATTTTGGGGTGTTTATGGTTTATGGAATGTAAGGGATGAATAGAAGTGGGGGATGCAAAGTTTAGGTGTCAGACTCTTACAACCCAACCTGATTCAGAGGGAATAATTTGCTAATATTACTTGATATAATCCTGATAACAACTGGAGACCAACGTTAATCGTGAGAATCTCCATAGCCCAAGTGGTTCTCAACCTATTTACCATTGTGGGCTGCATATGCAGTTCTCTATGTTATGTAGGTTGCATTCACACATATATATATATATTACCTGTATGGCCCTGAGGATGTCACACGGGCTTCAGCTGTGTGCTGATTGGGCAACAAGTGGCCTGCAGGCCTCAGGTTGAGAATCACTGCCATAGTCAATTGTCAATTGTCAAGGCTGAATTCAGAATCAAAGCTGCATATTATTCAGAATTAAGGTACCTCTATTATTGTATTATTTTGAAGACAACTGTGACAGCTGATGCATGTAGGCTTTTTTTCTGTTTATACACTGTATAGCACAGCAGAGCCCTGGTCCTAAGTGCTACTTCTTTACTACTATTAATAATAACTAATAGCCAATCTCTTTTGATGTTCCAATGGATTTTCATTCCTAGGAGATACAAGAAAGGCTGCCATATGTTACCACTAGAGGGCAGAAGACATTAAAAAATGTTAAGGAATTTTGAGATCCATGTATGGGCAAATGTTGCTACTCTGCTTTGGCAGTGCCCTGCGGTGAAATTCATCCTGTGCAAGCATAGGTATGGGAACTAGGGATGCACCCCCTGGCTTGAGGTGGTTTCCATCATAAACAGGATTTACAGTTTGCGTCAATGTTTCTCAGTAGCCCCACTATAAGGATTGTTCCAGCACCCCAGTGTGCAGGTCCTTGTGTGGGTCCCTGGCACCCTAGTGAGCTAATGCCTTTCTAAAAGCTTGATCCTAAAAACACTTATGCATAAGAGTTCCCTCATTTAGTTCAATGGGGGCCCCTTAGGTTCTGCATGTGCCACATGTCACCCAGGTATGTAAGTCTTTGCTGTACCAGGGCCTAGGTGTGTCTGGGCCATTTCAACTTCTCTAAACTCAGTTCAGCCTAAGAATCATCAGGGAAAAAAATCACATCCAGCTGAGACCTGAGAAAAGATCAACCCAGCCTTGAAAACACACAGGAAAGAGCAGAAATATTTATTAAAAATGAAACAAGCGGTCTATTTTTTAAGAAAATGTTTTTGAGAAAAATATTTTAAGAATATTAATGTTAAAAATTAATTTTCACAAAAAGACATTAATAGACTAATAGATTTGAAGACCAGAAAGGACCATTAGATCATTAAGTCTGACCTCCTGCATAACACAGGCCATTCAGTTTTATTCACTTACCCCTGTATTGTGCCCAGTGCATTGTGTTAGGCTAAAGCAGATCTTCCAGTCTTTTGAGCCAATGGTTAATTACTCTAATTTTTAAAAATGTGTGCCTAATTTCTGATTTGAATTAGTCTGGCTTTGGCTTCCAGCCATTCGTTCATGTTCTCCATTAGATTAAAGAACCTTTTAGTACCCTCAAAAAGAACAAGAGTACTTGTGGCACCTTAGAGACTAACACATTTATTTCAGCATGAGCTTTTGTGAGCTGCAGCTCACTTCTTCAGATGCACAGAATGGAACACACAGACAGGGGGCATTTATACATACAGAGAACATGAAAAGATGGAAGTATGCATACCAGCAGGAAGAGTCTAATCAATTGAGATGAGCTGTCGTCAGCAGGTGGAAAAAAACTTTTGAAGTGATAATTCAGATGACCCATAGAAGGTGTGAGGAGAACTTAACATAGGGAAATAGATTCAATTAGTGTAATGACCCAGCCATTCCCAGTCTCTGTTAAGGCCTGAGTTAATTGTGTCAAATTTGCATATTAATTCGAGTTCAGCAGTCTCTCTTTGGAGTCTGTTTTTGAAGTTTTTTTGTTGCAAAACTGCCACCTTCAAGTCTGTCACTGAGTAGTTATAGAGGTTGAAGTGTTCTCCCACTGGTTTTTGAATGTTATGGTTCCTGATGTCAGATTTGTGTCCATTCATTCTTTTGCGAAGAGACTGTCCGGTTTGGCCAATGTGCATAGCAGAGGGGCATTGCTGGCACATGATGGCATATATCATGACTTCCTAATCACGACTCTTCTGTTTATACATCGAAGGATTGCATTAGCCCCTAATGCTATGGCATCACAGTGAGAGCTCGGGTTGATTTGTTTGTCTACTTTGACCACTAAATCCTTTTCAGAATCATAGTTTTTCAGGATACAGCCCCCCATTTTATAGATCTGGCCTGTGTTGGACTGTATTAAAATACATATTGTTTGAATAGGTGCAGTTTACCAAGTGATCCACTTCACTCTGTATGACTGCCCTGTCCTCATAATTATTTTCCACTCTGCCAATCGTTATGTCATCTGCAAATTCTATCAGCAGTGATTTTATATTACTTGCAGATCATCGATGAAAGTGTTTAATGGAGGCCTGGTACTGATCCCTGCAGAACTCTATAGAAACGCCCACGTGTAGTGATAATACTCCATTGACAACTACTTTCGGAGATCGGTCAGTTAGCCAGTTCTTTCTTAATACATATAACGTGTGCTTTATTGATATTGTAAGGTGTTGGTCTCTCTTTCTCTCTGACCCAAATGACTGTTCCACTGTGGATAAATTCTTAAGTAACCATTGGGCCAGAGAGAGAAAGGACAAGATAGTGAGACTGATTTTGTAGTCCAGTAGCTAGGGCACTCGCATGGGAGGTGGGAGACACTGGGTTCAATCCCCAGGCTCCAGTTATTCTTTCATTAGCAAAAGGAAAAAGTGAGGGAACCCCAACATCAGAATATGCCATAGCCCAGCAATTGGAGCCCTTCCCACTCCTGAAAGGTAGACAACCCCTGTTCAAATCCTTTCTCCCTGGTGGGCAGAGGGTGGGGGGAGTTGAACCTGGATCTCCCATGTCCCGGGAAAGAGTTCTAACCAGTGGACTAAAAATTATGAAGTGGAGTATGCTGCCTCCTTATACTGTTTTGTGTGGAGTGAGGCAGGTGCCTAACTTATTGCCAAGAGAAGTAGATCAAATGCCTAAGCCACCTCACAGCAGGCGGTGGGTTCCCATTCATGGGTCACAAGCAGAGCTGACACCTCCCTGCAGCCCAGACATAGCTGCCTAGCTCAGTGAGAAGAATCGGACTTAGCACACACCCCTCTCCTCGACATCTCCCACTGGTTACCTTAGGTGTCTCCACCCCAGCATGTTGGCTTTTGTGGCCTGGGTTATAAGGCACCTACCTCTCCCTATTCATTTGTAGGAGCCTAGGCACTGAACTCAGCTTTGTGGATCACACACTGAGTCTGTGATTTTTCAGGCACCTAAAAGTGAGGTGTCATGACACTTAGCATCAAAACACCTGAGTCCCTTTGTGGATCTGTGCGTAAGTATATTACATCTATGCAGTTACCTTGAAGTTTCATCAAAGAATGAAATCCAGTTCGTTTGACAAGACCTGTTTTTCATAAAACCATGTTGACTGCCATTAATTATTTTCCAATCCTTTCATTCCTAATCAACTGAATCCTGTATCAGATTTTCTGTTAATTTGCTTAGGATCGATGTCCTGCTGCGTGCTTCCACTTTGCCCTTTTTGATCATTAGCACTCTTCCATCTTCTAGAATTTCCCTAATATTCCAAAATGTATTAAAAATTAACATCAGTAGGTGAGAGATCTCCCCACCATCTGTTTTTGAACTTTTGTTTACCAGTTATCCACATCTGCTGATTTATAAATTTTTATCCCTAGTAGATGTTCTCTAACATTCTCCTCAGTTACTAATGGACGGGAAAGTTTTCAAATATCTTGGGGAAAAACTAGTTTATTGGAAGAAAATTAGCTTTGTTTTCTACTAGGTGCAGCAAGAGGACAGAGAGAGCTCAGTGTGTAGGAGCTGGATTTTATAATGTACTATGAAAATTAATGTATGATTTGATTTCATCCTGTCAGCCACCCTTTTTGAATAGCAGAAAGGAATAACAGACCAGAACAATCCTTCCAACTGATTATAGTCACCTTTTGTTTTAGGTTTCAGAGTAGCAGCCGTGTTAATCTGTATCCGCAAAAAGAACAGGAGTACTTGTGGCACCTTAGAGACTAACAAATTTATTTCAGCATAAGCTTTCGTGGGCTACAGCTCACTTCTTCGGATGCATAGAATGGAACACATAGATATTATCTCCTGTCTGTGTGTTCCATTCTATGTATTCGAAGAAGTGAGCTGTAGCCCATGAAAGCTTATGCTGAAATAAATTTGTTAGTCTCTAAGGTGCCACAAGGATTCCTGTTCTTTTTGTTTTAGGATGTGTTATAATGTCTACTATGGTTTCCTATATGCATTACAAATTAGGCACTCTAGTTAAACATACATTTCTTTGTTTTAAGGTTTAGCAAGTAAGAGACAGGATTCTCTATTGTGTCTATGTTAAGTAGATTAGAGAAACATTAAAGGCAAGGTTTAATTTGCCATGCCTTTTTGCTCCATATAAAATACTACTGTTTGTATTCTCAATCTGTTTGTGTGAATGAGGAATGTATGCATCAGGAAAAGATAAGTTGTGAAGGCTATTGTTATAGCCAGAGTCAAGGAAGAAGAAGTAAAGAGACTTAAAGGACATCAAAGAATCATCCATAATGAAGGGCAGATTGACAACCCTGAGGTAAAAGCTGGCACCCCTGAGGACAATTGATTAAATCAGAACAAAGGACAGGATGACCCTCTCGGAGGTGTATTGTAATGTTTACACCAATTAAGAAGTAACAGTCCATAGACTTCAACAAAGGAAAAAAACCTTAAGAACCAGGGTGCTTGGCCATGGGACTTTGGGTTCATCTTGCCACACTCCAGGAGCATCGGATTGCAACCGATAGAGCCCTGCTCGCCTCTGTGACCAATCTGGCTGGCCACTAGATTGATCCAGACTCTGGACTGGTAACTGTAAACATCAAGGCAGGACTGTGTGTGTGTGTGTGTGTGTGTGTGTGTGTGTGTGTGTGTGTGTGTGTGTGTGTGTGTGTGTGTGTGTGTGTGTGTGTGTGTGTGTGTGTGTGTGTGTGAGACTAAAAAGCATATGCTAACTGTTGTATTCTCAATAAATGCTGTGTATTTACCTTCCTCTATAAAGATCCAGTGTGCTTTGTATGAGCATATCAGGCAAGCCTTGCTAAGAAGATACTGCCTGTAATCCCTGCAAGGCTGAACAGCTGGGAGAAAAATGAATAAAACAAAACAAAAAAACAAGTGCTGCCCTGGTAGTAGTGCAAGAGTGCAAGAGTGTCGGAGCCACATTGGCAGGAATAGTGGAGGAGGAGGATCTGGGCAGAGGGCAACCTAGGGGTGGAGGAAACTGAAAGGGAAGGGAGAAAAAGAAAACTGGTGGCACTGGTAGTAGAAGAAAGAGATGCAGTTGGGAGAGGAAGAGTCTTTCTAGCAGGTGGGCTTGGGGACAGCACCTGATCATCGCTTCTGAGGAAGATATTTGGGAGAACGGGACCTTCTCTTCATTTTCTCCAACCCTGAATGTTTCTGTTCTGTACAGTAATAAACCATGAGATATTAGCACCAGACTTGAGTAGAATGGGAAGGGAGAGGAATTATCTTTATTGACATTACTGGTAATCAGCATTGAAATGTATGTATACTCAAACATTGTGGAGTGCTAGCTGCAAATGAAACAGTCACATGTTTCTGGTTTTTCTCTCTCTCATTTACAAATGGTAATTACATTGAAGGTACAGTCTGATCAGTTGGGAGAGCAAGACCACAAGAGACTTCAAATGGTCATGCACTGACAGATGGGACAAGAGAGACTGGGGCAATAAAAAATATTTGCAAAACAAATGAAAGATCACAGTTCTCCATGACGACCCCTCTGTTGTAAACATAGAAAAAGAGGCAAGGGTTAAAGAACTATCTAAAAACCAATTTGGTGAGAAGAACATATGGCCAAGTAGGTAGATGTTAAACACACAGAGAGATAATTGTAAGTTGTGTCATGCTGCATCCCTGCTTCTGCCCCTTTGGGCGCCTTTCATCTCCATAGGTCGTGTCAGCACCAGCCTTAAGCTGTGAGCAGTGCAGAGTCATCCCACCACATGAAGCATTGGAGAGCATCCTGCTCTAGGGAAGTAGAAAAGCACTCAGAGGTCACAGGCGTGCAGCGGCTGTGTAAATTTGTTAGTCTCTAAGGTGCCACATGTACTCCTGTTCTTTTGTGTATACCCACCGTTATACCCCTTCCCCAAATTTGGGGTGGTTGGATCCAGGGTTTTTGGTTTGGGACCATTTCTGTGCACAGCCACGGTGTAAGATCCATCTCTGTTCTGAGGCCTCTGAACAAGCATTACAGTGTGGATTAAAGATAGAATGATGGCTTAGATCTGACAGTCCCTTGGATTTCCGAGGCATTTAGGTCCAAAATGTAGCTTCTGTAAAAATTAGAACACAATAAAATAAAAGAGGGATGACGATTTGCAAACCCTGAGCTGAACAAAAATGTTCTCATGATTTCTCTCCTTTTTAAATTTCAGTGCAAATCCTCGTAGAGTGGATTTATACATTGCCTTGCAGTGCAATGTGGCGCTAGTGCCAGAAGGTGACTATAAACAGAAAGTTAATCTGGCCTAGCTAGACATTTATGCCCTGCTCATCACTATGGTATCTGAGCACCATTATCCTGGCTAGTGAAATTGGCCATGTGGTTGGGAAATGCAGAAAGCAAACAAACAATGTAAGTGTTGAAGACTGTCAGATATTTACATCTCTTTCATCTTTAATACTCTACAATGAGCTCCATGAAGGCATCGGGATCTGCCTATGCCGAGTTCATTGCAAGATTCATTCCAAGGTTCATCGCAGAGCCTTGGAGGGTAACTCCTAACATGAGTAAGAGAGTGACTTCTAGTTATTTTAGCAGTGTACATTTAAGTAAGAACCTTAGGCTTGGTACTAGGGTGGCCAGGCATCCAGTTTTTGACCAGAACACTCAGTCGAAAAGGGCTCCTGGCGGCTCTGGTCAGCACTACTGACCGGGCTGTTAAAAGTCCAATCGGTGGCACAGTGAGTCTAAGGCAGGCTCCCTGCCTGCCCTGGTTCCCGCTCAGCTCCTGGAAGTGGCCGGCATGTCCCTGCGGCCCCTAGACAGAGGGGTGATCAGGGAAGCTTTACATGCTGCCCTACCCCCAGTGCCGGCTCCGCAGCTCTCATTGTCCAGCAGCCACGGCCAACAGGAGCTGCGGGAACAGTGTTTGCAGGCACAAACAGTGTGCAGAGCCCCCTTGCCCCTCTGGCTAGGGGCCGCAGGAACTTGCTGACCGCTTCCGGGAGCTGTGTGGAACCAGGGCTGGCAAGGAGCCTGCCTTAGACCCACAGCACTGCCGACATGAGCTGCCTGAGGTAAGTGCTACCGGGCCAGCCCTCACACTCCAATCCCTCTCCCACAGCCCAACCCATACTCTAACTCCCTCTCAGAGCCCACACCCCTGCCCCAGCCCTGAGCCCCCTCCTGGAGCCTGCATCCCAAGCCCCCTCCTGCACCCCACACCCCCTCCTGCACCCCTCAGCCCCTGCTCCAGCCCTGAGCGCCCTCTCACAACCCAACTGCCTGCCTCAGCCTGGAGCTCCATCCTTCACCCTGAACCCCTCCCACTCCAGAGCCCGCACCCCCAGCCAGAGCCTTCACCCCCTCCTGCACCCCAACCCCCTGAGACAGCCCAGTGAAAGTGAGCGAGGTTGGGGGACAGCGAGCAATGGTGGGAGGGGGGATGGAGTGAGTGGAGATGGGGCCTCTTCAAAGGGGCAGGGGTGGGGTCTCACAGTAGGGGTGGGGCAGGGGTGTTTGGTTTCTTTTATTAGAAAGTTGGCAACCCTACTTGGCACTGCCAAGACTTACACATGCTATGAGTAATCCACTAAATTCAATGGGATTGCTCATGTGCCTAAAATTAAGCATATACATAATTCCTTGCAAGACTGGGCTTACAGGCCTTACGTAAAGGAACACCATCATAGTTAAAATCGTATATTTAAAAGTAACTTCCTCACCCTTGTCTCCCTGGTTATTGGGACCAAATTCTTTTTAGTATTGTAATTACCCTTTTTTTATGATAGTAGGAACAAAACAAACATAAGAAAATTAAAAAAATAAAAACCGTCCAGAAACATCATTTGAATGCACCATAATGAGACTTGTCATTCACGTCAGTATCGAGCTGACAATGCCCAGATAATAGCATTGATACTTATCATCTGTGCTGAACTGCAAAACACTCTTTGTTATGCTCTCAGCAGAGCTGTTTCTATATTATGACTCACCCTTTTATACACTGAAAAATAAAATCCTTTCAAATCAATACTCAATAAGGGAGCTGCAGTTATTAACTAGAGTCCAGCTAGATGGGGCCCAAGGTAGAATATTTGATCCCACATCTGTCGTTTGGGGTCTGTTTGGATCCTGATCTCAATGTTCTGACTAAGACCTGACTGGGCCGGAATGGAGCATCAAGCCCCACCACCAACAGCCTTTGGGGAAATTCAAGTCATGCTCAATATATAAATGTCAGGACTCAGGCTTAGGTCTAATTAAAACACAGTATGTTGATCAAAATAAATGAAACGAAATAAGTCTTGACTTCACTCACCAGACCTTCCTGCTATGGGGAAGGAGAAAGGAAGCTACAGAGGACTCTGTGAGCTAGAAAAATGGAAGTGGAGAGGGAGGGAGACATTGAAGACGTCTCGGGTGACATAAGCAGCAAGGGAAAACATAGAGATTCTGGACTAAGGAGTAGTGCTATTGATATGAGCTACCCCCATGTGAGTCCTGATCCTGTGATTTTCCCAGCTGACTTTGGGCACAGGTCAATTTGTGAGACTTTTAAACAAAATAGAATGTGGACCTATTTTATTTATAGAGTTAAAAGTAACCAAACAGAAGTTGTAAGAACGAAAAGATGTGTAACAGAGTCAGGCTGGTGGACCCCAGTGGCTATGACCACTGAGATTACTTAGCCATGCAGGTGTGCCCTCTTTTACCATATTCTGCTCCCCACTCTTGTTTCCATTTTTCTCCATTTATTGTGTCTGGTCGTATTCCTGGGCTGTGAGCACTCTGGGGCAGGGATTGCCTTTGTCAACACTTGTATGTACAGTATGTAGCACTTTGGGACCTTGACCCCTGACTAAGACCTCTAGGCACCACCACCAAAACAACAACAATAGCAGAAAGGAAGTGGCAGTGCAATACGAGTTTAGGGTGCAGTGACGTGTGCGATGTAATTCTGCATGAGGCTGCTTCTTTCGGTAAGCCCAAGTGTGGATGAGGCTGTAAAAAAAGCCAGAGGTAGAGGGCCCAAGCCTGAGAATGACTCTGCAGCCTGGTGGTTGGTGCATGGCCCTTCAATGTGGGCAACCCACCATCTAGTTCCCCTGCTCCAGTGACTCATTCACTACTTAACCACAGTGGCACGGCTTCAAAAGGAGGGGCTGAGGGAGCCCCCCATCAGAACATCCCACAACCCAGCAATCAGGGCACGTATCTGAGAGGTGGTAGATCCCTGTTCAAATCCGTTCTCCCCTTCAGGTGGAAGGGAGACCTGAACTGGGGGGCCCCCACATCCCAAATGAGTACCCTAACCACTGGGCTCACAGGAATGAGGGAGCCCCTCCCTCCCAGCTGTTTTGTGTGAAGTCGCATGCAGGGCCTGATCAAAGTGAGCCTGCTGGATCAGGTTGCACATATGAGTTAGGTGGACAAATGACTATCTTCCTTGATTGATGAATCACTTGGAGGCTTAGGCAGGAGATAGGCAGCCAGATACTTAGAAGAAGGCAATTGTGCACTTTCAGAAGCAGCAGTGTAGGAGCCAAAGGAAATTTTTACTGTGAAAACTTAGGCACTGAGTGAGTTTAGGCATCTACAGGTTTTGGTAAGATTTTTGTGAATCGCAGTGGAGCTAGGACTGGTATTTAGGTCCCTAAACCCAAATGTAGGCACCTAAATCAGGAGCTTATGCACCTAAGTACTTTTGTGAACATAGACTTAATCTCCTAGTGCGTCCGTTCATAATATTTTCTTTCTATCACGCTTTCTCTGCCCTGTCTATTTAGAGGGTCAGCATTTTGGGGCAGGGACTGTCTCTTCCTGTGTCTTTTTACAGTGTCTAGTCTTGGCTGGCCCCTCGAAGCACTACTGTAATATTGATAATAAATAATAATCTTCCACCTTCCCTAGACCACAGTTATAATTCCAGGATATATTTAGGAATTTTATTTGATTTCTAGGATAGCTAAACCCTAATCTTGTGAACTCGATGAGACTGAACTGCCCTAGGTCACAAGACAGTTATTTTTCTCTTTGAAGTCACAGTAACCTGCCAGCGAAGAAAAAATGCTATTGGACGTGAAATAAACTCCCTCTGGAGAGACAGATCACTGACAGCTTCCGTTATTTTATGGACATGTTACATCAAGCTGAGCCTTTGCCATCTGCTCTGCCTCCTAATTCTAAATGCAAAAAGAACAAATCACAGGAACATCTAGAAAATAAAAATGATTTAACTGCCTGTATATGTCCCTCCAAAAATGCAGCCTGCGCCAAAGATGTTCTTTCTCGTGATTCAGACACAAATCAGAAGGAAAACTGTTCACACCAGATACACTAAATTTCCTGCCTACCAAAGTTTTCTTGAACAAATCTGACTCCAGAAGAGGGTTCAACTGTATTTATATTAAAATATGTGAGTTTTATGTAAAGAGCATTTGTAAATATCTGGCATGCCCTTTGCAGCTTAAGCAATAAGGCACAACCGAATGTGAATTATTTAAGGGATAATGCTCACAGCAGAGGAATCTATGAGGCAATAAATGGCTTTTGCGGGAGACTGAATGCCAAAGTAAACTGTGAAATGTTTGATAAGCAGAAAAGCCGTTCATTGCAAATATGCCCCGATGCCATGACAAGTTCTCTTATTCGATTAGAAGAGAAAGAAAGAAAGAAAGATATCAATAATGTATTTTTTTGTTTCACCTTGTAAGGATTTGAAAAATCTGTGCTACTGCTTTCCCAGACTTTGTAGTAATGTTCCTTTGGGGAGTGGAGACATGAATACTTTTCTGAGGGCACATAATGGTGAGTGGTCTATGTGGAAAAGAGTGCTGAGACTGGATACACGCACAGGGGTCAATAAAGATTCATCACATGTGCAAGGATCACATTTAATTTTTCTGTCCTGCCACTGATTCAGAATCCTTCTATTGATGCACAGCTTGCAAGGAGTCCTCCTCATTGCATTTTTAAACACAAGGCCAAAGGCTAAATGCCATCTGCACAACACAATATGGATCATTACACCATAATTCGAATGTCTCATTTCCAAGATAAAATCCCATTTCTGATGTGTGGCATAGGTCTGCCATATCCCATCTACCTGGATTCATTATAGCAATAATGGAGAAGCATTAGATTTATAAACAGCATACGTATTCCTTATTTATCTACTTTTGATGCTAGTGAAAATTGAAATAAAACAGTATTGACTGCATAAAACATTTGCCTTTTTCTCTTTGACCCGTTGATGATATTAGGGATCTTGAATCATGATTTAGGTACAGTGTAGTATTAAAAATACAGGCCTAGCTCCTCAGCTGCTGTATATTGGTGTAGCTCTATTGACTTCAATGGCAGTATGCTGATTCATACTGAGGAGCTGGTTGCCCCTAACATAGTTCTGTAACATCCGTCCAGGTTTTTGACAGATCTATGCTTTGACTGATGGCATTGAACAACACAGGCTATATACAGCCATTCTTGCACACATGCATGATGACTAACTTACATTTATCACATGAGCCTTTCAGGAATGATAGAGAATACATGAGTTCTGCATTCTTCCTCCTGGATAAATGTAGGTATACTGAAGGATCAGCTCTCTTGTGTTAATGTTTGCTCTTAGGGCAGGTTGTGACAATTGGAGAGTTTCTTCTTCTCAGTCCTGAACATAAATGTCATAATAGAAATTAGGCTTTGTGTGGCTTGGCATGCCTGTTTTCATCAGTTAATGGCAGTAAATCAGTTTACAACATTTTGCTTCAGGCTGAAATTAGAACTACAGACAGAACCTGGGAACTGTATTTTTCAAACCATGTTTTCAAAAACAACAGAGATGCTAACTTACACTGTGAATGTCATGTGCTCATGTAAACTCAGACAACTGGAACAAAACTGGAATCCTGTTAGTCTGATAGATGCACTGATGTACATTTGTGAGGCAGCAATGCTTTTCTCTCCTGCACCCATTTAAGTCAATTGGAAACTTTCCATTGACTTCAGTGAGCAATGGACCAGGTTCCTAATGAATGAAGACATCATAAAAGTGAGGCACTTTTTGTATAAGAATAAAATAACCCTTAAACCCTCCAAAGCAATCAGAGAAGGCAAAGTAATTGAAATATATAAAAGTACATCTGTTATTACTATTAGTGACATTTTGATAAGATTCCCCAGGATGCAACCTGGAACTGGGGTACCGCTGAGCCCTCTGGCTTACCAACCAAATCTCTCCAGGTACTGCACTTAACACAGACTTCCACAGGCAGGGACACACCCAACTAAGTTACATGAATGCTTTTGCCAGCCACTCATGTATGTTTATTACCCAGTCCTCCCCTCCCTCAATGTGGAGAGAACAAGCACCAGTTTTTTTCCTGAACAGATTTCCCAGGCACTTCAGCCTAGGGTGACCAGATGTGCCTATTTTATAGGGACAGTTCCGATTTTGGGGTCTTTTTTGTATATAGGTTCCAATTACCCCCCACCCGCTGTCCCTATTTTTCACATGTACTGTCTGGTCACCCTACTTCAGCCAGAATACACTTCTTAAGGTAAAATATAAAACAGACTTATTAACTATAGAAAAATAGATTTTAAGTTACTATAAGTAGTACGCGTATAGATCAAAGTTGATTACCTAAGAAATAAAAGTAAAATCACAGTCTGAGTTCTATAAATTAGACAGGATTTGAATCAAGCAGTGTCTCACCCTGATAGTATAGTTCCTTCAGACACAAGCTGGGATTCTCCTTTTCAGCCTGGGACCATCTCCCCAGTTCAGTCTTGTCCTCCAGACATGTTTACAGGTGTGGAGTTGTGGGGAGAGTGAGGCCAAATGATGATGTCACTTCCCCTCCTGTACAGGTTCCTCCAGCTTGCTGGAAAGATCTTTTGTTATGACGTGAGCCAAACAGTGTCCATTGTCTACATACTCCCTCTGAGAAGCCTTCATTGTATACAGATCCTGTGGTAGTCCTTGGTAGTGTGGATTCCCCTTAATGGGCCATCCACACTGTCTGGCTGATCCTTTGTTGCACCTGTAAGGCTGGTTGTAACACATACATAGCAAAACCTCATAGTTTCACATACAATGACAGCACATACAATCCAACAGGGTATTAATGTTCAGCAGCTCAAGACTTCTAAAATGATACCTAACAAGGCATACTTTGTACAAAACCTATCAGAATTATATCACCATGGTGAATATGGGGGTGCCAGGGTTGTGCTTTGAGGCACAGAGTGTCACAAAAGCAATAACTTTATCACAGGTATGTCAGTTATAACAGGGGTTCTCAACCTTTTTCTTCCTGACCCCCCCCCCAATATGCTATAAAAACATATGCTATAAAAACTCCACAGATCACCTCTGCCACAACAACTGGCTTCTGCATATAAAAGCTAGCGTTAGGGGGTAGCAAGTAGAGCAATTGCCCAGAGCCCCACACCACAGGAGCCCCTGCAAAGCTAAGTTGCTCAGGCTTCAGCTTCAGGTCTGAGTGGCAAGGCTCAGGGCCCTGGGCTTCAGCTCCATGCAGTGGGGCCCCAGCAAGTCTAACTCTGGCTCTGCTTGGTGGATCTCCTGAAACCTGCTCGCAGCCCACTAGTTGAGAACCACTGAGCTATAATACGACTGATCTATGTTATAGACACAGATAATAGACCAGCCTATCAGTAAGGCTGCCTGGCACTTCCCATTCAGTTGCTTATATCTTTGCCAAATTTTAACCATTTGGGTTGAAATTTTCCATGCCCTGCCTCAGGCTGAATTGTTTTCAGAAAACTTCAACCAAAATGGTACAGTTGTTTCCAAGGAAGTAACTAGTGAAAAATACATTGTTGTGCTCATGTGTAAAAATTCTGGCAACCTTTTCTTTGAGAAATTCTAGTGCTCTCAGTCTTTGGAGCAGGGTTTCGAACTTTGGCAGGGGGAGGCTCTTGTGTCCGGGACATACCTTTTGCTTTTCGGGTGAAAATCTCACCAAACTTGGCCAATATTAGCAATTGTCAAAGCAAATATTTTTTAAAAATGTGAATATTATTAAATAAGTGGTGCTCCTCGGCCCTGCTAAGTAATGCACTTGGCAGAAAGATATTATTTCAGGTTTGGAATGAGCTGGTAGTGCAGTTAAAGCTCTTGTGTGTTTCAATATATATTTAGTATTGGATTTTCTGACCATGATTGAAAGGCAATTACTGTCGGCTTTGAACATGATGAAATCTGAATAATACATTCTCTATGATGATATTTCCAAAAGTATATGCCAATAATAATTGAGCATTGATTTCATAGTGACTATTACTAATAGAGGGGAATAATGAATACATAAGGACATTACTGAAAACTAATGTATATTGGTCACTTGTTTCTCGGTGTACAATCTACAGTAAAACTTAAACTAGAATCTTTTGAGAGAGTGTTCCAAAATAACTCTCCAAGCATGTAACTGCACAGCTAACCTGAAAGCTGTTGGGCTGATTCTTCATGTTAATCTCTAGGTGCATGAGCTCAAATCCTGTGTTCAGGAGTCCTGTGCAAGCATTTGAGGACAGAATTTGACTCATGGTATGTGGGTTACATACACTTGCATTTCTCAGTCTCCTAAACTGATGTTATCATTGTGAAGTATTTCAGAAGCCTTGTATCTGCACATCATGGGATAATGTCCCCATATATAGTAATATACAGAATGTGGTACCTCCTTGCACTTTTTGGTGGCCCCATCAGAATCCAAGGCCTAATTTCTTTAAAATAAGATTTTTACCTTTTATGGTTGTGAAGAGCACATACCAGATATGAACCAGTGTACTGCAGTCTTTCTGAATCAAATTTGCTCTCTTAGACTAGTGCAAATCCAGAGAAACGCTTTGAAGTCTATGTAGCGCAGAATTAGGCCCATTGACTCAGCAGATTAACAGAAATAGGAACTCTGAGAGACATGAACTAGCCTATTCATCACGGTGATGAGTTAACTCTGGTACACAATGATGGCAATTTAAAAATCAACATCAACCATTAGACAGATGATCATTTTACCAAAACATTTGATACTATAGTAAGAGTTTAATACCATCACTATTTTCCCCAATCTAACCTCTGGCCATCAATCCTACGCATTAAGTGATGTTTATCAGTCCTTCTCTCAAACAAACTATTATTACACAATGAAAGTAATGGACCATTCTTTAAAAAACGATTGTCTCCAGCTTTGGTAGCACATTTCAGATCTTCAAATGTTCTTTATTTGATCATCTCAGAATCTGATGCTTAGACAGATTCTGGAATACTGATGACGTCTCATAGAACCCATAGGCCACAAGCAAAATGACAAATCTGTTTTATAATACTGTGGGTAGAGAAACTTTTTTAAAAATTCATGAACCATAAAAGCCTTTTCTCTGACAAGACCTGAATTTAGAGTTCTGTGTTTCACTTCTAACCGTTGACACCCACATTTATTTCTTTTTACATTTTCTAATGTTTTGAGGGCTTGGGGTGATTACTATATGGTGCTTAGATGTTTCACAGTGAGGCTCATTAATGGACTGATTAAATCGTGAATACCAAAATCAGAGCAGGAAGCCACTTTCCTTATACAATTTTAGTTATTAGTAATTATGATACTAATAATACCAGGGGGACAAATATAAACATGGCGTGAGCGTCTCCAGCACCATTTATGTAAATGCAAATGCACCTGCTTATGCCATGTGTGAATTTTTCCCAGAACCTTGACCCTGAATCTTGAGCAAATAAGAAATATAAGAGCAATCTGCAATTATTTAAGCTTTAATTTGTAAATGTTAAGCCTGCACAAAAAAGTCCATATTTTAATTTTAATTACATCTGTGTGACAGTGTAAAATTCTCATTATGCTATGCAAATCAATGAAGTTACTCCAGATTTATACTGCTGCAACAGATCAAAATTTGGCCCATATTCTATACAAGTTTTAGGCTCTTAAACAGGCTTTTTATTGATTTGCTTTTTTAAAAAACCCAACAGCATTTCACTTCCATTTTCCTATGTCACTACAGATATAAAATAATGGGATTGGTGACTGGTGAACTCAGCATGAAAGTCTGATAATGTACAAGGAGTTTGGCTTGTAAATTTCTGGTCTCACAGGGATTTTTATTTTAAAAAGGAACCTGACACCATTTCAGATTTTCTGGTAATATTTCTGGCATTTTAACCATATTTATAAACCTGCTCATAGCCAAACAGAATAAGTAAGTCACTGTCCATTTCCTGCCAAACCTTTTCTGGACTGTGCCTCATTAGTACCTGACAGATACAGAATAGCCATTACCTTCCAACCTCCCTTTTTTCCGCATATGTTTTTCAATCAAAGGCCGTAACAGGTGTGAAAACAGTACATGGCCTAAAGAATTATGTTTAATGCATTTTTAATTCTGTTAGTGACCTGAATTTTATTGTGTGAGAACTAGGGATGTGATGGATTCCTGTTTGAACACAGATCTACTCAAATTGAAGCTATTTGGACTTGTCCATTCAGGATTCTACTAATGTATAAATACAGGCAATAAATCAGTGCCTGATCTTACAACCCTTTCTGACAGAAGCAGTCCTCGAAGTTAATGACAATACTTGTGTCACAGAGTGTGGGGGAGTCAGGGCCCTGCATACCCCGCTTCCTGTGATTCACCATGACTCTCAGCCAGCTAGTAAAATAGAAGGCTTATTAGACGACAGGAACACAATCTAAAACAGAGCTTATAGGTACAGAGAACAGGACCCCTCAGTCAGGTCCATCTTGGGTGGTGGGGAGCCCAGACCCCAGTTCTGGGCCTCCCTCCATTTCCCCAGCCAGCTCCAAATTGAAACTCCCCCCAGCTTTTCTCCTCACCTTTGTCTCTTTCCTAGGCAAGGAGGCTACCTGATCTCTTTGTTCTCCAACAACTCCAGTTGGCACCTTGCGGGGGAGGGGCTCAGGCCATCAGTTGCCAGGAGGCAGGGTGTCAGCATGTCATTCTCTGTGCAGACAGCATCACACTTGCCCTCTAGGGCTCTGCAACAATCACATACCCTTATCCCACCACCTAGATCAGTGTTTCTCAAACTGGGGTCACTGCATGTGTAGGGAAAGCCCCTGGTGGGCCGGATCGGTTTGTTTACCTGCCCTGTCCACTGGTCTGGCTGATCGCGGCTCCCACTGGCCATGGTTTGCCGCTGCAGGCCAATGGGAGCTGCTGGAAGTGGTGGCCAGTAAGTCCCTCTGCCTGCGCCACTTCCCGCAGCCCCCATTGGCCTGGAGCATCGAACTGTGGCCAGTGGGAACTGAGATCGGCCGGACCTGCGGATGGGACAGGTAAACAGCCTGCCAGGGGCTTTCCCCTACATAAGCAGTGACCCCAGTTTGAGAAACACTGACCTAGATACTTAAGAAATGCATAGGGGAAACTGAGGCACACACACAGTATTCAGATAAAGCATAAAGACCATTCCTGCTTTGTCACAACCTGCATAAGAAAAGGCTGCAGTACTGGGCTTCAAGGAGCAAATTTTGCTCTGTTACCCAGATGAAGTCAATGGAGTTACTCTGAGTTTACCCCATTGCACCAGAGAGAAGGATTTACTCCTATGTATTTAATCCCTCTCTATATATCTACCTATACAGCAAAAAAATCATAGCAATAAGGTGAAGCCATATAAGAGAAATATCAATAAAATCATAGAAAAAAAGGCAGTCCAATATGTTATTCTTTTGGGCCATGGCTACACTCACACTTTACAGCGCAGCAACTTTCGTGCTCAGGGGTATGAAAAAACACCCCCCTGAGCGCTGCAAGATACAGCGCTGTAAAGCGTCAGTGAATCAGGGCGGCAGCGCTGGAAGCGTGGCTCCCAGCACTGCACGCTACACCCGTAAAGGATGTGGTTTACATGCAGCGCTGGGAGAGTTGTCTCCCAGCGCTGCTGCTCTGACTACACTCACACTTCAAAGCCAGGGCAGCACTTTGAAATTCCAAATGTAGCCATACCCTTGGGGGAAGACATTTCCATTATCCCTTTAGCACCCTACTACCTCTCAGGCCATGGCTACACTTACAGCTGTACAGTGCTGGGAGTTACAGCTGTCTTCATACAGCTGTGTAGGGGAAGCGCTGCAGTGTGGCCACACTGACAGCTACCAGCAGTGTGGCCACATTTGCAGCATTTGCAGTGCTGTTGGGAGTGGTGGATTGTGGGCAGCTATCTCACAGAGCACCTCATCCCATTTTGGCGCCATGGGTTGTGGGAAGGGGACAGAAGGGTGCAGGTCATTCCGCTTCCTGTCCCAACGCCCCGTGGTGCATCGCTTCAGATCCCAGCAGTCACTGTTTTTCCGTCCACGTTTGGCGCCATTGTGAGTCTCCCAACGGTTTCTGTGCAGCGCGATTTCTGTGGGAAATGGAGCCCGAGCTGCTGAGGACCTTGCTGATGAGTGTCGCCAGCACATCACGTTTGACAATTGAGCTATTCCTTCAGCTCCAAAGTGACAGTGAGGAGTCCGACGATGATATCGAGTCGCCAGACGCATGTGACACTAAATTGCTTGTGGCATTCACGGAAATGCTCAGCACCATGGAACGCAGCTTTTGGGCTCGGGAAACAAGCACTGAGTAGTGGGATCACAGAGTCATGGAAGTCTGGGATGACGAGCAGTGGCTGCAGAACTTTCGGATGAGAAAAGCCACTTTCATGGGACTGTGTGAGGAGCTCGCCCCCCTACCCTGTGGCGCAAGGACACGAGATGGAGAGCTGCCCTGCCGGTGGAGAAGCAGGTGGCTATTGCAATCTGGAAGCTGGCAACTCCAGACAGCTACCGATCGGTCGCGAACCAGTTTGGAGTGGGAAAGTCGACCATTGGAATCGTGTTGATGCAAGTTTGCAGGACCATTAATCGCATCCTGCTAAGAAGAACCATGACTCTGGGGAACGTGCAGGACATTGTGGATGGCTTTGCACAAATGGGTTTCCCTAACTGTGGAGGGGCGATAGATGGGATGCATATTCCTATTCTGGCACCACCCCACCTGGCATCCGAGTACATTAATTGGAAGGGGTATTTCTCTATAGTTCTCCAGGCGCTTGTGGATCACCGTGGGCATTTCATTGACATTAACACAGGCTGGCCTGGAAAGGTGCATGATGCACGCATCTTTCGGAACAGTGGCCTGTTCAGGAAGATGGAGGCCGGGACTTTTTTCCCAGACCGGAAGATCACAGTAGGGGACGTCGAAATGCCCATGGTGATCCTTGGAGACCCCGCTTACCCATTAATGCCTTGGCTCATGAAACCGTATACAGGGAAGCTTGACAGGAGCAAGGACTGGTTCAACTACAGGCTGAGCCAGTGCAGAATGACTGTGGAGTGTGCTTTTGGCCGTTTAAAAGGGAGCTGGAGATCTCTGTATGGGAAGCTAGACTTGGGGGAAAGCAGTATCCCTGCGGTTATATCCGCGTGCTGTACCCTCTGTAATATTTGTGAAGGGAAGGGTGAAACATTCAGTCAGGAATGGACTTCTGAGCTTCAACGCCTGGAGGCTGAATTTGCACAGCCAGAGAGCAGGGCTACTAGAGAGGCTCAGCACAGGGCTAAAAGGATTAGGGATGCCTTGAGGGAGGAATTTGCGGCTGAAAACCAACAGTAATGTTTGGTGCCTTGCACGGGAGTGAAGTGCAGTGGTTACAATGGTAGTAGGAATCTGTTTTTCCTAAAATGATTTGCAGTGCATGTTTCTTTCCTGAGCTATGGTATCTTTCACTTTCTGCAATAATAAAGACTGTTTTCAAAGACAAGAATTCATTTATTGAAAAGAAAATAACTTTCTTGACAGACACACAACATTTTGGGAACCTAAAAGGGCAGGGGGGTGGGGTAGTGAACTGTGCAGTCACAGGTTTGAATACATCCTGTCTGGAGTGCTGTGCAATGACTGCTGCACTTCAGGATGAAAATATTGCATGGTGATGGGGGTTGAGTGCAGAAGATAAGGGTTGTAGTTCTCAGGGCTGGTTGGCAAACGTACAGGTGTTGGGGGCAGCTGGTGGTGGTAAGAACCTGGATGCTAGGGAAGGGGGTTTTGAGCTGACATTGGGGCACAAGGGAAAGAGCTTTGGGACAGGAGTGGGGGGGCCGCATGGTAGTGCTCTGCCTGCATGGCTACGAGTGACTGGATACAGTCCGTTTGGCACACCAGGAAGCTTATCAGCTGTTTTGTGCTTTTCTTCTTAGCCGCTGTGTTTCTCTGGCGGAGCCTGCTTTCCCTTTCCCTCCAGTCCTGCAGCTTTTTACTCTCTTTGGCAGAGTGATCCATAACTGCTTTAAGCATGTCTTTTTTGCTTTTTCGCTGCTTCTTCCTGAGGTTTTGTAGCCTCTGCCCAGTGGATGATATGGGCAGTCGAGTAGTCAAGGACACTGTTCAAAAGACAAAAATGGCAACAGTTAAAACAGGACCCAGGCCGCATTGTTTATAATCTCACCCAGACAGTTATTCCCACACAGTGAAGGAGTTTACAGTCTTCACTTTAGCATACTTTTCCCATACCAAACACAGCGCACCTAACCCACAGGAGGCAGGAAATGGTGAGTAAGGGGGAATGATTGCTTCAGGGATGTGCAGGGTTTTCTGTGAGTTGGGGAAAGCAAAATGCTGCAGGGAGCACCTACACTGAACACTCTCCCAACTTTTTCCACAGGATTTAATCCTGGAAGCTATCTCACTGCTGTGGGTCACCTGGGAAGGGGGAATGATTGCTTCAGGATGTGCAGGGGTTTCTGTGAGTTGGGGAAAGCAAAATGCTACAGGGGGCACCAACACTGAACAGTCTCCCAACATTTTCCACAGGACTTAATCCTGGAAGATATCTCGCTGCTGCAGGTCACCAGGGAAGAGCGGGAGGGTCTTCTACAGCAATGCGGATTCCGCTCTGGCCCCTATGCAGCTTGCCTGTGTGCAGCAATGATCTCCCCACCCCTTGCGGCACAGTGGCGTGGACACATTAGCCTGACTGGAACAAGGACCACAGTGGCTCTCCCTATAAACTTGCGCAAGCGCATTGCCCACGCTCTGGCTGAAACTTTTGAAGAGATTACCGAGGCCGATGACCGCGATGTGATAGACCACATCAATGGGCTATTCCACATCTAGGCATGCATGCAGACCTAACCCCCCCTCCTCTCCCGAAACATTTCCATCCTGAAAATAAAAGCTGCTTACCGGGAACCCGCTCCTCTGCTTCTCCTTCACCAACTAGTTCCAGCTGCTGCGACTGGCTGCCTTCCTCCTGGCTTGAGAAGAGCTCCCGGCTGCATGCATTCTGGGACTCTGGGGTGTCTCCCCCCACCCCAGTACCCTCACTCTCGGTTTCCTCCCCCCTCTCCTCCTCCCCTTCCCCCTCCTCTAACCCACCTTCCCCCTCCCCGCTCTGAAGTGTCCATCGTGGTCGTCGGATTGGCAGGGGGTCATCCCCAAGTATCACGTCCAGCTCCTTGTAAAAACGGCAGGTCGTGGGGGCAGCACCGGAGCGGCGGTTTCCCTCGTGGGCTTTGCAATAGGCACTCCACAGCTCCTTTAGTTTAACCTTGCACTGCATCGCGTCCCGGTCATGGCCCCTTTCCAGCATGGACCTTGAGATCTGCCCATAGGTATCGTAATTCCTATGGCTGGAGTGCAGCTGTGATTGGACAGCTTCCTCACCCCAAACACTGATGAGGTCCAGCAACTCGCCATTGGGGCTCATTTGGCGCGTGGAGACATGGTCACCTGGAAAGATTCACTGATTGCACTCCACACCTGGCTGAGCAAACAGGAAGGGGATTTTTAAAATTCCCGGGGCATTTAAAGGGCAGGTCACCTGAGGCCAGGGCAGTAGAGTGCGAACTGATGAGCAGAGTGGCTGAACAGGCATTACGGGATACCTCCGAATACCTCGGAGGCCAATTACAGCGCTTTTGGTGGCCACACTTGCGGAGCACTGCATCACCAGCTGTCATGGTATATTTCCCCAATCTGAACCTTAGAGTCCAAAAGTTGGGGTACCAGCATGAATTCCCCTAAGCTTAATTACCAGCTTAGATCTGATAAGCTGCCACCAACCAGGACTTGGACTGCCTGGTAAACTCTGGGTCCCCCCAAAACCTTGCCCGGGGACCCCCAAGACCCAGACCCTCTGAATCTTAACACAAGGGAAGTAAACCCCTTCCCTCACCATTGCCTCTCCCAGATTTCCCCTCCCTAGGTTACCTTGGAAGATCACTGTGATTCAAACTCCTTGAATCACAACACAGAGAAATCAGGTTTGTTCCCCCCCTTCTCTTCCCCTCCAGGTGTTCCCTCCCTGGGCTTCTGGAGAGATAGACAGATTCAAGGTCCGTGAATCTAAAACAAAGGGATTCCACCCTTCTCCCCTCCCTTCTCCTTCCCTGTTAAGTACAGACTCAATTCCCTTGAGCCTCAACAAGGGGAAAAAATCAAACAGGTCTTAAAAAGCAAAACTTTTAATAAAAAGAAAGAAAAAAAGTAATAGTTATCTCTGTAATTTAGATGGTAAAAGTTACAGGGTCTTACAGCTTATAAACACTAGAAAGAAGCCTCTCCCCCAGCAAAATACAATTAAAAATACTTCCAGAAAACTACACATTTGCAAATACAGAAAACTATCAAAAGACTATAATCACCTTCTCTACTAAATACTCACTATTCTGAATATATAAGAGACTGTAGCAGGGAGATTGGCAAGAAACCTGGTTGCACGTCTAGTCCCTTCCAGGACCCAGAGAGAACAAAGCAAAACCCAAAAAACACAAACAAAGGCTTCCCTCCACTGAGATTTGAAGGTATCTTGTTTCCTGATTGGTCCTCTGGTCAGGTGTGCGGTTCACTGTTTGTTAACCCTTTACAGGTAAAAGAGACATTAACCCTTAACTATCTGTTTATGACACCAGTGCTGCAATCCTTATACCCCAAGCAGAGCAGGAGTACAGCCAGCGCTGCAATCAGGGAGATGCAGTGCTGTACGTGCCTTGCAAGTGTGGACGGTGAGTAAGTTGTAGCGCTGGTGGTGGGTTTACAGCGCTGCAACTCTCCAGTGTAGCCAAGGCCTCAGTTTTGAAGCGGGTGAAATGTTTTTATTAGGGAATTAGTTTAGGGCTTTTATCATCACTTCTTAGGCCTCACCCCGAGGTGGTCTTGTTGATAAAGGAGCTGCTTTAGCATCCCCTTTGCCCAACCCTGCCCTACAGAGTTTTTGCAAAGGGTTAGGAGGTGCAGTGACTTCTCTGACAGCTGGCTGAAGTTTATCTACCTGCAGCTCAAGCCCTGTCCTTTGGTTTACTTCATTTTCCCTTCCCACTTGGCAGTGTTTTCAGTGCCGTGAACTTCTGCCAATATTACATTTGTGTAGATTGTTTGTGTAGTTCAAGTCTTTTGTGCTGCCTTTTGTCCTTTATTTATTCCCCCTCCCATGACCCTCCCTCAACTGTCTTTGAAGTTCTTCAAGTTCCTAGGAGATCACCTGTTCTGCCTCCCACTCTCTGTTGGTCTTGCACCAAAAACAGCTCAGCAAGACAGAGAATCTAGCCTATTACTTATATCCTTATATCAGACTTAAATGATCCTTTCAAATAAAGGCAAGGCAAAGTTAAATTGACTAGACAGCAGTAAATCCCACCTCAACATTTTTTTTTCTAACACTGCTAATTTCTGCTGCTTGCCCCACCCTATTGCCACTAGCTTTACAAAGCTTTTTCTCCGTTTACAAATGTCACATGCAGGGGTGGGGTGAGTAGCACTGAGTAGGAACAACTTTAGCGAGTACTAACAGAGTGTATGGTGGCTTCCTATCTGAACACAGTAAAGTTACAGCACCCTTCCTATCCCAAAACTCAGACATGCAAAATATAAAACAAGGGCCCCATCCTGCTCTCTTTACTCACGTGGTCTCATTGCAGTCTAGGGGACAGAGCCTCAGCTAGTGTAAATTCTCATTGTTCTATTGAATCAACCCCCTAGTGTAAATTAAGAGAGATGGGCTCAGATTTTCAAAACAGCTCAGCATCTGCAATCTGGGCCAGATTTTTGAAAGAGCCCAGCTCCAATTTAGCCACCAAAACATGTGGTCAGATTTTTCAATGCACTCAGAGCATGCTGGTTGTTGGGCTCTTTTAAGAATCTGGCCAGTGGTGACAAAATGGTGGCTGCTGGTGCTGAGCCATTTTGAAAACCTGGCCCTGACTGACAGTGCAAAGCACATGAAAAGCTGGTCTGAGCTCTTTTGAAAATCTGGACCCAAATGTTTTTCAGGTATTTAGGGAGGTCACGCAAATGTTATTAATTTCTAAAATTTCTTAATATTTTCTCTTTAGACTGCAAGCTCTTTGGGACAAGGCCTGTCTCTCTGTCATGTTTGTACAGTAGCACAATAGGGTCTTGATCCATGACTGGACTCTTAGGCATTACAGTAATACAAATAATAAATAAAAACAGTAATAAATATGTGTTACTTTCCCACTCTATACCATGCCCCTCATTGGTACTTGCATATTTGGTGCTTCTTTAGGAGCTTGGTGCTGGGCGTGGCACGGGGACTTAAATATCATCTGCAGTGCTGCAATACAAAAGATCTGCAACACTTCAGGATGTGCTTCCCAAAAGGATCTAAGAGAGTCAGGCATCCCGCTTCCATTGAAATGAATGGGTGTTGGGCTACCTCCCATTGCATCCCATGGATCCCAGTTCTCTATAGCAGCCGTCTACATCACTGTCCAACAGGGCTTGAGGGACAGGTCAACATGTACTACGGGAGGAGCTGAGATGAGGCCATTCTTCTGCCAATATTCAGACCTATTGGCCCTTGCTTCCTGCATAGCCAGGGTACAGCAACAGGCCCCGCTGCAGCCTCAATGTGCCGTAGTAGTAGCCATGGAGCAGCAATGCTACTACCCCATGGCAGGGGGCCAGAGGATTCCTTCCCTTCTCCCCCTGACTCCACTCTGTACCTGCCACCCAAAACTCCTGTGCCATTCCAGGCTACTTGGGCTAAATGTGGAAGGGACCCATTATATGCAAACAAATTTGGGCCATTGTATGTAATGTACCCTACAGGGCGTATTCAATAAGCTCATGGACTGATTCCCAGTGTGCTTATATGGTATGTGCACATTTATGTGGTTACCATAGTAAACACAGACAAGGATTGATGGACTCCTGTTCGTTTGTTATTGGGCTGATAACAAAGAGAAGTGGCTTATGTCATGGATGTGGCATGGTGGCACTCTAAAACTTATCTGCTAGGAAAGGGACATGATTGTTTACTTTGACTTTTCCCCTCCAGCCGCTATCATGGAGTGGGTTGCAGAATTCAAGTATGGCCTGTGGGTTTGAACATGAACCTGGGTCCTCCCATCCTGCTGTATCAGGCCTGAAGAAATGCTCAGCTGTGCAGAATCCATTTTGCTGGAAAACAAACAGTAGTGACAGTGACTGCAATGCAAATGAGTCTGAGTCTTGATTCCATGGACAAACTTCTTCTATGAAAAGATTGTGGCTCTGGCAGGGACCCCAGCTGCAAAAGGCAGTGCTGTCAAGACCACAGAGAGATGCATTCATGCACTTATAATGCATTAATCTAGAAAATGTATCATAAATTTGACTGGAGTTAATTGAGTGTCATCACTGGCTTCCTGAAAATAAGCAAGTGTGCAAACAGTGGACAAATTTACCATTAATTATTCATTATGAATATTTTATCAGATGGCCTAGGTAAAACAGTGGTCCCTATTCATTCCCCAGCAGATAGGTTCCCATGTTATAAAATCAGTATCATGATCACAACTGCCTCCCTTGTAGTCAACGTCAGGAAAGAGGCCATGCAGTGAATAGCTACAGAGACTGAACTATCTTCTGGCCCCTGCACATGACCTCTTCAGAACAAAGCTGAGACATAATGGAGAACTAAAATCATGGCAACCATCTCACAGTAACATATGACTTGCACTGCTGGATCAGATCATTGGTCCATCTAGCCCAGAATCCTGTCTTTATTAATGGTCAGTAGAAGACAAGTCAGAGGAAGGTGCAAGAACCCTGCAGTAGGCAGTTACTGAAGGATCTGCACTTGGGGAAAGTTTCTTCTTAACCCCATTGCTAGCAGAGCTTGGTGCCTACCTGCAGCTCAGTCTTAGGCAACTATATCCAAGAGAAGGGCAAGGCTTCAGCCCACATCTGTCTGGTCGGCATGGGCGGTGCATGAGTCTTCCATTCAAGAAGCTTAAACGCAAGTGCTGGAAGCTCCCTAGAAGTGGGGGGAACACTGGCGTCCAGACCATGGGCCAGGGTCCGGGTGCTGGTGGCCCCCCCGCTTCTAAGGAGCTTTGCTTCTGCAGCTCCAAAGGCAGCAGGTTGATGCGCCTCCAAAGTGAGGTGACCCATGCTGCATCCGTAGCATTTGCCCTCCTGCATGGTCAGCCTTTTTTGGGAAGGTTTAGCCTCCCTCAAGCCTCTGATACGTGCCACCCATTACTCCTGGGGAAATTCTGCACCACTACGCATGCACATAATTTATGTCCCATGCAGATTTCTTTGCTTCCCCACAGAAAAATGACTTTCTGATGGGGAAACAAAGGGAAGCCACAAGAATGGTCATGTGACCCTCACCAGCAGTATGTTTTGGGTGCCCAGGACATACGGCAGAGAGGTAAATCACTGTGGGGCAGGGAGCAGGATTAGGGAAGACCCAGCTGGTGGCTCCTATCCCACGCTGGGCTCAGCTGCCAGTCCCAGCTGGGCTGAGGGGAACAGGATTTCCTCTTCCCCTGCACTGCATCTGGGGCCAGGTCAGACTCACCCACAGAATTTCTCCCCCAGCTGCAGAAAGCTCTGCAAACTTCCCCTGCTTCTTGCACTCATTGCTTCTCAGCTGCAGGGGGAGGGGTCCCTGTAGAAGGAGCTGACCCTTACATGCATCCAAACCCTCCCACTGAACCTCACCCCCACTCCACACACAGAACCCCCCCAATGAGCCCCACTTTCCCTGCACTGGGACCATCCCGATGAGCCACCCGCACCTGGATCCCCACCCCACTGAGCCCCTCTCCATCAGCATCTAGACTCCACAGCCAGACCCCCTGCCAAGCTCTATCCCCTCCACCCCCAGACCCCACCCCCGCTGAGCCCCAACCATCTTCACCTGGACCCCCCTGCAGAGTCCCATTAACTTTGCACTCAGAACCCCCCAACAAGCCCCTGTGCATCCAGATCCCCCACACCTGGATCTCCCACTGAGCTACCTGCACCCAAGTTGCCCCACACAGAACCCCTCTCAAACCACACCTGGATCCCCCCACACTAAGCCCCTTGACACTTGAATCCTGCCTGCTCACACCTGGTGCACCTGGCATGGAGGGGCAGGGCCCTAGGATGTTTCTGGGGCAGACCCGGCCCCTGCATTGTGTCAGGGTTGGGTGCAGCCTCACTGCTGAGCCCATGTCCCAGAATGATCTCCCATCTCTGTGCAGCCAGTGGCCTGTGCTCCCCAGTGCCATGCAGGAGCCTCCACATTTATTTGACAAATAAAGTTTCCAGAATTTTAAAATATTGTACACAGAATTTTTAATTTTTTGGCACAGAATGTCCTCAGGAGTAGCCCATGCTGGTCAGCATCTCTCCCTGGCTATCTTAGGTGGTTCCCCATCTAGGATTATGATCTAATTTCTCCCCATTCATTGTATAGGAGCCTAAGCACCTAACTCAGGCTCTGTAGATCTTAGTGTTGTTCCTATAATTTTATAGGCACCTAAAAGTTAGGTGCTGTGACACTGAGCATTGTAAGTCCTTTTCTGGATCACACCCGTTGTGAGGTAGAAAATGTGCTTTCTTTTATTTCTGGGGTGATGAGGACAATTGTGGGTGCCAGCGCTTCCAAAAACAAATAATACAGTTAGTCTAATGAACTTTGAACCCTTTGTTACAGCCACTAGCAGGCTGAATACATTTTCAAAGCGAAGAACCAAGGTAATTGTAAGAGGAGAGGAAGGCATCATGAGGATGGTTTTGGGTGGTTGTCAGGGGGTTTTGGAAGTGTAGGGGAGGATCGACGCTAAAGAGGCTGGGCTTATTAATGAATTTATGAATGGTAGAAATAAATATCCATATCTTAAATACCCATAAATCCCTTCACTTTGCACTTAAAACACTTATTTAAAGCCAGACTGCAGCCACAGGTGCATGGCCTCCCCAGATCTTGGGTTTCAATATGTAGGGGATAAGTAGATGCTGCATGCATGCTACTTCTTCCACTGAACAGGTGAGCGTAGAAAGGCAGGGAACGGGATAAGCCTTGGTCCTGGTAACCTCATTCCAGATGTGAAGTAAATTACTGCATTTCTTTACAGGGCACAATTTACTGCCCTGCATTATGCTGTCTCAGCCCTTCTAGCCAACTCATAGAAGGGAGTAGTAGTCCCATGGAACCGATGTTTGAAATGGTTTCTATTCAATGGCTAGTGAACAGGAGCACCTAACAGGGGAGTCTTCCATGTAAAAGAGTGGCTGTATGATCCTTGGGGAGTGAGTTTATTGTCCTTAAGTTTGTTTGTTTGTTGTGTGCTTGCTGCTTTACAGAAGTATGTAATGTGGACTGTTTGTTTGGAGAGCCATGTGCTCAGGGCCGGTGCAACCATTTAGATGACCTAGGCATTCGCCTAGGGTGCTAGGATTTGGGAGGTGCCATTTTCTTCGGCAGTGACCATGGCGGCTGGATCTTCAGCCGCCCCAGTCGCCACCGACATTTAGGTGGAGGGAGCTGGGGCAGGGGAGCGTGGGGAGGGCCGCCTGCAGTAAGTAATGGGGGGGGCGGCACACAGGGGAACTCCCTGCCCCAGCTCACCCCTGCCCTGCCTCCTCCCAAGCACCCCATGGCTGCTTCACTTCTCCAGCCTCCCAGGCTTGCAGCGTCAATCAGCTGCATGTGCTGAGCCTAGCAGCCTGCTAGGCAAGGCTGAGTGCTTCTCAATGAGGCTTTGATCCCTATGCTCTTTAGCACCCATTAACCCTGAGCCAGGGGGCAGCTCTACTCAGGGAGAACTGGGGCTTAAAAAGCCAGCTCCTGAGTTACCAGAGGAGCTAATGAACAGGAGGAAGTTCTCCAGGTGGAGGAGAAGGTAATGAGTTTTTTAGGGGGCCTATAACTCAGGAAGCCCTCAAATGATCCCAAATTTGGATCACTAATGCTACCTTATGCCTTTATAAGGGACATCAAATTTCAGAGCAATTTGATTAATCATTTGGATTTTAGAGCACTTACAAGAGCCAAGCTTTATGCATATAAAATGGTGGGAACGGAAACCTTTTAGCCGTTTTTTCATGAGCAGTGTAAAAATGTGTATACTGTTTAAATCTTTGGGGGACCCAAATTGAAATGAGTGCCATGCATTACCTTATGTAAAACTTGACAGATTGAGACCATATTGAGCTGCATTTCATCATAAAAACATGAGAATGGGCATAGTGGGTCAGACCAAAGGTCTATCTAACCCAGCATCCTGTCTTCCGACAGTGGCCAACGCTAGGTGCCCCAGAGGGAATGAACAGAACAGGTAATCATCAAGTGATTGATCCCCATCGCCCATTCCCAGCCTCTGGCAAACAGACGCTAGGGACACCATCTCTGCCCCTCCTGGTTAATAGCCATGATGGACCTATCATCAATGAACTTATCTAGTTCTTTTTTGAACCGTTGTAGTCTTGGCCTTCAGAACATCCTCTGGCAAAGAGTTCCACAGACTGACTGTGCATTGTGTGAAGAAATACTTCCCTTTGTTTGTTTTAAACCTGATGCCTATTAATTTCATTTGGCAACCCCTAGTTCGTGTGTTATCAGCAGGAGTAAATAACACTTTTTTATTTACTTTGTCCACACCAGCCATGATTTTATAGACTTCTATCATAACCCCCCTTAGTCATCTCTTTTCCAAGCTGAAAAGTCCCAGTCTTATTAATCTCTCCTCATATGGAAGCTGTTTCATACCCCGAATCGTTTTTGTTGCTCTTTTCTGAATCTTTTCCAATTCCACTACATCTTTTTTGAGATAGGGCAACCACATCCACATGCAGTATTCAAGGTGTGGGCATACCATGGATTTATATAGAGGCAATATAATATTTTCTGTCTCATTATCTATCCCTTTCTTAATAACTCCCAACCTTTGGGGGAAGGGTAGTTCAGTGGTTTGAGTATTGGCCTGCTTAAACCCAGGGTTATGAGTTCAGTCCTTGAGGGGGCCATTTAGTTGGGGATTGGTTCTGCTTTGAGCAGGGGGCTGGACTAAATGACCTTCCAACCCTAATAATCTATGATTCTGTTTGTTTTTTTGACTGCCACTGCACATAGAGTGGATGTTTTCAGAGAACTATCCACAATGACTCCAAGATCTCTTTCTTGAGTGGTAACAGCTAATTTAGATCCCATCATTTTATAAGTATAGTTGGGATTATGGTTTCCAATGTGTATTACTTTGTATTTATCAACATTGAATTTCATCTGCCCAGTCACCCAGTTTTGTGAGATTCTTTTGTAGCTCTTCGCAGTCTGCCTGGGACTTAACTAGTTTGATATTTAGCGCTAGGCAAAAAAATAAACTTTATCTAGAAACATTTTTGAAAAATGGCTTTTTGAGGGAGTTCGGGGGTTAAATGTCTCTGAATCTGTATCTTTAACCTTATTCTGCAGCCTCCAAGGCACACCAAATTTCAAAGAAATCCTACTAAACACATCAATTTACAGATCAAATCTAAGTCCTCTAAAACAGATGTCTTGATGCTATCTGAATTATAGCAATGCTGGTGTGTTGCTATAATGCAGGAAGCTGGGAAAGTGGCTTACATCACTGAGAGAGCATGTTTATAGGCTCAGAGTGGTTAGAGTGCAAAAACAATAATTGTTATCTAATAATTCAGACTCTTCCAAGTACAGAACATAGTCACAGAAAACAAGTGGTTATATAAGAAATAGGTATTACTTATTATTATTATTTATTATTTTAAAGAGACAGGGTAACCTAAATATGGCTCCAAAGTAAATGCTATAAAACAAACCTTTTAAAAATCTAAAACCAAGATAAATGTTTACACAACTTTTAAAAGGCGTCCAATGGAAACAATGGATTTCTGAAAAATTGTTTCGCAATGCTTCAAGCCCAAATTTTGGAGCACTACATATGACAGTGAAACTGATTATAAACAAATTGAAATGGTCCTTATTCATTTTCATAGTCAAACAAAGAAAAAAAGCACAAAGTAAACAAAGAGCATCAGCAGTTACCAGACCATTGGATTGATTATTGGTGGTGGAAGAAATTGATAAGGAACATAAATACACATGCTGTGGAGTTCTTTGAAAACTTCAGCTCAGGGCACAGCATTAGTTAAAAAGTCTAACAGAATGTTAGCAACTACTAGGAACAGGATAGAAAATAAGACAGAAAATATCATTATGCCACTATATAAATACATGTTATGCCCACTCCTTGAAAACTGTGTCCAGTTCTAGTTGCCTCATCTCAAAAACAATATACTGTAGTGGAACTGGAAAAGGTTCAGAGAAGGGCAGCCAAAAATAAACAAACAAATAAATAAATAAAATCAAGGGTATGGAATGGCTTCCATATGAGGAGAGTGAAAAGGTTAGCATTGTTCAGCTTAGAAAGGAGACAGATATGATAGAAATCTATAAAATAATGAACAGTGTGGAAAAAGTGACGAGAGAAGTGTTACTTACACCTTTTCACAATACAGAATCAGGAGTCACCCAATGAAATGAATAGGCAGAAGGTTTAAAACAAACATAAGGAAGTACTTTTTAACTCAACACACAATTAACATGTAGAACTCATTGCCATGAGATGTTGTGATGGCTAACAATAAAACTGGGTTAAAAAAAGAACTAGATAAGTTAATGGAGGATAGGTCCATCAACTGACAGCTATTAGCCAGGACAGTTAGGGATGCAACGCTGTGCTTGGGTGACCTAAGCATGTGACTGTCAGAAGCTGAGAGGGGAAGACAGTAGTGGGTGACTCTAAAACTGCTTTGTTCTGTACACTTCACCTGAAGCACTTGGCATTGGCTGCTGTTGGAGACAAGATACTGGGCTAGATGGACCATTGCTCTGACCCACTATGGCCATTTTTATGCTTCATTTACAACGCATGGTTTCAAGATTGACACTATTCCTTTAAACTAATTCTGCACACAACAGGGAATGGTTAGTATTTAGGGCTTGCTCCTGATCCCACCAAAGACGGTGAGATTTTGACCACTGACACCAAAGGCAGCAGAAGGAGGCCCTAAATGCACAATGAAAACAGGCCGGGGGTTTCTTAGTGCCCTGTAATCTCCAGGTCGCTTCGCAGAGCGTTTCAGCGCTGCCTGCGCACACAGGGCTGGCAAGAGGAGCCGATTGCCTTGGGCTTAGGGAACAGCATTACGTGTAGTGACAGTTCACCATGGGAGCGGCTATGCTATGGGCTGCGACATCCGCAGGCCCTGGGCTGTGCAACAGAGCCGGCTCTTTCCCCCCGCCCCTGAGCCACGTAGTTACAGGAACATGAGTTTGTAGTGGCGAGACCAGGTGTGCACTGGCGGGAAATCCCGGACACATCTGTGCTCTGCTCCCGAGAGCAGCCAACCGCGCTCGCGCTCCCTCCCGAGTCCATCCCTTCCCGGGCTAGGAAATCCTCTGCCACCTTTTCCCGGGGTCTCTCTGCGCTGGGGAGCCCGGCTCCAGGCAGGCGCTGGCCGGGGCTGAGGATTCGGCCTCCTAGCGGCAGCAGCGACACCTCCCGCCGCAGCCCAGCTGCACCGCAGGGACCTGCCCGCGGGGGAGGAGGCAGCGGCACAAACTGACGTGTCTCCGTCATGGAGCTGAGCGTGATTCATCAACAGCAGCTGCAGCAGCAGCGCGCCCGGGGCAGGATGCTGCGCACCGTCCCCGCTTAGAGCCGGGCAAGAGGCGACACCCGCTCTGCCGTCTGCAGCCGCCTCTCCTTGCCGCGGAGCGCAGGGCCCCTCGGGGAGCCAAGATGGAAGAAATCCTGAGGAAGCTGCAGAAGGAAGCGTCGGGGAACAAACACAAAGCGATCAAGGAGAGCTGCGGCTGGGCCATTGGTAAGGAAGCGGGCACCTGCCCCTGGCGCTTTCTCCCAGTGCATGCTCCAGCCCCCCCGCGCCAGAGAGCAGACAGCCCCTTGCTTTGCTGGCTCTCATTATGGGTACGCTGTTAATGCATTTGCAGTGTTTCCTATCGTGCACGCGCCGTGCCTGGGAAATCTCTACCTACCATTTCTTGGGTCCTTTCTCCCATTGATTTAAAGGCACCCCTAAGCCATACCTGTGCTAAAGGATCCCCCTTCCCCCCACTTTGGAGGCTCTAATGCGCACATTGCTATCGATTTGTTGCCCTTCAGCGTGAGCTCCAATAGGTCAGGAAAACCTAGTTTTCTTTTTCAGCCAGGGCGCAGACAGTCTTAAGTAGGATTGTATTTAATTATATATTTTTCGAGCAGCATATATGAGCTTGCAGGTGTATGACTCAGTGGCTCACCGCTGCTGGAAGGCTGATGTGAGCCCACTGCAGGCAGTTTCCTTGCACTTGTAGCATCACTAATTTTATTGAAATACCTTAATTGCATTTACCTTAGTTGCCAGGTAAGTAAATTCTTTCTTTTGTCAGGCTCACCTAAAACTGTTAGGAAGGGAATGACCCAGACGGCCTGGCTGACATAACACTGGAGAGCTTACATGGTCCAACACCAACTGGGCATAGACCAGGGGTTTTCAAATGGGGTCAGGAGCCCTCAGGGGGTCATGAGGCTATTACATGGGGGGTTGCAAGCTGTCAGCCTCCACCCCAAACCCTGCTTTACATCCAGCATTTATAATGGTGTTATAAATTAAAAATAACTTTTTATATATTTAAGGGGGCTTGCACTCAGAGGCTTGCTATGTGAAGGAGATCACCAGTAAGAAAGTTTGAGAACCACTGGCATAGACTGCATAGGGTTAGCTATTAACATATGAAAGGGTGTTACAACTGCTAATTAAATTTGAAAAGGAGGTATAAAGACTTAATGAGGACAGCTGTTGAGGTTGCAGTACTTCTGGGTAGAGGAATTACTCATCTCTCACAGGTGTCAAGCTATGTGCCCCCCCCTTTTTTGTTTTAACGCAAAAAGCTTTTGCTTTTACTATTCTCAGTGAATCATCATCTCATGTTTAGGTGCATTCTAATTGCAGTGAATCACATGATATGTTAAAACTAGAGAGAATAAAAAATGAATAAACTTACGTTTCATTGGCAGGTAACTTATTGTTATCCCTCAAATGTATATGCTGTGATTCCGTCATCTGATGTTGTTTTTAAAAGTACAGGTTGCCTTGCATGGCCAAACCATGCTTCGCTACAGCCCAGTGATTTCAGAGGAAATCCATCTTTCCATATTGGTGCCTAGACACTGCTGTGATTGGAGCAGTATAAATATGTGTGTAAACAGCTATTCATTTGTTTTTCACTTGATATGTAGCTTTTTTCCCTTCTCAGACTCAAACCACCATAAGCATATTTTATGGATATTTTAGTATTTATGTGAAGGGAACTGTGTGTTTGGTGATTACACTGGAATTATTAACACCTTTCTTTGAGAGCAAGATCTGGTAGACCCATACGTTTTTTCACAGGAAAGAGAAGTAATATTTTACCATTCAAAAGTGCCAGTGATAGAGATGCTGAGCAAACAAGATGATTGCAGAACTACTGCTTGTTTTAATAACATGGAACCATTCTGTCTAATATAACACTGAATTCTTTAAAAATATGTATCTTCCATACAAGGATAAGGCTGTTTGGGTGGTATACCAAGTATAATACATGGGAAGTATTTTTTCTTAGATCTCAGTGACCACATACATAAGGTGTCTTTTGTTGAATGTGCATTCTGTTACAATGCAATTTTTTTTGTACTGTGACTTCTCAACCACTAATTTATGCTAAGAGGTTAGTTCTGAGAGCACCTCACTGCATCTACCTTGTTGTTAACTATCTAATAAAATGAGTGTCTGTATTAGTGAAAATGAACCAAGTGTAATGAGCTGCACACAAATTTTCAGAGAGAGGCTGTGACTCGAGAGAGTTCAAGCAACCTAAAGTCAGTGCTGGGGTTGATCTATCCTAGGGCTGTCCAGCGATTAAAAACTTAATCGCAATTAATTGTGCCCTTAAACAATAATAGAATACCATTTATTTAAATATTTTGGGATGTTTTCTACATTTTCAAATATAATTATTTCAATTACAACACAGAATACAAAGTATAGTGTTCACTTTCTATTTATTTGTGAATACAAATATTTGCAGTGAAAAAACAAAAGAAATAGTATATTTCGGTTCACCTAATACAAGTACTGTAATGCAATCTCTTATGAAAGTTGAATTTACAAATGTCAAATGATGTACAAAAAATAACTGCATTCAAAAATAAAACAATGTAAAACTTTAGAGCCTATGAGTCCACTCAGTACTATTTTATCCAGTCGCTCAGACAAACAAGTTTGGTTACATTTGCAGGAGATAATGGTGCCCATTTCTTGTTTACAATGTCACCTGAAAGTGAGAATTGGCGTTCGCATGCCAGATGCACTAAAGATTCATATGTCTCTTCATGCTTCAACCACCATTCCAGAGGATATGCATCTGTGGTGATGACGGGTTCTGCTCGATAACAATCCAAAGCAGAGCAACAGATGCATGCTCATTTTCATCATCTGAATCAGATGCCACCAGCAGAAGGTTAATTTTTTTGGGGGGGGTGGGGTTTGGTTCTGGTTCTGTAGTTTCCACATCAGGGTGTTGCTCTTTTAACACTTCTGAAAGCATGCTCCACACCTCGTCCTGCTCAGATTTTGGATGGCACTTCAGATTCTTTAAACCTTGAGTTGAGTGCTGTAGCTATTTTTAGAAATCTCACACTGGTACCTTCTTTGGTTTTGTCAAATCTGCAGTGACACTGTCATAAATCAAGCAACATGTGCTGGGTCATCATTCAAGACTGCTATAACATGAAATATATGGCAGAATGTGCATAAAACAACAAGGGATGTGCAATTATCTCCCAAGGAGTTCAGTCACAAATTTAATTAATACACTATTTTTTAAACAAACATCATCAGCATGGAATCATGTCCTCCAGAATGGTGGCCGAAGCATGAAGGGGCATACAAATGTTTAGCACATCTGGCACGTAAATACCCTGCAATGCCTGTTCTCGCTTTCAGGTGATGTTGTAAATAAGAAGCAGGCAGCAGTGTCTCCCATAAATGTAAAGAAACTTGTTTGTCTTAGCGATTGGCTGAACAAGAAGTAAGACTGAGTGGACTTGTAGGCTCTAAAGTTTTACTTTGTTTTGTTTTTGAGTGCAGTAATGTAACAAAAAAAATCTACACTTGTATGTTACACTTTCACCGTAGAGATTGCATTATAGTACTTGTATGAGGGGAATTGAAAAATACGGTTTCTTTTGTTTTTTACAATGCAAATATTTGTAATAAAAATAATGTAAAGTGAGCACTGTACGCTTTGTGTTCTGTATTGTGATAGAAATCTCTATTTGAAAATGTAGAGGAAAAAATCAAAAAATATTTAATAAATTTCAGTGGGTATTGTATTGTTTAATAGTGCTATTAATCGCAGTTAATTTTTTGAGTTAAACACGTGAGTTTACAGTGATTAATTGACAGTCCTAATCTATACATAAATTTGCACCAATGTAACTAAATCAATATTCTAAAATCAGTTTAGTTATTTTGTTGCAAGTCCAGGTGGATGCTGATTTTGGAACAGTGTCCACACACAGATTTGGACTGCAATAATGAAATCATTTGTAATCCACGGCTGCTGCTATTTTGGTGCAAGTTTGTAGATACATTATCTTGTTCTGGAGTCCTGTATATGTCACCATGTTTACATCTAGAAGGGTTCCCTACAATAAGAAAAGCACAGCATCAGGCCCACAGAGAATTTTTTGAAATTGTAAGTTGTAAATTTAACTGTCAGTTCTATTGATAGAAGTCAGGCTTGGGAACAATAAATCAAAACTGTGGAAATGTAGAGTATCTAGATCCTGAATACATTGTCTCCTTTAACATTCTTATTCTTTCCTTCACTCATACAGAAACTTTGGAATCTTCTGATGCTGCTGCTACCAAGATCCCTCCATATCAGCTGAGGTAAGGAAACATAAATGTCTTGGATCATGTGACGCCATGGGTTTTGGCAAAGCCTACAAAAAAAGTTCAGAAATGGACAGAAGCATATTACTGATGGTCAATGAGAAAGGAAGGCTGGACCGTGGCAGGATGACACTCATGATGGAAGCCTGCTTATTCTCACTGCTCCTTTCAATGTCCTATACTGTATTGTTAAATCTGGATCATTCAGTGTGTTCTGGAGATTAGCAGCCATTGGGATAGGCAGTGTGATCTTAGGGATAGAACAATGTGTTGGGACTCAGGAAACCTAGTGTTGGTTTTGCCACTGGCCTGCTGAGTGACCTTGGGCAAGTCACTGCATTGTTTTGTGCCTCAGTTTCTCCATCAGTAAAAGCAAGGATAACGATACTGACTTCCTTTGTAAAGCACCTGGAGATCTCCTGATGAAAAATGCTATATAAGAGCTAAGTATTATTATTATTTTAGTTATTCAGTCTTCCATATTATTAAGTGGCAGTGAACTCTCATTGTTAGCTAATCAGTAAATTAAGATTGAGAAAAGGATATTGTTTCCAAATGATCACTTTTTAGGTTTGAAATCCCTGGTCTTTCGTTTCAGTTCGAGTTTTAGTTCATAAGTTGCTTTAGGGTTCCTTAACAAATCTAAGCTTTTACCTTTGTCTATAGTAGACTTTTTTTTTTCTGACAGATCTCACTGCCTTGTTATCCCAGGTGCAGTTGCACGGGTGGTAGCGACATCAGGACTGCTAGGCTAGACAAGGCTCTGGCAGCCGCCAGTGCTTTTACTACCACATCATTGAAACTTGCTCAGAACAGGGATAAACAGAATGGTTTTAAAACAGGTAGCAGCAGCCATAGGAGCCTTTCCTGCACTAGCACTGCCCAGTGACTGGTGCTGTAGCAGAGGGAGCAGTTTTTTTCAGAAAGAAGCCTAGTATAGACTCCCTTTGTGTGCCATCTTGCACCCTAAACCTCTGATCTTACCTTCAGAATTCACTGTCAGTGGCATGGTGCTGGCAATTGATTCTGAGGACGTTTTTTTCCTCTTACAGTCAGCTTTTGGAGGTATATGTGGATTATCTGGCATAGGATATAGTGGGATGGGGAAAGGAATTCCATTTTGTGGAGGATTTTGATATTTTGAAATCTGATTTCATTCTGATTTGAAATAAAATTCAAACGTTTCACAATGTCCCATGAAAGGGAATGGCATCCCAGCTCTGGGGCAGTCAGCCTGATGGAATGCCCTGGAGCCGTGGACCCTGGGAGCCCAGGCTGCTGAGGAGCTACAAGCCTAGGAGTTTGGGAGCTAGCTCTTCCAAGCTATTTCCTCTTCAGTCAGACTGGTGAGCTGAAGGGCAGTTGGGAATCTGCAGGTCTGCCCTGGCTGAGCCAGGAGCTGGAGCTCACAGAGCATCCAGGTTCTGACTCCCTGTCAGACTGCCTGGTGAGCTGTGGAGGAACTAGGTGTCTGGAAGCACTCTGAGTCCTGGCTAACCTGAGAGCCTTGTAGATTTGGAACATGGCTCCCAGGGCTTCCAGGTTCTTGGCTCCTCATCAGATCACCTAATAGGCTGAAAGGGAGACAAAATTTTGGGAGCCTTTGGAGCCCCACTTGACGGCAGTCTTCTAGCTGAGTTTCAGAAGAGCCTAGTATGGGAGCTTGGGATCTGGGGCTCTCAGGACTTCCAGGCTGTTGGCTTCCTGTCATAGAATCATAGATGTGTAGGATTGGAAGGGACCTCAACAGGTCATCTAGCCCAGTCATCCTGCCATGATTGCAGGACTACATAATTACTAGACCATTCCTGACAGGTGTCTGTCTAACCTGTTCTTAAAAACTTGCAATGATGGAGATTCCACAACCTCCCTAGGCAATTTGTTCCAGTGCTTAACCACCCTGACAGTGTTTTTCCTAATGTCCAACATAAAGCTCCCTTGCTGCAATTTAAGTCATTGCTTCTTGTCCTACCCTCAGATGTTTAGAAGAACAATTCTTTCCCTTCCTCCATCTAACAACCTTTTATGTATTTGAAAACTGTTTTTATGTCTCACACATACACAATTTTTTCACTCTTCCCTCATAGGTCATGTTTTCTATCTCTAATCTCTTTTGTTGCTCTTCTCTGGCCTTTCTCCAGTTTGTCCACATCTGTTCTGAAATGTGGCACCCAGAACTGGACACCATACTCCAACTGAGGCCTTATCAGCATGGAGTAGAGTGTAAGAATTACTACTTGTGTCTTGCTTACAACACTCCTGCTAATATATCCCAGAATAATATTTGTTTTTTTTTTTTTGCTACATTGTTGACTCATATTTAGTTTGTGATCCACTCTGATCCCCATATCCCTTTCTACAGTACTCCTTAAGCAGTCATTTCCCATTTTGTATGTATGCAACTGATTGTTCCTTCCGAAGTGGAGTACTTTGCATTTGTCCTTATTTTTCATCCTATTTATTTCAGATCATTTTGAATTTTAATCCTATCCTCCAAAGCACTTGCAACCCTCTCCAGCTTGTTATGGTCCTCAAACTTTATAAATATACTCTCTATGCCATTATCTAAATCATTTATGAAGATTAGTGAAGAAATTGGACCCAGGATTTATCCCTGTGGGACTCCACTCAATATGTCCTTTCAGCTTGACTGTGAACAACTGATGACTACTCTCTGGCAATGGTTTTCCAACCAGTTATGCAGCCACCTTGTTGTAGTTCCAGCTCGGTTGTGTTTCCCTAGTTTATAAGAAGGTCATATGAGACAGTACCAAAAGCCTTACTAAAATCGAGATATTCCACATCTACCGCTTCCCCCTTATATTGTTACCCTGTCAAAGTACTTTGCCTCAGTCTTTAATAAAGCTAATGAGGAGCTTAGGGATAATGGAAGGATGACAAACGGGAATGAGGATATGGAGGTGGATATTACCACATCTGAGGTAGAAGCCAAACTTGAACAGCTTAATGGGACAAAATCAGAGAGCCCAGACAATCTTCATCCAAGAATATTAAAGGAACTGGTGCATGAAATTGCAAGCCCATTAGCGAGAATTTTTAATGAATCGGTAGACTCAGGGGTTGTACCATATGGCTGGAGAATTGCTAACATAGTTCCTATCTTTAAGAAAGAGAAAAAAGTGATCCGAGTAACTATAGGCCTGTTAGTTTGACATCTGTAGTATGTAAGGTCTTGGAAAAAATTTTGAAGGAGAAAGTAGTTAAGAACATTGAGGTCAATGGTAATTGGGACAAATTACAACATGGTTTTACTAAAGGTAGGTCATGCCAAACCTTCTTTGAGAAGGTGACAGATTATTTAGACAAAGGAAATGCAGTAGACCTAATTTACCTTGATTTCAGTAAGGCATTTGACACCGTTCCACATGGCGAGTTATTAGTCAAATTGGAAAAGATGGGGATCAATATGAAAATTGAAAGGTGGATAAGGAACTGGTTAAAGGGGAGACTACGATGGGTCGTACTGAAGGGTGAACTGTCAGGATGGAAGGAGGTTACTAGTGGAGTTCCTCAAGGATCGGTTTTGGGACCAATCTTATTTAACCTTTTTATTACTGACCTTGGCACAAAAAGCGGGAATGTGCTAATAAAGTTTGCGGATGACACAAAGCTGGGGGATATTGCTAACACAGAGAAGGACCGGGATATCATACAGGAAGATCTGGATGACCTTGTAAACTGGAGTAATAGTAATAGGATGAAATTTAATAGTGAAAAGTACAAGGTCATGCACTTAGGGATTAATAATAAGAATTTTAGATATACATTGGGGACACATCGGTTGGAAGCAACGGAGGAGGAGAAGGACCTTGGAGTATTGGTTGATCACAGGATGACTATGAGCCGCCAATGTGATATGGCCGTTAAAAAAGCTAATGCGGTTTTAGGATGCATCAGGCGAGGTATTTCCAGCAAAGATAAGGAGTTGTTAGTACCGTTATATAAGGCGCTGGTGAGACCTCACCTGGAATACTGTGTGCAGTTCTGGTCTCCCATGTTTAAGAAAGATGAATTCAAACTGGAACAGGTTTAGAGACGGGCTACTAGGATGATCCGAGGAATGGAAAACTTGTCATATGAAAGGAGACTCAAAGAGCTTGGTTTATTTAGTCTAGCCAAAAGAAGGCTGAGGGGGGATATGCTTGTTCTTTATAAATATATCAGAGGGATTAATATTAGAGAGCGAGAGGAATTATTTAAGCTTTGTACCAATGTAGACTCAAAAACGAATGGGTGTAAACTGGACACTAGGAAGTTTAGACTTGAAATTATACGAAGGTTTCTAACCATTAGAGGAGTGAAGTTCTGGAACAGCCTTCCAAGGGGAGTAGTGGGGGCAAAAGACATATCTGGCTTTAAGACTAAGCTTGATTAGTTTATGGAAGGGATGGTATGATGGGATAGCTTAATTTTGGCAATTGATCTTTGATTATCAGCAGATAAGTATGCCCAGTGGTCGGTGATGGGATGCTGGATGGGATGGGATCTGAGTTACTGCAGAGAATTCTTTCCTGAGTGCTGGCTGGTGAGCCTTGCCCACATGCTCAGGGTTTAGCTGATCGCCATATTTGGGGTCAGGAAGGAATTTTCCTCCGGGGAAGATTGGCAGAGGCCCTGGAGGTTTTTCGCCTTCCTCTGCAGCGTGGGGCATTTGTCACTTGCTGGTGGATTCTCTGCAGCTTGAGGTCTTCAAACCACAATTTGAAGACATCAATAACTCGGACATAGGTTAGGGGTTTGTTATAGAAGTGAATGGGTAGGGTTCTGTGGCCTGCTTTGTGCAGGAGGTCGGACTAGATGATCACATTGGTCCCTTCTGACCCTAAAGTCTGTGAATCTATGAATCTATCAGGAGTAACAATGTTAGTCTGTATCCACAAAAACTACGAGGGGTCCGGTGGCACATTAAAGATGTAGGGTATGGCTACACTCGAAACTTCAAAGCGCTGCCGCGGGAGCGCTTTGAAGTGTGAGTGTGGTCACAGCACCAGGAGAGAGCTCTCCCAGCGCTGCACGTACTCCACATCCTCATGGGGATTAGCTTGCAGCGCTGGGAGCCGCTCTCCCAGCGCTGCCGCACTGTTTACACTGGCGCTTTGCAGTGCTGTATCTTGCAGCGCGCAGGGGGGTGTTTTTTTCACACCCCTGAATGAGAAAGTTGCAGCGCTGTAAAGCACCAGTGTAGCCAAGGCCTAACAGATTTATTTGGGCATAAACCTTTGTGGGTAAAAAAAACCCCATGCATCTGAAGAAATGGGTTTTTTACCCACAGAAGCTTATGACCAAATAAATCTGTTAGTCTTTAAGGTGCCTCTGGACTCCTCGTTAGTTTTGGAGGGAACAAAGATTCTTTCAACTTGTGGCAGTGTCTCCTGCAGTGGCCCCAGCTACGGTGCAGTCTCTACTAGCTCTCCATGAGCTCCTAACCATACCAAAAGGGGCAGAAGAGGATGGGGCCATGGTCCTGCCCCCATTTCTGCCTTCACCCCATTCCATATTGGCCACAGAGATGGAGGAATGCACTAGGGGAGTGCATCTTTATGTTGATATGCTGTTTCTGATCTGTCTAGGAACTCCAAGAGGAATTGTCTCCCTAAACTCTTCCCTGGGTTGCTGCTTTTAATCTGGCTCTGTATTCTGTGCTGTAGTATTATAATACTATATACATACCAAGAGCCAGGAGGAAAATGAGCAAAGGAAGATTAGACTGATGATTAGGCAAAATGTCCTAATGGTGAGATCTGTTAACTGGAGTGGACTCACCACTAGAAATAGGATTATTCTCTGCAATATACTCTAACAACAAAGAGTGAGCCAAATAACCTAATTTTGTTCATTTCCACATGCAGTTTCTGTGATTCTGTAGCAAATGGAATGCAGTGGCACTGCCTAATAAGAACACTATACAAAATTCTGGCAATAACCCAGTCTTCTGACAATGTCCGTGAAAGAACTGCATTCACTAACCTATATCTAGGTCACTACCAAATTCACGACCATGAAAAACACATCAGATTCTGAAATCTGGTCTTCTGTGTGCTTTTACCCTATACTATTCAGATTTCATGGGGGAGAGCAGCATTTCTCAAATTGAGAATCCTAACCCAAAAGGGAGTTGCAGGGGGATTGCAATGTTATTTTAGGGGGATTATGGTATTGCCAGCCTTACGTCTGCTCTGCCTTCAGAACTGGGCAGCTGGTGAGTAGTGGCTGCTGACTGGGAACCCAGGTCTGAAGGCAGAGCCCTGCCAGCAGCAGCACAGAAGTAAGGGTGGCAATACCATCCCATGCCATCCTTACTTCTATGCTGCTGCTGCTGGTGGCACTGCCTTCAGAGTTGCACTCCTGGCCAGCAGCCACCACTCTCCAGCTGCCCAGCTCTAAAGACAGCATTGCCACCGCCAGCAGCAGCAGAGCAGAAGTAAGGGTAGCAGTACTGCAACCCTGCTTACAATAACCTGGTGACTGCCCCCCACAACTCCTTTCTGGGTCAGGACCCCTACAATTACAACACTGAAATTTCACATTTAACTAGCTGAAATCATGAAATTAACATTTTTTTTTCAATCCTCTGATCATGAAAGTGACCGAAATAGACCATGAATTTGGTAGGGCCCTAACTGTATCAAATCCAGTGAGCCAGATGGAGCTAAGCTGATTCATGTTGGCCCCAAAGAGTCTAGCAATCTGATTGGACATTGCAGAGGGGATGCTCTCCAGTTGGCTTTCAGATTACTCTTAAAAAAACAAAAGAAACTGAGTGTACAAAAACTACATTAAAAGAACAGTAAGGATCTGCCTGATTCCAACACAGTGAAGGCGATTCTGTTGTACACCTGCTGCTCTATTCTTAGCTCACCCTGTTGGGTTGCGCGGGTGTATTATTGAACATATGGCATGTTAGATCAAATAGTTTCCTGAGGCCTTTGCAACAAATGAGTGAGGTCTGCTGCAGCTTTTGTATCATGGCTGCTTTCAAGGCAACCTCAGCACTTCCCGGAAGAAATACTTTTCACACAGGACAACACCTGAGGTGTATTTTGCCCCCTAGGCTAGCTGTGTTCAGCAGTGTTTGGACAGTTAAGGAAGGAGAGGCAGCCTTGAATGTCACAGCTTTACTTAGCTTCACTGAGACCCATTGGGGTTCATCTTCCCAGCACAAAGTGGGGAGATGTAACCATTCAGCTCCCCTTGACGTTAATAGGATTTATGGGGTTAAATCCTTGAAAACCAGGGTGAAAATTAACCCAGTTGAGGGACAGCAATTGTAATGTCTTACTTCCTAACAAAAATACCCAGCTCAGGACACGAGGCCTTTCATTTCCCTGCTGAACATGTACACGGGTTTTCTCACACTACTCTGTCGGTGTGGCTCAGCTCTGTCCCAAGGGAAGGTGGGAAGGGCTACATGCCCATTCTGCCCAACAAGGACATCAAATAGAAAGGCAGGAGGGCTTGGGGTAAAGATGATCTGAGTTTGGTTCCCAGTTTTGCCATGTCTTCCTGTGCAGCCTTGGACTTATCACCTAACCTCTGTGTGAGTTGGTTCTCCATCTGTAAAATGAAGATAATATTGCTTCCCTCACTTGCAGGGTGGATTGTGAAGATAAATGCATTGTCAGATAGGGGTTTTATGAATACCTAAATAGATAAAATGGAAGGACAATTTTTAATGGCCACATCTGTCCAGTAGAAAGTGGCCTAAGATAAAGGGTTGCCAACACTCCAGGATTGGCCTGGAATCTCCAGGAATTAAAGATTAATCTTTAATTAAGGAGTATGTCATGTGATGAAACCTCTAGGAATACATCCAACCAAAACTAGCAACCCTAATAACTTCATATAACCCAGCAGCCAGCCATCTGATTCTAATGACTGTTAGTTGCTACTCAGCTGAGCTAGATTTCTTTTGGCATCTTCAAGGTGAAAAGCTCTATATCCTATTGCCAAACACCTGAGCTATCCCATCTTCTCTGTTATGTGTCTAATTTCTAGTCATGTTCAGTGGTCTACTAACAATAACTGAAACAGAAAATAGGCCCTTAGTGAGGGCTGTGAGCCATACTGTGGAGTAAAAGGTCCATAGGTGCTGGGACTAGGGGTGATGGGGGTGCTACAGCACCCCCTAGATTGAAGTGGATTCCATTATCTACAGGGTTTGAAGTTTGGTTCAATGGCTCTTAGCACCCCCACTATAAAAAATCATTCCAGCACCCCTGTAAAGAAAGGAACCAGAATGAGTTTACTATTGCAGAAATGTAGCTGCTGTAGTTCTTTTAATTGCGATCTTCAACCTTCATTGGTGATAGCTAAAGGGGGTTAATGCTGGGGCAGATTTTTGTGCGTGTAAAAAGGCAAAGCCACCTTACCGAAAATGTACTTCTCGGTACTTTGGAGACTTGTCTTTTTTGTACATTTTTTGTGTATAATGCTTCCACCTTGGTCAGGCCATTTTGCATTAGAAAATATTATTCTCCCCCTCCCTCCCCCAAAGTGATTTTGTCAGACCTCTAAGGTATATTTCCACTACAGTTGGGTAGTGAAAAACTTGGAGGTTAAGTCCCTTTCATCTAACTTTTCTTCTCTAAGAATGGCTGGGTATAGTACTTATTGGCTTATTGCCTCCTGCCAACCCATGGAAGTATCACTGCTGACCCTGCTCTGAACCATTACATGGAACTTGTGTCTCAGTAGTGCCCCACCCCAGAGTGAAGTGAGGCACTGGGGTAAAACATGTATGCTCAGGTTCTCAGCTGGTTTAAATTGGCACAGCTCCATTGTGGTCAGTGGAACTACGCTGATTCACATCAGCTGAGAATCTGACCCTCAGTTTTTACAGTGACAGGTAGGAGATGGATCGGTGTATGTTATGTTAGTATAATGAATAATTAGGGCCCTACCAAATTCCCGGCCATGAAAAACACGTCACGGACTGTGAAATCTGGTCTTTTGTGTACTTTTACCCTATATTATACAGATTTCACAGGGGAGACCAGCGTTTCTCAAATCGAGTGTCCTGAGCCAAAGAGGAATTGCAGAGGGACCGAAAGGTTATTTTAGGGAGGTTGTGGTATTGCCACCCTTACTTCTGCACTGCCTTCAGAGCTGAGTGGCTGGAGAATGGCAGCTGTTGTCCGGGTGCCCAGCTCTGCAAGCAGCAGCGCAGAAGTAGAGGAGGCCATACCATACCATACTATGCCATCCTTCCTTCTGTGCTGCTGTGGGTGGTGGCTCTGCCTTCAGAGCTGGGTTCCCAGCCAGCAGCCGCTGCTCTCTGCCCAGCTCTGAATGCAGCGCCGCTGCCAGCAGCAGCACAGAAGTAAGAGTAGAAGTACGTCAACCCTGCCTCCAATAACCTTGCGACCCCCCCCCCCACAGCTCCTTTTAGGGTCGGGACCCATACAATTACAACACCATGAAATTTGAAATTTCAATAGCTGAAATCATGAAATTTATGACTTTTAAAATCCAATGACCATGAAATTGACCAAAATGGACTGTGGATTTGGTAGGACCCTATGAATAACATTGTATGCATTAATTGCTCTGCAAAGGTTCTCCGAATACTTTAAAAACACTTATTTACTAAACTTCACAATACTTTGCTGTGCTATGCATTATGGTGCCCAGTTTAGAGATGTATAAACTGGAATATAGAGAGGATATCCCCAAATTTGCAGATGTCTCCACTAATTTTGGTGCTCAGAAGAGAGACACCTAGGCCCTGATTTTTGAGAGGATGAGCTCATGTCAACTCTATTTACTAGTGCTAAACACCAACAGAAATCATGCCCTTCGGTATTTCATGTTGGGTATCCATATTTAATGAATATTTTTATAAAATGTGGCCTAAGCAATTATGTGATAAAGTCAGAACTCATAAGCCCGGACTCCCATTCCCTCTCCTCTAACCATAATACTTCTTCCTTCTAGTGAGCTTTGTTACGTCACACACCCCCAACACCCCAAATAAAATTAAACTGGGTATTGCTAGTGCTAGCTATAAGATGATAAAGTATGTTAAGGGAAAACTGACTCTTTCTCCATCATTGTTGCTGGCTATTAAGACCGATAGAGTTGCTGCCAGATTATTTTTTAAATTTGCTTGGTCAAAGGTACATGATATGATTTTAGTGATAGATAGAATTTTAAAAAATAAACCTTGCCTGAGTGTAGCAGTGGTCCTTTAAACTTGTCTAATCTCTATCGCTTGTCTTAACATTTTCCAAGAATGTGTAAAGATCTCATTGGTGTTGGAGTGGGAAACTGTCTTTTCAAAGAACATGTATCCAGTAGTGGGATAATACTTGATAACCATCATTCCCTATGGACCCAATCCATTAAGTAGGACAAGAGAGTTGCATAGGTTTATGAGGAGAACAGACCTGAAAGTGTCCTCTGCAGTAGATTTCACATGTATTTTATTTTTTTCCCTTGCTATATGAAATAGACTGTCATTCCCCTGCAGCAAATAGAAATGATGCAATTGCTATGATAGTGTATATCCTCCAGTACCTACAAGAACATGCCCTGCCTATATATTATTTGGATTTTTTCCCATTGCTGGAGAGAGTTCTCCAAGTTTGGAGTGACGCATTGAGCAAATGGGGCTCTGATTTTTGCAGAAATGTTTGAGGAGGAAAGGATTTCAGGACTAAAGGCAAAACAAAAGCTAATGTCAAAAAGTAACAACATTTTGTAGTATTCAGGGTAACTCTGGTGAAGGCACAGCCTTCCCGATTAGTGGTTAAGACAACTGCATCTTGGCCTCACGTTATCCTACCCAGCATAGCTTACTCAAACTATAATCAGTTCCTGTGCATCTAGCCTTTCTCAGTGCATTCTTTCTGCCATGGTGCATTGCATTCCAGTGTTCATTTTTCCAGACTGATGTGTGAACTTCAGGAAGCCTGCTCAGTGAGGAGCAGGAAGTTAGCATCAAAGGTAGTTGACCTCTGAGGTATGTGTGTGAATTTTTCTGTAGTTCTTGGAGTGTTGGACAAAAGCAGATAGCAGACTAGTTCAGAAAGAACTTCCCTTTCCGTCTCTGATATCCTCCTCCAGCTTCTCATGTGACAGAGGTCTATGTTCTGAAAAGCAATAATAGCTTGTTAAGCTCTCAAGGACAGGGACTGTATTGCCTTCTGTACCATCTGCACACTGTCTCCACTTAACAACATGAGTTGTGGTCTTTCATGGGATTATTTGCATGATTATCACCAGATTTCCAGCACTGCGGAGATCTGACATCTCACTCATCACATGGATGGTCCATACATCTGAAGAGTTCTGAGACTGGAATGTAGTTTGGTCCTTCCTTTATGTTTGAATGTTAATTTTTATCATTTCATTCTTCTCTTTCCTCATTCTGGATAGTTTCCTTCCACTTGGAGAGAGTGGACAGAGAGAGCTGATCCTTATTTTGTTTTATTGTTTAAATAGATTTTATTTTTAAACTTAAATCAGATTTTTTTAAAATTACATGTTGGTGTCTTTACTTTCTTCCTATTTCATATTGTTACATTGCTAAAGTTGATATTTTGAATTTTTTTCTTAGTTTCCTAATTTATAGTAGAACTTTAGATTTTTAAAATACTGAATGTTTTTTCTGCTAAGAAGTTTCATGTTTAGAATGCTCATGTATGCTGAAAATTACAAATTCAGGACCTCATCTCGAGAGCTTAGTGGGGAACAGTTTCCCCTTCCTTCTAAACTTTTTTTTGGAGATTTCAAGAATTTTTCCTATTCTGCTTTGGAATGGACCAGAGACTCCTTGACATTTTTCATGACATATCAGACCAAGAGAGACCCAAGAATAGTCAGTAAGCAAGTGAAGAGGGCACTTACCTTGGCTTTGGGGGATCCAGGTTCAAATCTCTCTGAATCAGCCATAGCAGGGTCTTGAACCTGGATCTCCCAAATCCCTGGTGAATGGACTATTAACTATTTGGGGGGCAGAGGTGGTCCTCTTTTTCTCTCTGTGATCAGAAATACCATCCTTACTTTGAGAATAACACAAAGATAAACCCACAATTGATAAGCAAATAGCCTGTGCTATGTTTGCAACTAACCCTTCCAATACTGAACTTCTAGAAATCAAGAAAGCTGAAATGCTTTAACTAGGCTATATTCCCTCTCAGGTTTACAGTTTGAAGTCAGTGGGGCTCATGCTCTAGAGTGATCAGACAGCAAGTGTAAAAAATCGGGACGGCGGTAGGGGGTAATAGGAGCCTATATAAGAAAAAGCCCTGAAAATCGGGACGGTCCCTATAAAATCGGGACATCTGGTCACCCTATCGTGCTCCTAAGACACTTGGGTCCTGTTAAAAATCTTAGGGACCCAAATATGGGCCTAGGAGACCAACTTGAAAATTTTGGCCCTTTGTGCCAGGTACTGTACAAGCACAGAACAAAAAGGCCCTGCCACAAAGATCTTACAATCTAGTGTAAACTGAGACAACAATGAATACTAAAAAGCAGATGGGGGAGTATGAGGAAACAGTGAGACGCTGTTGCTCAGTATGAGAGGCAGTGATCTCAGAATACCAGTGGTTTTTGTATGCATGGTGGAAAAGGAAGGGTTTTGAAGGATAATAATGAGATTGTTCTGCAGATATTTATGGAGCACTCCTCCCATAATGCTCCTTACGCATGCTTATCTCTAAACACGAGTAGTCCTATTTAAGTCAGTGAAACTGTTGATGAGAGTAAAGTTATGAAGCTGCTTACATGTGTCCAGGATTAGGTCCTCAATTTGCCATAAGCAAAATACTGAAATCTTATAAAATAAGGCACTCTACTTGTGGTGACATTTAAAAAACCCAGCATTTATAATTCAGTTCATTCTAGATTTTAATCTATAAAGTTGCAGTAGCACAAATTTTCAAATTGGTTGTAAAACATTCCTACCTGGAATTAAAAATCAATGATTTTGACAAAGAAGGTGATTTCAATCATGATTTAAATCAGTGATTTGAAATTGACGTAATTTGTTTGCAAGTCACTTGATATATGTGCACCTTTGCATGTAAGAAGGTGGTAGCACCGTAGAATCCAGTTAACACTGCCTGCAACTTTAGGCTGAATTTAGCATTGCTTTTGTTCAAGGGTATTTTCTCTGGGTGTTGAATCCACTGCAGCAATAGCAAAAAAATAAAACTATGAATGTATCCTGGGTACATTCACTCATAGTTAACTACGCTTTATGACAAAGTAATGTTAAGAGCATGAAGCAAATTGTTTTGCTTGCCACCACCTGCATGGTGCTAGTGCTCTTGTGCCTTCTTCCTCCATCTGAGTGCTGGATAGAGAACTGCCCCATGCCATTCTGCAATTACATGGTCACTATCTTGATAGTAAATCGAAGCAAGTCATTGATCCACTGGCAGGGAGACCCCAGCAGCACCACAGACATGCTGATTAGTGTGCCTGGTGGTTTCAAACACCCAGTTTGCAGTCTGAATCCAGCCTGCTTGGCCTATTCAGATTCTGCAGAATCTCAACTTTAATTATTTTTTTAAAAAGAAGTTTGTAGCCCTTATGGTTGCAAATATAATCCTCCAGTGAGAATGATTTGTAAACGTATGCAGTGTTGTCTGCCTGAGTATGCAGATATCTGAGATGCATTGTTTCAGGCTGTGTGAACTCCTGTACTGCCTATTGATGTCACTGGGGTTTTGACTCTAAAGCCTAAAGGTGACAATTTAAACATCAGTACTGACTTAGCAGATGGGATGAGTAAGAGGGTAGGAAGAGCAAGTGGGAATTGGAAATTGTCTGAGGGAAGGGAATGCAAAGAGGCGGGGGGGGGAGGGCAAAGGTAGCAGCAATCCTAAATGTGAACATATTTTCCCACTGAATAATGTTGAACGTGACAGTAGGTACTGAATGAATAATAAATGATGACTTAGAGTTTAGTTACAAATAAGGGGCCTTGATCTTTTTATAAACCACCTACTGATATCAGACCATGTCTAATCATTAGGGCCCTACCAAATTCACTGGCCATGAAAAATGTATCATGGATTATGAAAACGTAAAATCTGGTCTTCTGTGTATTTTTAACCTATGCTATACAGATTTTTAAAAAATCCCAGGACCGTGAAATTGACCAAAATGGACTGTGAATTTGGTAGAGTCCTACTAATCACCACAATGGTGAAAAAGCTTCTGGAGCCACAAATGCCATCTACATTAGGGCTCCTAACATTACTAGCCCCAGCGCAGCTGAATTGTTGTTAGCACCAGCAGTGTAGATGAATCTCCAGAGAAGTTTCAGAGTGGGCCTCACCTGTCTTACAGGCCATCATTCCTGGGAGCAGAGGGGGATAGTGTTTAATCCTGGTTGGAAAAGTTTAGCTTCACAAGTGATAATTGTTGAAGAAATGACCCATTCCAGAATTTAGAAGTAAGATGGAAGGAGACTCATTGATGGGCACAGAAATCCATGTAACGCAAGGAATATGATTATTTGTATATCATTGCCATCAGTTTCAGTCTGTGAGAATTTTCCATAAGACCATTAGGAATACTTCTCCCTGGTGAACAGCTTATCAGCTGTTGTTCATCATTCTCAATGATGAACGGCAAATGTTTTGCAGTTTGTCAGATGTAGACCGGCATCACAGAAATATAGTGCACTGCATCCTACAGTCTCCATGTCATACAGTCTGCAGGCCACTCATGGCCCCGGACCATTTTTTTTCATAGCTCTTGTTGATATTCATCAGTAGAGCAGTTTAAAAATATATGTTCCTTGTTTAGTTCCCTTTAAAACAGCTGTGATTCACCTAAGGTTTGGTTGTGGACCCTGCCTCTCAGTTCTTAGCCCTTTACTTCCCCTAGTTTGTAACTCTTTTTCAGAGTCATTTCAACCAGGTCTGCAGCTGTCCACTTCCATCTTCTCTTCCTCTTTGTTTTTGTACCTTCTGGTTTAGCACACTCCTCCTCTGAGCATGACTCAGCTGCAAGTGCCTTCCCAGGTTGCCAGGCAGAATCACAGCCTTTAATAGCTTGTGGGCTAGCCAGCCACTTCGCAGGGTGGAAGAGAGATGATGGGGATAGGTCTGTATGCTTTTAGGAGAGAAAGGATGTTTCTATGGTTAAGGCACAGGGAAGGGGGATGGGAGATCTGTGTTAATTCTGGGCTCTGCCACAGATTCTGTGTGATGTTGAATTTCACTGAATTTCTCTGAGCCTTAATGGGGATATTAAACTTCTCCACTTTACGGACTGAAAAAGCTTAATAGCGGCACATAAAACAAGCCGTTTCCTAATGCACAAAAAGTACACTGCATGTTTGGTTTCTTTTAATCCTTGTTTGCTTAGGAAAGTAATGCTTTTTTGTTGTTGAACACGCTGAGGCCCAGTGAGTGTAAATGCACAATGCATGGCAAATGTGGTGTTTAAACAATTCTGTTTATTTTAATAGCCATCCTTTAGAACTGCTAAGATTTAAGACTGTTTGCATTTCAGCTAAAGCTGAATGCAATCCCAAAACACAGGACTAACCTTTCAGACTCAGCCTGTGATAATTGGAAATACAACTTATCCCCTCTTGTCTCCTCACAGAGCCTTTTTTGATTGTATGGCCCCAGGTTTGCTTACACAGTGGACGAATTAGCATAGAATTCATCCAGCTCATCATGCAGGGTCGGGGAGCCAAGAATGTTTGATGTGTCAAAACAAGAGACTTAACCAGAAAGAGTTTTTCATTCCTTTATTGCTGTGAGTCCAGATTCCCACTACATATGTCCCTGTCTCTAACCCTGGAGGTGGTGATGGCAAACGTTTGTGTTGTGCAATATAGTTAATAGTGAATGAATTCTTAAGATCGCAGTAATTTCTTCCAACAGATGCATGACAGGTTGTGGAATCTTTTCACATAATGGAAATATTAATGTTTGATTGAATTGTACTAGGTGAATGCATGGCAGAAATGTTATGGTCCCAACCAACATCTGGCCCCATTGTGCTAGACAAATATTAAGAGACAGTTCCTTCCCGAAAGAGCTTGCAATCTGGACAGTCAAGGGATGGAGAAAGAGATTGTCGTGGGAATCGCTCTAACTGGGGAGCAGCGCTTTCCATTGTTATAGCGAAAACTGGTTTAGATTTGACCAAGTTTCTGGGCAAGTGCAGGAAATCTTTTAGCGCAGGTCAGAAGGTGCACCAATAAGGATGGATTTGCTGACCCTTATCACACATTCACACTCTGCTTCAGCTAATAATCTCTTAACTCTCAGCTCTTGTGCTTCTGAAGAAACACTGAAGAAACTTAATAGATGCAAGTAAAACAGGCAATAAATACATAAAGGATACTGGTTGTCTTATAATGAAGGGCCCTTTGGGAGTTGTGTGTGTCACCAGATTCCTTAAGAACAGAGTTAGCTGGAGTCAGTTACCCATGGTACACACAGTACAAAGAAAGAAGAGTTTTTTGGGAGGGATGTGGTAGGAAAACCATTAGAAATGTATTAAAAAGAAGTTCCTCTGGAGATTAAGGACATCCTGGTAATTTCTTTTGGCCTTGTCTACAGACTGACACATTTTAATATTGTGATGTCTGTTTTCTTTGTTACTCTTTCCTCACCTTTTCCTTTGTACAGTACTGCTACCCTCTGAGCAATAGAACATTATGTGCCTAATGTTCTTTCATCTTGACAGTGATGTTGAGCTGCTAGCCGGGTGGACTCTGTCTGTATTTAAATATAGATGTTTTTAAGGGGCATAGCAAAGCAGTCAATAACCTTAGAAATTATCTCCAGATGAGTGACAGTTTCAGAGCTCTTTAATTATGATAGCCAATATGAATTCTGTGGCTTTAGGTTGTATAGTAGATTAACTAGTTTGTTCAAGTCTTTCTCTCCCACAAGGGCTGTTACACTTCTGTGATGGCAACTCAGATTTTGATGGACGTTATATAAATGAAAATGTTCTTGTATTGTCTTCTGTATTCTATTGCTTGTCTGCTTTATATGTAATAGGGATGTTAGCTGTAGCAAGCATCCAAAATTCCAGATTGCATAAGTGTGTGAAGCCCAGCTAACATACACTCTATTAAGTTTCAGTTATCCTAAACTGCACTGTGGTAAACAGCTGTTGTGTTCTGCACCAGAAGCACTTATGTTTCAGAGGTGGGTGATGTGATTCTTCTATGTATATAGTTTGTAAAGCAAAAGGAGAGGAGCAGATACATGGAGCAAGGGGCGAAGGGGAGAGGAAATGCTAGGAAAGAGCAGGGAAAATTCTCTCCTGGAAAGGAGGCATCAAGGGGAAAGAGAGGGAGCGCCACAGAGGAACAGCGTTGGGGCAGTGGGGAGGGGAAGACAAAGGGCATCCCCTCATGGGTGAGAGGAGTCCCTCGGGTGAACAGGTGGAAGCAGGGTGGAGCACACAGGGAAGGACTTGTAGCCTACAGCATGTTGCAAATACCAATACAGGTGGGAAGCACACGAGGGTGCACATATTCACCTTGCTTAAATGATCAAAATCACAAAATAGCTTTTTGGGAGTGGATTTCCTGTGTAAACATAGGTGTATTGTGGATTTGACTAAGCAGGTACTGTGTGTTACAAGTGAGAGGGCGGCACCAGGAAGAGGGAGATAAAAAGAAAAGGAAGCTCAGGTGTGCCGGGGGCGAGGGGGAGCAAATTGGGTATGAAATCCCATAAAGATGTTGCAGGTGGAGCAGGGCACATCCCAAGGAATTGCTGTGGCTCACCCATTTAGTTTGTTAGGAAAGAGGTGAGCCTCTGGGCGAGGAATATGGGTTTTGGTGGAAGCCACTGTTTATCTGGGTAAGCATCAACAGTGAAATCCTGGCCCTGTGGATACCAATGGCAAAACTCCAGTTGACTTCAGTGGAATGAGGACATCACCATGCAACTTTATGATCCTAAACCCCAAAGCTTAGAAGCTTGAACTGTTTTCCTGTCACTGCTTTTTACGTATTTTTTACAACATTGATGCTGACTTTGTGCATGCTCTCTTTTTTTTTTTTTTTAAATTTTCGGTGTTGTCTCATTGTAATGCAGGATAATCTTGTAATGATGCAAAAGCATAAAGGAATGTACTGTATTGTGTGTGTGTGTGTGTATGTAATATAAAAAAGTGGCAGAGAACATAGGTTTTAGTGGATTTTTTTCAGTATTTGCCTTTTTTCCCTCTTGCTCAAGAAAATATTTAAGGACAGTCTGAGATCAGTTTTACAGACACGTACATTTTAAAGCCAGAAGATACCATTCTGATCATCTGTTTGACCTCCTGCATAACATGGGTGATGGAACCTCACCCGCTAATTTCTGCATCAGGCCCATAATGTCTATGTGAGCTGTAGCATAATGATTTTAATAAGTAAGACTCAAATAATTTTAAATTACCCAAATGCACAAAAATGCTTTCATGCTTCCCAGATCCCCAGCCTATTTAGAGAACCATCACTTTTTTTTTTTTTTTTTTAAATGATTGCCAGCTACTTAGTTTCAGCCATTGGGTTGACAGAGACTTCACTAGCTTTAACTAAACTACTGCAGCTAAAGAGAGCTATAGATATTTAAATTTAAAAACATTCTCATGTCTGCAGGATTACATTTTAACCAGTTTGGGGTAAAATTTGCCACCCTTTTGGACTGGACCATCTTTTATCAATATGTATGATAGTAACTATATGGACTATACCCAGATTCACAAAGGGACAAACTCAGGGTTGACAGGCTTCTTCCCACCAACAGTCTGAATCTGACCTCTCATGCCATGCTCATTTTATGAGTGTGCCCTTCAGATTATCAGACAACAGCAATCAGTATTTTTCTAAGCCATTCTTTGAGTCGGCTCTGTGTGTCGATGTGCCCTGAGGTTCCTAATTTTATTTCGACATCATTTGCAGTGGAAGATAATGTGGAAAGATACTTTATTTTGAATGTCTTTCATAAGATGAATTCTGCCACTGGCTTTTATATGAAGAGGAATAACTCTTATTTCAATGACAAATTGTTTGCATTTAAAGTGTTCTTTTCTCTGTGCTGCAGCAGGCCGTGTGATTCCATTCCACTGACACTAAGAAGAAAGAATTCAGTTTGTGCCATTTCCTATCCTCATTACAATTTTCAGCATGAGATTAATGAGAAGAGAATAATGGCTCATTAATTCAAAGTCTTTTCCCACTAGGATGAGGTAGCAGGATCTTTATGATCTCTTATTTATAATAGTCAGCTGTCTTGTTTGGATCTTTCTAGTGTTCTGTGTTTTGGTTGGCCGGCCATACTATCCCATATTAGTGACAGGTTCTTGGACCTGAAGGGTAGATAGACAAGTCATTACCAGCACAGAATATTAAAGGTCATTGTATCCCAGTGTGCTGAATGTAAGTGGCATGTACATTCTAATAATGCATTCTGCAGTCTAACACATTAACAGCAACAATGGAATAGTCCGCAGCTGCATGAAACAACATCTCTAGAGGTGTAACATGTGCTTCTGGTTAAAACTAGGGACTAGAAGACATGGCTCCGAACTTATATTCTTGGTTCTGTCATTGAATTGCTTTGTGACCTTGGGCAAGTTGCTTATTATGACTCAATTCTGGTGCCAGTGAAGTCGGTGGCAAAACTCCCATTGACTTCAATAGGAGCAGGATTGGATCTTCCTCTAGTTACCCCATCTGTGAAATAGGGACAATAAAGTTCACCTTTGCAAAGAGTGTTGAGATCCTCTGATTAAGATCCCCTACATGCAAGCTGCTATTGTTTTTAATCTAGAGTTGTGAAGATCCCGTAAATATGGTCTGCACTGGGGTGTCTTTTTTTTAATGTAAGAAAAATGATCTGGCAGCATAATACATTCATTGGTTCAGTATTTATTACTGTTTCCCCCAGATATGAAAAGGGAGCAGCATGGCTAGGAAGGCTGTCTGGTTTCACTGTTGTTTCTGTAAGTGCCTGTGTGCTCTCTGCTGAAACACTGCTTGTGTGTAACAATATTCTGCAGTGAGTCACACTAAATCCTGCTCAGTGGGTAATGTGACCTTACACCTCCCATGGCGACAACACTAAGGGAGCACTCGTTATCCCCTCTTCTCTAGCTGGGAAAGAACACCGCTGCCAGGAGGCTGTGCTGAATCAGGACACTCACTCTTTCTACCTTTCTTCCTTTTTAATTTGGGAGTGACTCTGGCACTCTTGTGAGCAAGTGGCTAATAGGCTAACTTGAGGATGACACTGTGTGAAACTCTATGAATGTGTTTGGACGTGATTAATGGTAGCATGAACCTCACACTGTTTGGCTCTGCTTAGGAACACAAATAATAAAGATGCACAGGCTGAACATCATTTATGTCTCTTCCCATTTGCTTGTCCGCCTGCAACTTCCTTAGGCTTCAAAGTCCTTCCTTGCACTCCCTGGCTTCCCTTCACACTTTCAGCTTCCTCCCTGCTACCTCCCTTTCTTCTACCGCCTCCCTTCCAACTCCTTAAATCCCACAGCAGCTCTGCCCCCTGAAACTTCTGACTGCCTCTCTCCCTATGAGCCCCCAGCAAGTAAAGTACTCACGCTTCTTTTGATAATCCCTTGTGTGAAGGTACGCAGTCTCATTCATGGCTCTGAGATGTTGCCTTGTGTAAATCTCATGCTGTGTGTTTTTGGAGCTTTCCCTGTGCACAGCATTCTAGAGCGTATAGTATTGGAACAGAGCAGCACCAGAGTTCTAGAGCTGCAGATATGCAGCCAGTGACAAGAGATTCTCCAGTGAGATCATCCAAGGCAAGGTGCAATTACCTAAGAAGTTATGGAACGGGAGGGAGCGTGAAGACTCAAGGTGGTCATGGATAGCAGGAGGAGGTAGGGAGGACAGGGACAAATGGAGAGTAAGTGGTCAACACAGTATCAGCCTTGGTATGCCAGTCAAAACTCTACAATCTGAACTCCAAATGTTAAGGGCATGTGGATACCCCTACAAACTGCCATACAAGCTCTACCAGGCATGGATCCCATGCCTGACTTGCCGCAGGCTGGTATTCCATTCATGGGCCTCTCTTGGACCAAACTTGTTTGGGAATGTTCACAGACAAGCACTAGAAAGTGTGATCCTGTGACACTCTCTCTCTCTCTCTCTCTCATTTTCTAAGCAAAAAGCTAAATTCTGGGGCAAAATTCTACCCCACTTACACCCTCTGCAACCCCACTAAGATCAACTATTAAAAGTGATGGATGTTCAGTAGTGACATATTGTGCTGGCTTACCTTCTCCTCCCAGGACTAGCTCTTTGTACACTGGTGCTACTAAGTTTTGTGCTTAAAATGCAGGTTGAAGTATTGGAATATTCAGCGTGTCCAGTATTGGCAGGATATCTGTAGGTGCTTTATGACTGTAGCAAGGAGATGATAAAGATCTTATTGTATGACAGAGATTGTAACAAGAACAGGAAATGACACAGTGGCAGCTCATTTTCTCAGAGAATGTAATGGGAAGGGAAATTGCTGCAGCATTAATCAAATCTTCAGTTAAACATTTTTAGCAAAGCTGGGAAGTTCAGCTAATTGAATCTGTTCTCATTTCAATCCTCCTGCTGTAATTTTGTGCTCAGTTTGGGATGATGTATCAAGAAATCACTTTCATTCTTTATCAGTTGCAGTCTCTAGCTGCAGATGGTGGACACTGTGCTGAATTGCGTGGTAGTTGCACAGTGAGCCAGCTGTAAAGGCTCCAGACCATTTTCATCGTAATGAACGTCAGCTTGCTCAGTTCCATTGGGTTATGACTGCTCTCCCCACCCTAATTTCTCAGTCCGCATTACTAAAAGAATAAATACGTCTGATGTTTTCTATGTCCCACCTATTAATATTTGTTGTTTGTACTGCAGTAGTGCTTGTAGCCCTGACAGCTCTATTGTGTTAGGCACCGTACATAGTGCATAGGGTGGAAGACAGTCCCTGCCCTAAAGAGCTTACAGTCTAAATAAGTGGGACCTTTTTAACACACCATAGTGACTGAGCTTAAAATATACTTTTTGCGTGGTTCACTTCTAAATGCGTGTTTACATGAGTTCATGCACAGTGACCTTGATTGCTACCTGTTGGTCACATAAACAGTTACAAAACCTGGATTCAGCAGCCAAAATGGGACAGCACTGAGTATTGGCTGGCCTAATAGCTGTGATATTTTGTTTTAAAAAAAAAATAGGAAGAACAAAAGAGAGCAACATTTTGAGTGCTTCCAAGTCTTGGAATAGCAGATACTGTAAAAAAAAAAAAAATCTGTATGTGTACTGGATAGAAGTGGCGTCACCATGCAACTCCGTAATCTCCCAAAGTGTCCTCCTGCCCCAGCATGCACGGGTAATCCACATGCCCCCATGACATGTAGGTTACAAACGGGCTATTGTGTAAAACCTGTAATAGATTTTTCGTGTGGGGTTATCTCTGCTTTGGATGTTCCAGTCTTCAGGTCTACAACACTCCGCAGAGATCTTTCCTGTGTGTTGCACTGTTCACACAGTTTTGGATGCTGTGGTTAATACTTTCAAAGAGTCATTTTAGCTAAATATGTTCCAGAAACATTTGAGGAGCTTCTGAAATGGGTACACTTTCTGCATGTTTGTTCTTCAAGCATCCTAAGCAAAGCATATTGGTAATTTTCAGTTAAATAGCTGATTGAATATACATGCAAACGCTGTTCCAATTTAAAAATAAAAAAGCAAGAATTCCACCTACTGATGTTTGTGCTGCCACCAGAAAAGTTAGGTGGAGTTTTGTAGATCTGCATCAATTTGGGAAAGAGTATGGGAAGTCCTATGAGTTCCCAAACAAACTTTGCAATTACATGAGTTCACTCTTTTACTGTTTTGCTAAATTGTATTATGTTGGTAGCCTTGGTCTTTGTGGCGAGGCGTTAGTTGGCACTAATGATGAGAGCCTATGTTTTGAAAAGTGACTTGTGATTTTGAGTGCCTTGATCTTTGGATGCCTAACTGGAGACCCCTTAAGGGACCTGATTTTCAGGGGCAGGCACTAAGTATTTTCTACAAAACAGGTCCCTTTAAAGGGTTTCAAGTTGGCCCCCAAAAATAGAGAGACACGGTTGCTTACATAATTTAGGCTGAGACAACCACACTCATTTCATTTGTGGACTGCCATTTTGGTTAGAGATTGACAAGGTATGGGAAGATGCTTTATAAGCATTCCCCAGTTAGCTCTGCTGAGATGTCTCAATCACAAGTTGTAGTAGTTTCAGTTATTCCAATTCAGGGCCTCTCTTCAGCCAGATTATTGTGAGAGAGGATTTGTGAGACGAGCAAATGTACACTGACTGTCCACTAACCTCATTTTTATTTGTATCTTAAATCAGAATTTTAATCCAAGTCTCCGGTGCTTATGGACCTACTTGTGACCACCCTAACTCACAGTATCTTTTTAATATGCAAAAGCGTGCTGCATTCTACAGTCCAAGTGCATTTTGTAATTGTCTTTAAAGTGTCAATAAACTCATTGTAAACCCTATCCTTTAACGTTTGTTCTTTGCACAAATTGCTTTCGGCTTAGTTAACACATGATTACAAATTGTACTGTACACAAGGTATGGAGCAAAGCTAATTCCACAGAAGATGAATATGGAACCTGGTATCCACTTCTGCAACTTGACTGGTAAACGGAAAGACAAGTGACTGATGTACAGTGCTGCTCAAGCTGTGCTATAGGTCCATGAGTAGTTTGCAAATCCCGTGTTTGTGTTGCACAAAATGAAACATTTTAAGGACCAAGCTGCTTGGGCAGTGGGTCCGTAAGTATCTGTTTCTCTTGAGGAATACTTCTTTAAAAAATTTGGAAAATCACTGTTTATCTTCCCCCAAAAAATCACATTGTAGCTGTTTGGTGTTAAATTCTGCTCAGTGATTGTTTGTTTGACCCTGTTTAAGGTGAGGAAAATCCAGAAGGCTGTGTTTTTTGTGAATGCCAGTTTCTCAGCACTATTTTCCTCTTGTTTTTATAGGGAGAAGTGTCTCCTCCCACTGCAGCTGGCTTTGGAGTCAAAGAACGTGAAGTTGGCCCAACATGCTCTAGCAGGGATGCAGGTATGGCTTGGGACTTGGGTGGATTTTGACTTGCTTGGTTGGAGAGTGAATGTAGAAAATGGCAGCTCCTGTATTATTTAAATTCAAAGGAAATATAGGTGTTTAAAATGAAAGAAAGTACTGTAAACAAAGCATCAAACCTTGGGGTGACTTAGTGATAGCAAGGGCACTGCTGAGAAAACATCCAGGAGCTAGTCTCTGCACTAGCAGAGGCAGAAGATTCTGTGGAAGCTGCATGCTCTGCAAATGATGGATAGCACCTGGTTTTGCGCTTGGACTCCAGCAGATGACTAAGGAGCTGCATTGGCAGTGGCTGAAGAGAGTCCGATCCAGCCCTCTTTGATCAGCTCAGAGGACAGTGGTGCTTTGAGGCTGGAAAGCGTAATGTAGACATAAGTAGTGAGGGCTCTGTTATAAATGTATGGGACCCCCCTCACTGAAATATTTGGAATCAAAATTCCCCACACATTCAGTAGCACTAGGTGAACTGAAGGGGTTTTATCAATTACAGCTGAAAACAGCCATGCGATGCATGTACCAAGGAAATCAGATGCAGGCTTCAGAGAGCTAAAGCATTTGTAAATAACGAAATGGAAACGGCGCATATGTTTTCGCTTCATTGAAGGAAAATGGACATTGCACCAGTATGCAATTAATGTTTATTTCTAGGAATATAGTTTTGTAGGGAAGGCTTCATATTGCTATTCTACTAAATACAAGTTGGTGTTCACTAAGGTGCAATTCATCCCTGTGCAAAGGGCCAGCACGAGGTCTTGTTTTGAGAGCATAAGTAGGACTTAAGTATTGCACGCGCCTTTTGTGTCTCTGTGTTTCACCCCCATGTAGCTGAAAGTAGTTTTGGTTTTTTGAGAATAATAAAAAGGCCAATATTTAGATATGAAAACAGGCTCCCATAAAAATTCAGTTCAAGTCCATTTGATTATTTTTTTTTAAGTTGGATTTGCTCTTTTGTGCCACCTTTTCTACCTCTGTCATGCTGTCTGGAAATACCCACTGTGACACTCTATTACTCAAGTACTGGCTTATTTCCAAGCAAGGAGAACCAGATCAGGCCATAAAAATCAGTAGGACTGTGTCAAATCTACCCCTTATACAACCTCTCAACTCCTGCCCCTGGCAAATACACATCAAACTTCATACCACCAGCACAAACCACTGGTCAGGCTGCCTTCTCTTTAGGGGTTTAGTTAAAGTTTTAGATTATGTATCTTTCAAGAGATGACTAAATATCTCTTCCCACCTTCTGCCAGTGATTAGCAATGCCACCTCCACAGTGCTTCCATTCCTCTGGCAGGCAGCTCAGAGGAAGAGAGTGGGATGATCGCTAAACCTTTATCTCCCACTAAGCAAAATGTAAAGCAGTGGTAGCTGTAGGCCTCCAAAACATGTACAGAGTGGAAAATGAGGCGGGTTTGAAGTGTTACTTCTAAAGTGACATAGCTTTGGTGAAGCCCTCAGCTAAAGTCCAGCAGCCTTCAGAAATTGACATATTGAGAGTCCACTGGAAAACAACCTTTTTGAGATCATTTGAGCTGCCAGAAAAGAAATAAAAAGCCACTTGTAGAATTCAGTAATGAGCCCAAAAGTGTTAGTTGCATCTTCAGCGAAGCCTAGATCCCGTCGTGATGGCCTTCAGAGAAAGAAGGACAGGTATGCAACTGTTACTCTGATCATGGCCAGATTAAGACCTTTAGAGGCCCTAAGCACTGAAAAGATTATGGTGCCCCCCATATGTAGCACTGGTCTACAATTTTTGAGAAGTCGTCTGCTTCAGAGATAAAATGTGATATTTATTATGTATTTTGATGTGCTGAATTCAAATATGACAATTAAAACAACTGGCTACTTTTTCTAAGATATTTAAGTTTTTACATTTTATGTCTATGTATATTGTGTAGATAGTAGAGTTTTAATCATAAATTGTAAACCTAGGTCTTTTCATGTGTTTATGGTTACTTTACATGATAATATTTCACCTGTCCTGTTTATGTAACACTTTAAAAATCAGCAAAAGGGTTATGTAAATAAAATGTATTATGAAACAAAAGGCAAAAAACTATTATGTACATAGTTTAGTCATATTCAGTGTCTACTCGGCGCTTCTTGGCTTGTCTCTTGTATTCATTAAATGGAGCATCTCTTGTCACTGTCCAGCAATAGTCTGCAAGCATTGATGGGCTCCATTTGCCCTGATAGCCTACCAGGAGATTCCACTGCTGTAGTCTGGAGCCCAACAGCTCTGCCTTACTCTTGGGTAGTTCCAAATCCCTGACAAGGTCATTCAGTTCACCTTGTGTTATGAGGTGTGGTTCAGAGGAGGAGGATGGGAGAAAATGTGGTCCTGTGACATTGATGGTTCAGGACCAGAAGTTTCATCCTCTTCTTCTTCCTCGTCTGACTCAAGTGAGAATGATTCTGGTGCATCAGGAACCGACAGTCCTTCTCCATAGGGTACTGGGAGTATAGCTGATGGAATGTTTGGATAATGCACAGTCCACTTTTTCTTCTTTGGCACACCTTTTCCAACTGGAGGCACCATGCAGAAGTAACAATTGCTGGTATGATCTGTTGGCTCTCTCCAAATCATTGGCACTGCAAAAGGCATAGATTTCCTTTTCCTGTTCAACCACTGGTTAAGATTTGTTGCACAACTGTTGCAGCATGTGTATGGGGCCCACCTCTTGTCCTGATCTCCAATTTTGCAGCCAAAATAAAGGTGATAGGCTTTCTTAACCATAGTGGTTATACTGCGCTTTTGTGATGCAAAAGTCACTTCACCACAAACATAGCAGAAGTTATCTGCACTGTTCATGCAAGTACGAGGCATCTCTGCTCACTTCGGCTAAACAGAAATGTGTCCCTTTGCAAAATCAAACATTGACAAATAACAGAGCACGACACTGTATGATTTCTAGAGCTGATATAGGGCAATTTGTTCAGCAGAGTGATGTAAGCTTCGTTATGATTGCATCATCCATGACGTCTAGGAATAACATGATGCAATTCATATCATGTATGATGCAATACCAGCTTCAGATTGCATCATTCATTGTTTTGCCTAAAAAGCAAGTACTGTCCAAACCCAGTAATAGATTTATTCATAGATCCAGTCAAAGATGTATTTTAGTCATTTCTGGTTTAAATTGAGATCCCTTCCCCTTTATAACTCACTTATCCTCCGCCATTCCCAAGTCAAGGGTCATATATACTGACCCAATAGCATATCTTGAAAACTAGAGCCAATCAACAATTTTAAGCATCATTTTCATTCTCAGTGATCCAGAATTAGTAAAGCTGGACTACATTTATTTCAGAAGCATTTTGGCTGTAGAGCAGTGTAATTCAAAATAAAAAAAGAATCCTATACCGTAAAATAACATTTTATTTTTCAAAATGACACAAAACTTACATGTATGCTGAAATTAAAATAGCTTCTTTCTAGATGTTCTGATTGCAAAATTCTGGATAAATTTATCGAAGCCGACTCGATGTAGCATGTCCACTTCCATACACAATAGGGAAAGTGAATTAAGTCTGTCCTGACACATTGTTGTTCTTTGAGGGTTTTTTATTCTTTTCAGCTGAGAAAAAGAGCGTTCTGCAGAGCAGTTAGTAATCATAGTGCGATTTCTACATTTAGAAATACACATTGTATTCCATCTTTCAATATTGTGTCGTGAAGATCGATGTGACTGAATTTTATTTTTCCTGTTTCATTAAACTTTGTGCGCATATAACAGTGGAACTGCCGTACTTCTCCACAGAGATTCATGTTCAAGTCAACAGGATATGAGTCAACTAGCTTTTGGGAACCTTGTGAATATTGTTCATCAGATAAGTAGATTTTCTTTTCTAAATGATATGGACTTGATACTTCTTTTGTACACTTCACCTCTCCTCTTCATATGAGCTTCAAGTGTATCAATTATAGCATAGTAAGTAGATACGCAAAATTTTTCTCTAGGATTCAATGCTGTTTCTGTTGCACTGCTATCATTTGCTTGTTTTTTCCTGATTCACTTGCGGGACTGGGCTTCTTTGCAGTTAGTATCAGTCAAGATATCTTTTGATATGTCTTCAAATCTTTTGAAATCATTCCTCGTAGTGTGTTAGTGGTCTGCTAATGATTGACAGAGGTCTGCACATGTTTTCAAATCCAATTCTTTTTCTTGGAGAGCTTGACTTTTGTGTGGTAAAAGTGTTGTAAAATTTCATTCCACATGGTCAACATGAATACAAACTCTAGTTCTTGCATCTTGTTTGCAATGTTTTCTGCCTCTCATATACTTTCTCCCTTTTGTGATTGGTCTTCAGCTATACTTTCTAATGCATCCACAATCTTTAAGTAGGACTCCAGAATTGCACTTGTTGCCACTGCATGTGCCTCCCAGAGAGTATTAGAAAGAGATTTCAACACATGATCATTGCCCAAATATGTTTTAACAACTGCCCATTGGTGTGTTGAGGAAGAGAAAAATGTATAAAGTACCTGGACTGTTGAGAAAAACCTTACTGCCACTGGACAATAATCAACAGCACTGCGGCCAACAAGATTGAGTGAGTGTGCAGCACGTGATATGACTACAGTCTGTCGCATCTTAGGCGCATTTAACATGCACGATTTCAGCTTTACATAGTTGGCAAAAACAAGAAAAAAAGAGGAAAAATAACACTTTAAATACTGTTTCTGTAGTGCGGGCGATTCCTCCCACCATTACACTCAATGTAATTTTGACTATACACGATTTTCGCTTTACACACAGACTGCGGAATGTAATCCCAGCATAAGATGAGACAGACCTGTATGGCATGTTTGTTCTGTTCTAAAAGCTGCTTCTGCACTCCTTGATAACGCCCTGACATGTTGGCAGCGTTGTCATAAGATTGACCTCTGCACTTTGAGAAATCTGTTTTGCAAACTTGGCACAGATAAAGCAGTACTTGATTTGCCATTTCTTCACCAGTGTGGCTTTTCAAATTGAGGAATGTTATAAATCATTCAGCTGGTTTTCCATCTGTGGGGAAGACACATCTTAGTACAATACTCAATTGATCAATTGTGAAAGATTAAGTGTAGAGTTGACAGATAAATTTAAGTACCCAGCAGTACTTATTTCATCCACATAGCTGAATGAACTTTGTCACTCATTAGACCAATGAGTTAATCACATAATGTCTTGGATAAGTATGATGGGTTACCTTCGCCAGCATTCCCATATTTTGAGATATGCCTGCTAAAAATGGGTCAAACAGAGCCACAAGCTCAACAATCTCAAGAAATTTCCATTCTGCAGTGATCTAAATGTCGTTAGATCCCTGGAAAGGCAGTCCACGTTCAGCTAATGTTTGAAGAACAGCTATAACACGTTGCAAGACATGTTGCCAGTATTCATGCTCCCCTTTAATTTGTTCTTCCAATTTTTGTGTCAATCCAAAGCCCTGTCTTCAATTTAAATATGTCAACATTGAATCTCTGTGAGCAGTGCTATTTTCATGCTGTTCAATTAAAACAGTATTCCGCCAGCCACTAAATCCATCTGCAGCAAACCGGGATGTTGAAGGTTTATATGCAAAAAGTTTGCAAACAAAACTGTACACAGACCTTGTTGATTGATAGTGAATACAGTAGCCATTCTTGAGTGTATTTCTCACCATTCGCTTTCATGCTGAAAAATATTTTTTGTGGACAATATCTTGTTTGTTTGCCATCAGTAAAAGTCCAATGTGATTTCTCAAATGGCCCAGTGTGGTGTTGACAGTCATTTGGTCCATGATCTATCCAGTAAGCTACATCATCGATACTGAAATCAACCCACATGCAGGATCTGTTCTCCTATTATTTACAGCATGAGCAGGTTCTGTCTAACACATCCACACCTTCTAGAACAATGTCTGTTTTACCACCAGGAGTAGGACGATCAGTTACAGTCTCTTATTTCCTCGCATTATTTTGATCTACATTAGTAGGACACCTCGCTGGTTTACGTGGGAATAAGGAATAAAAAAAACCAGAAAAATGAGGGACGAGTGTGTAGTGGAGTGTAAGGAAGTCTAACAAAGTTCTGATTTTTCCCATGATGACTACTCCAATGCTTTTTTTTTTTTTTTTTTAGTGCCCCCTGCTTTGTTGGTGCCCTAAATACGTGCTTATTGGGTAATCCAGCCCTGACTCTGATTACCAATATGTAATAGGTTCCAATGGAGTTAAATAATTGGGGCGGGGCGGGAAGAGAATCAACAGTCTGAGACTTTACTACCTTCTGCCTTATTGCAGAAGTTGCTGTCTGATGAGAGATTTGTATCCGTGGAAACAGGCTCAGATGAGAAGCAGCTACTAAATCAGATGCTGAATGCCGTCAAAGTGACTCCTTCCCTGAACGAAGACCTGCAGGTAGAAGTGATGAAGGTGAGTGATTTACCAATGTCAGTGCTTGCGGCAGAGACTGCCTGACTTACTCTAGGGGTTTGTGAGCAAATTTAGAAGTGTCTTGTGCACGTCGTGCCAGGAATTGATCTCCTCCTTGTTGACCATGAACACTCATTTACATTGCTATTTGAATTGTGTTACACGCCAGTTTTCATGTGTTGCTTCTTAACACAGTTATCTCCCTTGTTGCTGTTACCCCGTGTATATGATAGGAGGCAAATTTAAATGGCATAATGCGTTCACTCTGGTTTGAAAACTTCCTTGGAAGGAGTTCGGAGATGTCACAAAGGCTCGCATTTGTATATGCTCAGTGTGTGTTGTGTGCACTGAGACTAAGGATTTGCACGCTCAAAACCCTGGTTGTATGCACACACTTTAGAAAATTTGGACCACATTCTTTCTGTTCTTTGCCTCTTTCTAAAAAAATTGATTTACAAATAGTGGTTGGCCAAAGCTGGGAGGGGCGGGAGGAATTTTGACTTATCTGGGCACCTGCTGGTTACCCCCAAAATATCTTTGAACTAGTGTATGGGAGCCACCCACATTTCATGTGATTTAAAGGAAGCTTTTATTCCTAGAAATACTTGTACTGCTTCAGGATGTTAGCTATATGAGTCAGAATGCTCAGTTGGAAGCTGCCATTGTATCAGAAGTGAGAGGATGTCAAAAAATGACTTGTCCTGCCAACAGGCTTTCCAGTACTACCGGCATTTCAGATGCCAGCTCATGATCCCTTATTAAAGGTACGGTAGGGCATCAACTTCAGTTAATCGCATTCCTGACAGGGAACAATACTGTGATGGATGGATTCAAGTCCTTTTAGATGTGTATTTTATATTTGATGTAAAGAATTTCTCTTTGCTATCTTCTTCCAAAGAGATGCTTACTATTAGGAAGGGAACTCCAGGAGAAACTCTTTGAAGAACGTGTTCAGAGAGGCCCTTTCTGCATGATCTGTAAAGGTGCCTCATATAGAATTAAGATTTATGAAGCCATTTGTCCAAAGGGACCTGACTCACCTCTGCTCCTAGATCCAGCTACTCCTACTCATTGGCCTTAAAGATTTTGTTTGCTTTTCTATATTATTTTGGGGTTTTCAGCACTGAATGGTGCCCTGCTTGAAGGATTAAAAATGGCCCTTGCTAAAAAACTGCTCCATATTGGCCAATTGTGCTAATTGCTGCTATCTGTTTTTTTTATTCAAAGCTGATCATTTCCTTTGTGCCCCTAGCAAAGATCATTTGTGTGTGTGTGCAGTACCCAATGCACATATGCAAATTGAAGAGTGAAGCCTATGAAAGAAGATGTGCAATGGGTGGAGGTTGTCAGGGAACTAGGTTGAACTCCCTCATTATTGGGGTAAACCCTTGTTCTGATGCAACTTAAAGCTGGTGAGAGAGATCCTAAGCACCAATCAACTATGTATCCTGCCTACCTCAGACACACTACCTCCCTCCCTAAACATGCCCTCTGTGGAGGGAAGGGACTGGCATAGGGTTAAGAATCAACATGTCTGCAATGATAGGGGGTTCTCTTCTATCAGGGGACTTCTCTGAGTCCAGTGGCAACTGGTTTCCAGCTTCCTATTTTGTGCAAAGTGGCTGGGAACTCCTCCCCGCTCCCATGCATCACTTCTAGGGGGCACAAATATGCTTTCTTGCCCTAGGCACTAAAATGCTTTGTAATGGCTCTGCTTCATGGCTAGAAAGGACCCTTAACTCATCTGGTCAGATCTCCTGTATAACACAGTCCACAGAATTTCATCAAGTTACCCCTGTGTTCAGCCAATCACTTATATTTGGCTAAAGCATAACTTTCAGAAAGGCATACAGCCTTGTTGTGAAGACCTCAAGAGATGGATAATCCACTGCTTTCTGTGGTAGTTTGTTCCAATGGTTAATCATTTAAACTGGAGGGCAGGGGAAAACTGGGATGCCACAAAACTGGAGGCCACTTTTGAAATTTGGGCATGAATGTGTATCTGAATTACCCTCTCATTCCCGGAGATGGTCCCTTCCAGGTCAAATTTGAAGCGTCTCAGCTGGATACTGTGAGTAAACATATACTGTTCTGCCCACTTTTTTACTAGATTTATGGATAAACAGAAGACTTAATCTCCAAGGCTGCCAATCAGCCATCGTTTCACTTAAAGTATAACTTGTATCACTTAAAGAAAATATTACAAACTGTTACAAAGAAATCTCATTAACAATAAAAATTCTTCATTAGATCTAATAATTAATTTATTAACTACTTAAGGTTCACTGATAGGTTGGTTTGTTTTGTTTGTTTTTTCCTTTTTTAGGAAAAAGGAAATTACCCAAAGGATAATTGTAATTTCTGTTGGTAACAAAATACACAGCATTAAAATGTATAAAAATGAGTAATATTAATACATTTAATTAAAAAAACTGTATATTAATATTGTCTAATGTCCCCAGCTATTTGCAGTCTTTTGCATTCCTCTTGTTTTGGAGAGTTATCTTTTTCCTTGATCTATGTTCATCATATTTTAAATTCCTATGTTTGTTACTAACTCTGTCCCTGATATGCTTTTGGGACATGATTCAAAGCCTTCTGAAGTCAATGGAAAGACTCTCATTGGCTTCAGTGGGTTTTGGATTAGCCCATTAGGGACACAAGCAGATTCCCTGCTATACACTGTCCAAAATGAAGGTGCCAAGAGGAACTCAAAGCGTTCATCTCTCATGGTGCCTGTTGCTCTGGTATGTAGCAGGATTACCTCAGCACCCTTATCTCTTCTAGGAAACTATGAATTTTAATTAAAAATGGAATTTCACTTGGCAATAAGCAAACAAGATTAATTTAATCAAAACTCAGTTGGGGATTTGCTGGCAGTAATGTTAATCCTTCTGAAACCAACCCGTGGACTGTCTCTCTTCTTAAAGGCTATCCTATATAGAATAAATGCATAGGGTTGCCAACCTCCAAGATTGACCTGGAGTCTCCCAGAATCGGCATAGATCTCCTGGCGACTATTGAAAGCAATCCGGGAGATTTTAATAGACTATTTTAAGAAAATGACATTATGTCAGGTGTGTGTGGGGGGGTGAGGGGTATCTCCCAGAGTAGCTTCAGTCAGAGCTGGCAACTCTATGAATGCGGATTCTCTATCACTTCCTTCATTAGGAGTACTGTTTCTCTCTCGAAATCCTAGTCCTCTTCTCAGGTCTCGATCATTGTGAGTGTTGGTAACTGACCCATCTCTGAGTCTAACACCAGTGTTTTTCCATGAACTGTTAACTGAGTGATTCTTACGTAAACTTTTCTGATATTTGGCACCCTGGTGCCTAACTTCCCATTGCAAAGCTCTGAAAGTTCCACAAGGCAAGGAAACGAAAGATCCAAGAGCTTTCTGGATTATGTCTGTGCGACACCAGACATATATGGCAAAACACAAAGGCTTCTGTTAGGTTGCATATGATCTTTCTGGCCCCCTTCCTCCAGCAAACTTTTGCACTCAGGTCATGTGTCCTTTGACGATTGCATAAAAATCTGATAATCTCCATATGGTATTGTTGCTCTTTGTCTGGAAAAAGATGCATTGATATAGTGAGCATGATACAAGGTCTATCTCAGTAATTATTCCAGCTGGGTCATTTCACACTTCTTCTCTACCTCCAACCCCATTCTATGCTGTGAAATACTCAGACCCAGACTCACTATTATTCCCACATTGTTAATTTAATGTAAGGTTGTTCAAGCACATTTCATAACAAAAACACTAAAAAGCGACAAAATCAGGCGATAAGGCAACAACTGTACCCAACACAATACTAGTCTCCAAGCATTAGTCCACTATCATCACAACAATAATACCTTCTTGAACATGCTCCATTCCAATTCAGCAACTCATACAACTTTAAGATAATCAGATCAGCTATGTATATATCTTTTATGCAGGTGACAGTGTGGCCTGTGGGATGGAGCACTGGACTGGGACTCAGAATATTGGGCTTCAATTTCCTGGCTGTGCCATCGTCTTGTTGGTGGCATTTCAGGGATGCCTCAGTTTCCCCTCTGAGGATAATGTTACTTAGCTCCTTTGTAAAGCACTTTAAGATCTACAAGATTATATAAGAGCTAGGTATCCTTAAGTGTATGCTACTAAACTGAACCAATGCTAATTACAAATGTGATGTGTTGTATAGTGAAGTAATAAATAGGTTAGTTAATGTTCTGCATTGCAGAGGTTTTCAGGCTTTTGACATGTGCACTGAGGACAAAGGTGTTGTTGAATTGAAATTGCTTGTGTTGGCTTTAGGGCCACATCTTAATTTCAATGAATTAAATGCTGGCATGCATCTAGCTTTTAGGGTTGTATAGGACTACCTTACACAGCTGGTACTTGTGTCACTGAAAGTGTTAGCAGAGAGCTAGCCTAGAGTCTGAATTGATTCTGAGAAGGCTCTTGATTAATTTAGAGACAAACACAGAGTTTTTTGTCTTGAGCTCGAAAATCTTGTAAAATGGTTTTAGCACTTTTTTTCCTTATGAAATTAGACCACTTTACTTGCAAGATCATGTAAAAGCAGCAAAGAGTCCTGCGGCACCGTATAGACTAACAGATGCTTTGGAGCATGAGCTTTTGTGGGTGAATACCCACTTCATCGGATGCATGTAGTGGAAATTTCCAGGGGTAGGTATATATATATATGCAAGCAAGAAGCAGGCTAGATGTGCAGTGTTGACAAGCATACTATCAGATATGGTCAGGTCAGCAGTGCAGGAGGAAACTGATCTCCTGCTGAACAGTTTTAGCCCACGTCCACACTACAGGGTAAAATCGATGTTATTAAAATCGATTTTATAAAGCAGGCTTTATAAAATCGATTTTGCGCGTCCACACTAGGGCTACTTACATCAATGTTGAGCATCCATGTTCCCTGGCGTCCATCTTTTCCCTGAGCGTTGCACTCTGGGTACCTATCCCACAGTTCCTGCATGGGTCCCTGGCCTTTGGAATTATGGGTTACTACCCCAGTGCATGATGGGGCCAAAATCCCCGTCGTGGGTGGTTCTGGGTACAGCCTCACCCCCTCCCTTCCTGTCAGCGGAACACAGTCACTTCGCGCGGTTTTTACTGGCTGCAGTGAGAAAACGCCATTTTGCAGCAAGCATGGATCCAGGAGTGCTCTTATCCTTGATCGCGAATGCTGTAAATAGTTCACGCATTCTCATGCTACCCATGCTGAACCATGAGTCAGAAATGCAAGAGAGAATGCTTGACTGCAGGGACGACAGTGATGAGGACTTGGAGAACGAGATTTCCGACACCCCGGGCCCCTGCACTTTGGAGCTCCTGACGGTTTTGGGGGAGGTTCTACCCGTTCCGCGCCGCTTTTGGGCATGGGAAACAAGCACTGACTGGTGGGACCGCATAGTCCTGCAGGTGTGGGACGATTCGCAGTGGCTGCGGAACTTTCGCATGCGTAAGAGCACTTTCTTTGAACTTTGTGACTCGCTTTCTCCTGTCCTGAAACGGCATAATACCAGGATGAGACCAGCCCTCACAGTGGAAAAGCGAGTGGCAATAGCCATCTGGAAGCTTGCAACGCCAGACAGCTACCGGTCAGTCGGTAATCAATTTGGAGTGGGAAAATCTACTGTGGGGGCTGCTGTGCTGGAAGTATCCAAAGCAATCATTAAGCTGCTGCTTCGAAAGGTTGTGACTCTGGGAAACGTGCAGGCCATTGTGGATGGCTTTGCTGCAATGGGATTCCCTAACTGTGGGGGGGCCATAGATGGAACCCATATCCCTATCTTGGCACCGGAGCACCAGGGCGCCCAGTACATAAACCGCAAGGGGTACTTTTCAATGGTGCTGCAAGCCCTGGTGGATCACAAGGGACGTTTCACCAACATCCACGTGGGATGGCCAGGAAGGGTTCATGACGCACGTGTCTTCAGAAGCACTACACTGTTTAAACGGCTGCAGCAAGGGACCTACTTCCCTGACCAGAGAATAACAGTTGGAGATGTTGAAATGCCTATAGTTATCCTTGGGGACCCAGCCTACCCCTTGATGCCCTGGCTAATGAAGCCATACACAGGCAGCCTTGACAGTGCTCAGGAGTTGTTTAATTACAGGCTGAGCAAGTGCAGAATGGTGGTAGAATGTGCATTTGGCAGATTGAAGGGAAGATGGCGAACGCTTCTTACTCGCTCAGATCTTAGCCAAACCAATATCCCCTTTGTCATTGCTGCTTGTTGTGTGCTCCACAATCTCTGTGAGAGTAAGGGGGAGACCTTTATAGCGGGGTGGGAGGCTGAGGCAAACCACCTGGCCGCTGATTATGCGCAGCCAGACACCAGGGCAATTAGAAGATCACACCAGGATGCTGTGCGCATCAGAGAAGCCCTGAAAAGTAGCTTCCTCATGGGCCAGGGTACAGTTTGAATGCTGAGTTTCTTTTCCATTGATTACCACCCTCCCCATGTATTCAGTCCTGCTGCTGCAAGCTGCATTCCCTGCACCCTTCCATAACTGCTTGCTTACGGTAATTAAAATAGCCATCTGTGTCTGTGGAAAACATTGAATTCTTTATTAAAAGACAGTCACTGTAAGCAGCGCACCCTCCCTCTTGCATTTAGAAGCCTGTGAATAGAATTACAGTAATAGGGTTTTTTTGGGAGAAGAATAGTAAATGGCTAGGGTTAGGGAGGGATGTAGGAAGGAAAGACAAAGTCAGTTAAGGAAGCCCAGAAGTGGCTTCATGGACCAGGGAACGGTGTGATTGGTATGTTTATTTCCCTGTTATTACCTACCTCCCCAAGTCTTGACTCTGGCTGCTGCAAACGAGCTTCCCTGCACTCTTCCTTAACTGCTTGCTTATTGAAAATAAAGTTACTGGTATTTGTTAAAGAAATTGAGTTCTTTATTAAAAATCAGACCCTTTCACAAATCAATCATCATGCTTGCTGTTACAATCCTGTGCATGACATTTCATAACTCGGGGTTCTCCGGGGAAGGGAGTGAGGGAGGTTTGGAGGAAGGGGGAGGGAGGTTGGTAAGAAGAAGGCGCATCAGAGAAGACATAACAAGATTTATCATGGACCATGGTACGGTATGACTGCTTTGTTTATTTTCCCTGTATTACCCACCTTCCCATGTGTTTACTCCTGATGCTGCAAACTAGCTTCCCTGAAGCTTTGCAAAGCTGCATGCTTTATTTCTTTAACAACCCACCCTCACACTGCCTTTGCATAGCATGTCCTGAGAGTAAAGTAAGTAAATGGTGCCAAGGGAGAGGTTTGGGAGGAGTACAGGAGGGAAGAAACATAACATTAAGGGGTTTTCAATGTAATGACAGCCTTCTGGTTGGACTGTCCACAGGGGTGTAGTTGGCTGGTGCAGATAGCCTTCCCCCACGCATTCTTACACGCCTGGTTCTGGAAGGTGTGGGACAGGGTGAGTACTGAGGGAGGTTATACATGGGCTGCAGAGGCAACCTGAGACCACGCAGCTCTTCCAGCATATCGCGGAGTATGTCGGTCTGATCACGAAGAAGATCCAGCGTTGCTGCCCACCAGCGCTGATCTTCCTGCCACCTGAAATCATTTTTAGCATCCCTCCTGTCTTCGCATTGACTGGCAGCCTCCCCGTACTTTGCGACCAATTGTTTCCAGTCCCCCTGCTGAGCTCTCTCAGTACGGGTTACTGCCATAATTTCTGTGAACATCTCCTCACGCGTCCTCTTTTTTCTTAGCCTTCTTATGTGACCTCCCCGTCAGACAGGAGAAGGGAGAGGGAGGCTGGAGAAATGTGCAGCTGTGTGGGGGGGGTGGGGGTGGAAAGAGTGATAGAAGAATCATAAGATCCATTTCATAGAACAATGGATACAGTCTTTCTCAGTGAACTGCGCTATTCACCGTACCTTGAGCATGTAACTTTACCACAAGGTCGCCTTAGGATTCTTTTAATACTTATTGCTTGTGGCTGAAGACTGAGATTTCAGCTCAGCCGCAGGTCAGGGGAGCACACAGACCGTGTCCGGAGACAATGGTAAGTTATTTGGTAGTGAACCGTGCAGTGGCTTGTAGTACCCTGCACCCCCTGCTATTATCAGGTAGCATGAACAGTAGTGAGGCAAAGCGCTTTAAGGAAAAACACTGGTTTCTTTTCTTAAGCCATGGAAAAGGTGCAGCACAGGGAAATACAAGTTCCCTCCCACAATCATCTGTGCTGCACTTTGGAGTTAGCTTTAATGCCATCTACCTAACCCCATCCCCCCTCTGCCATGGCAGTTAATAGGGATGATTCATGCTGGCCAAGTGCTAGGGGACACCACCCCGTAGGAATGAACAGCTTTCTAACAACCACCACCTGGGTCATTGTTTTAGGAAAGGTTTTTCATTTACTGGCTCAGCACAGAAGAAAGGAATGAATGGTCATCTCTGTTCCCAGACATGTTAACAGACTGTTCCAGTAACTCTAATTCCAGCTACTGCATGCAAGCACTCATGGCAAATCACTCAGTAAAAAAGGCTTGCATTCATTCAGCCTACGCTTTTAATAAAAAAAGTGCACTCACCAGAGGACAATTCCACAGCATCATTTTCTGTGCTACTGGCTTGAGAGGGCTGGCAGGGTACTTCTGTAAGGGTTAGGAAAAGATCCTGGCTGTTAGGGGGAATTGAATGCTCTGTGCTCTCTGCTGTTTCGTCCTCCTCTTGGTCCTCATCGTGATCTTCGCTGTCCTCTAAATCTTCGGCAGTGGCAGAGATCACTACCCCCACCTCTGAATCCACAGACAAGGGGGGGGGTTGTCGTTGCACAGTTCCCCAATATTGCGTTCAGCTCCTTGTAGAAGCGGCATGTTTTGGGGCCAGATCCTGACCTGCCCTTTGCTGCTTTGGTCTTCTGATACGCCTGTCTGAGCTCCTTCACTTTCACCCTGCACTGCAACGAGTCTCTGCTGTGTCCTCTCTGTCTCCTGGCATTAGAAATCTTTTCAAAGGTTTTCTCATTTCTTCTGCTGGACCTCAGTTCTGAAAGCACTGACTCTTCTCCCCATACTGCTATCAGATCCTGTAACTCCTGTGTGTTCCATGCTGGAGCTCTTTTCCTATTCTCAGGAGATTGCATTGTTATCTCTGCTGCTGAGAGCTCCACGCTGGGCAAACAGGAACGGAAATTTCAAAGTTCCCGGGGCTTTTCCTGTTTACCTGGCCAGCAGTAGAGTTCCTTTCCCTGTGCAGAGCGGCCACTGGTGCACTATGGGATACCTCCTGGAGGCCATTAACTTCTGTTTCCGTCCACACTAGCATAAAATCGATTTTATAAAATCGATTTTAGGGTTACTCCGCTCGTTTAGGTGGAGTACAGAAATCGATTTTAGGGACCCTTAAAATCGATTTACTGTACTCTGTAGTGTGGACGGTTACAGCTTTAAATCGATTTAAAGCTGTTTAAATCGATTTAAAGCTCTAGTCTGGACCTGCCCTTAGTTTCTGTTTTGTGATAGTATTACAGGTGACCAGCACCTTTCTTTTCTGGGTCTTTTCTGGTAGCCAAAAGGAATTTAACTCAGAGCATGACCTTCTAGCTCTAAAGCAAGTGAAGCTAAACATAAAAGAAAAGTGTGTTAGACAAGAAAGCTCCAAAGAGCAAGGACAATTTTTTTGCAGTTTTTTATCATATGCAATATTCATTCATACCACATTATTGTGACGTCTATTTGTAAAAATGACAGCCTTCCTACTGATTTAGTTTGCAGCCTAATTCTTTATTTGATAAGAAATTAATCAGGGGGTTCCTCCCAATGCAAAACAGACATAATGCTCTTTTTTAACAGTCATGGAGAGAGGCTCGGAAAAATCATGTTTAAGTATGGTGCACACACTTCTGAACACTGTGGAGGAACAGCAGTAGTGTTAAAATAGCAGGCAAATCATTTTGGAAACTAACAATTGGCAATTTAAGATGTGCCCATCTCTCACCGCCACTTTTCTTTGCTCTCTTTGTAATTTCAGTTAAATTAATGAGCTCTAGTATGTCACTGAGAAGCTTGAGTGTGCAAGGAATGTGGGATTAGACCCTATAAAAGAAGTTGGGATGGAAAACCTGAAACTACTGAGACAGACGCTGCATGGGAGTATCAAGAGATGGAAATACTTAATTAAGGCCATCTCTGATGGAATGCCATTTGCCTGAGATAGTGTCAGTGGTGACCTTTTCTAGTATTTATGAGTCATTATTTCAGTCCTAGTTAATGTGATAAAGATGTTCTGGTTATAAGCTCTGAATATTTCCTGCAGCTCTAATAGGCAGGGCTCCCCATCTTCTTTTCTGAGCCCAAATAAACGTATCTTCAGGCAGTTAGCAGCCACTGATTGTTATATCGTATGGCATAGTTTGGAAACAAGCAGCATTGCAAAAAAGGATACAGTTTACAAAAGGGTGGTCAGAGGAAGGAAGGGCTCTGCTAATCTCCGTCTTTGTGTGTTGTCCATAGTGACTCGCTGTTTTTAGTAAAGATTAGTTTATTTCCAGCAACTCCAAACTCACATTTGTTGGTGGATTAGGTGTACTGCTCTCTGATTTGTATTATCTTTCATGTTCTATTGGCTTTCACTAACAATGCTCTGTTTAATCCATGCATGAGATTTAATGAACCTTTGCTAAAACTGCTTTAAGGCAATCTTTTTCTGTATCTCTTTACTTACCCATTAATATGGGAACCCTACAGCAATAATATAGACAGCATTTTCTGTGATTTTTCAGCATTCACTTTGTTTAAATGCATAAGGGAAATCCAAAAATAGAAATTACAGTTCTACAGTCATAAATTTAGGTACAGCCAGCACAGACAGACCACAGCAAATCATTCTGCCTCTAAAATATTGATATCAGATTGAGCATTCATATTTAGGGCCATATCAAATTCACAGTCCATTCTGGTCAATTTCATGGCCAGAGCATTTTTAAATTGGTCAATTTCATAATTTCACACCTTCTAACAGTGGGGGTCCTGACTCAAAATGAGTTCATGGGGTGGGGGAGGTCCCAAGATTGCCATCCTCATTTCTGTGCTGCCTTCAGGACTGGCTAGAGGAGGTTGGTGGAGGTGGGTAGGTGCTGGGGTTTCCTAGCTGCTAGTCCAGGTCAGTGGCAGATTAAGGCAGGGCCCCTGGCCAATTTGTGAGCCCCCGAGAAAAATGAGTGCCTCAGCCTGGAAGAAGCCCCAGTGGCGGTAGCCCCTACCTGGTCATCCCAAGTCCCAACAGGAGCTATGGGGGAAGAAGCCCCAGGCCCGGGCACACTGAACTTGGCTGCAGCAGCAGGGGGCTGAAGCCTTGACCTCTGGCTGAAGGCATGGGGGTGGAAACCTTGAGCCCGGGCTGCCCCAAGCCCCAGCAGGAGGTGGAAGCTGCAAGCGCAGGATGCTCCTACTTCAGCCGCTGCGAGCAGAAGCTCCCAGCCCCAGCAGGAGACGCCAGGGGAGAAAGCCTCGAGCTAGAAGCTTGGGATGGGGGCCAGAGAGTCGGGGCGGAAGCTGGAAACCCAGCTCCCAGGCTGCTCCAGTACAGAAGTGAGGGTATAGCACCCTCATTTCTGCACTGCCTCTCGAGGTCGATTTGATCTGCCCACCAAGAGTGGCTGTGCGGGGAAAAACAACTCCTGTCCCTTCCTAGCTCAGCCAGACTAGCACCTAGGAGCCCCAGGCTCCCAGCAGCATGGGGAGAGCAGATTTCACAATCTGACACATTTTTCATAGATGTGAAATTGGTAGGGCCCTAGTGATGGTGTAGGAAACAGAACCCAGGGAAAGTTTTACATTCAAAACTTTTTTTTTTAATGGGGAATTGTTTTGTTGGGTTTTTTTGATTAAATGGAACTTTTCATGGGGAGTGTCTGCTTTCCTCAAAATTTTTAAATTTTTTTTTTTTACCATCAAAAAACTTAAATGTGTGGGTTTGGGGATTTTCAGTTTTTCAGTGAAAATTTTGTGTGTGGGGAAAAAATACCTAGTTTCTGTCTATAAATCTCATGCATGGATTAAACAGCTCTAGATTTAAGAGCGGATAGTTAGACATCATCTTCTTTTGATTTATAAAACTGATTCTGATCCGGAAATATTGAGAGAGAATGAATGAAGCCATTGTTGTATATAGTAAAACCGCACTTCAAATCTTTCTCTGAATTACTAAATTCTGCACTTTATGGATAAAAAAAATTAAAGAAGCTCATTAAAATAGTAAGACAGTGAAAAGGTTTGTGATGAACTTGCACATTTCTGGGTATTTAAGGGTCAGTGTGTATGAAATATATCTTTCTGTGTCTCTGATACATACAGTTGGTTACATTTAATGGAGCAGCATTTGTAGCTACTGTGCCTTTCCTAGACAGCATAATTAAATTGAGGAGGAGGTTGGATTGAAACAGCCATGTTTTAAACTGTACATAAGCTGCATTACTCCTTATGCTGCCTCTTTGAGATGTTATACATATAATGACTGGTTTTATTGTAGGAGTAAGAGTCATTTCACTGTCCGTAAAAACAGGAATTCATTGCAGGAGCTATAAAAATGGTAATTTAGTAAACAGAGAGACTCATGGAGGAGACTCGTGAGCATACAGACTAGAAAACAATTACTTATCTCTGCTGTCAATCTATAGTTGAGTTTCCTCTTAAATAATATATCACCTTGGTGCTTTCTTGGATTTTATTTCAATCATTTTTACTCCCTAAAACAGCTAAATTTGAGAGAGAAATAATATTAGCAAAAAAAAAATGTATATGGGCCTTTGGTGGGTTTTGTAACAGAAATGATCCCTCTCCCACTAGAAGAAGTGTGCCAAATATTTGCAATGAAAAGGGAGATGACTTAAAATTCAGGCTTGAACATTTTGGTACAAACTTAAACGGGTCCATTTCACCATAAAATGAAATACATTTCAGCAAAACCAGATCCCTTTCTGAGCAAAGATAGTCCTGTTCCAAGCAAAAGGTGGATTTGAAACATCAAAGTCAAAATGTGATATTTTTGTGTTTAATGCACTCCCCCCCCAAAAAAAAAAAAAAAACCCTGCAAAAATTGATCAAATTTCACAGAAGAACTAATTTTGAGAGAGTGGAATCAGGGAAGTGGGGGAGGGAAGAGAAATCGTGTGAAATTTCACTATGTTCAGTGGATAAAACAGTGATGGATAAAAAGCCTAAGTAGATAGTGGCCTGTTTCACCACCTTACTATCTAGAGGTGTGCTTTAAATCTTTGCACTGTGGGAGATGGCCTGTATAATATGTGTGGTCACATGATCCCTTCGCTTGCGTCCCTCAGTTAAGTTGTCTACTGGCCAACTGACTGAAAATTGACGTGCATTATAGACAAAACTTGCATCTACTGGTCACGATTTCAGGATAACCACCTTTAACCTCTTCCGTGTTCTGTTCAAGGTACATCTCTCTAGGAGTCGGGCCGCTAGTATTCACCTCTGCATGGGCTGGGCCCTGCATCCCTCTCTCTCCTGAGAAGGGATTTAGGCTGCAGTGCCCTGCAATCCACTGTGATGATCCCAGCAGCACTGACCTGAGAGGGACTATTTCAGACCAGTATTTTGCTAGGATTTAACTTTCAGGCCAAACCAGACTTTTATTAGAATAGCTTTTTCACAGCTTGTGAGCCTGAACAGAGCAGAAAGGCACTAAAGGCTGCAATTGGCATTGTCTGTGCAGGGCCTCATGGTTCCACAGATGAATACATAGCAATCCAAGGACATGAAGCATTTTTTTTTCTCCATATCCAAAGCACCTACCATGAAGAAATGGGCAGCACCTGGCAAGAAAACCACACTTCATCAGTTTTACAGCCCCAATTTGGGGTATGGATCCAATTAAATTACTGCCCCCGGGTTACTTCTCTTTGATGCATTTTCTATCCACCATGAAACTTCTCAAACCAGCAAAACTACAAATGAGCAAAATAAGCATTTCATGTTATTGGCTCAGAATCTCTAGAAGTTAGGTACAAAGAGTGACTGCTGCTGCTACTCCAAAATGAATTCACTGGTGACTCAGCATGGCATTTTTAATGCAAAGTTAAATGCCGTCAGTGCTTTTAAGGTCCGTCAGTGCTTTTATGAAGCATTTGCCTTGTTCCCCAAGCTTGCTACCTGAAACGCTCACTCTATTCAGCATTGCAGACGCCTGAGATGAGGCCACTGATCAGCTATAACAGATGGAAGCTGTAGCTGCAGGACTGTACCTCCCATCCCTATTATACTGCTCCATGCTCTCTCTTGCCTTATGCTGACTAAAACCCAGTGGGGTTGCACTGTTGTGGCAGGGAACAGCATTTGACCATTATGTGCAATGTTGGCATGTTAATATTACAATGAGAACGTCAACACTTTTTCATATCCTTACACTTGAGTTTGAAATGTATAGTCTTAACATCACATTATTTTTCCCCATTTAATACATACCACATGCAAAAAAAATTACATCAAAAGAACATTAATGGTGAGATTGAGACTTTACCTCTAGCCCCATGTGAGGAACTGCGCTGAACTCCATCAGCCCAGGGAAGGAAGTATAAGTCAGGCTGTGTCTATACTGCAAAAAAGCCTTCACGGCAGTGAGACTCAGAGCCCAGCTCTACAGACTCAGGCTCACAGGGCTAATGCTACTGGGCTGAAAATAGCAATATAGACCTTCCTGCTCAGGCTGGAGTCCGGCGTCTGAGATCCACCCCTCCCTCCTCCACCCAAGTGGAAACATCTATGCTGCTCTTTGTGTCCCTGTAGTGCAAGCTTGAGTCTGCAGACCCAGGCTCTGAGACTGGCTCCAAGTCTTTTTTGCAGTATAAACATGCTGTCTGAACGCCACAATTCATTCCCTATTTCCCATATTGCTGTGTAACCCACACACCTTGTAGGTGTGATGCTCACTAATCCCTATGTGGTCTTGGTGCCACTAGACAGGGACAGAGCACCACAACCAGAAGGTGTGTGAGTTACTTTCCACACAGCTGTAACTGCAGCTCATTACCATGTACCAGCTTAGCTCCACTGACCACTGTGTTTAAGGGGTAGCATCAAAGTTCTAACCATTCCCCGCCCACCCATTCCCTGACTCCCTCCAGCCCAGTGTAGCTTGTCCTCCTCTTCAAGCTTCGACTGTCAATCCACACAAGAATGAGAGAATGGAAGTCTTATACCTCCTTAAGCCCCTGTGAGACTGTATAGGGCTAGATTATAACCGACTCGTAATGTTTTAAAATGAAGCATTCAGAAGTCAGGAAATGACTAGTGGCATTATTCAGTACAGTCTTAACTCTGCCCTTTGCACCTATGCATTGCAATAAGATTTTTTGTTACATGATTACGTACTGGGCTATAGCCTCATGTCTGGCTGAGCTATGCATGGTGCAGGGCCTAGTGTGGAAAGGGAAAGGTAGCTCTAATCCATCTTTCTGCTCTAATCTTCAGTCTGATTGGGGGCTGAACCAGCCTCTGGTTTAATTTAGAGCAGCCCAAGAGCTTCCATAAATTATGCCAGGTGGAGTGGTACATAAGCAGTATCGTAATTTTTGAAGACAAAAGCCACTGTGAGAGCCATTAAAAAATGTGTAAAATATCTATTAGTGATTGCCCTAAATCGGAGGTTCTCAAACTGGGGTTTGGGACCCCTCAGGGGGTCATGAGGTTATTACATGGGGAGTTGTGAGCTGTTAACCTCCACTCAAAACCCTGCTTTGCCTCCAGCATTAATAATGGTGTTAAATATATTAAAAAGTGTTCTTAATTTATAAGGGGGGGGGGTCACACTGAGAGGCTTGCTATGTGAAGTGATCACCAGTACAAAAATTTGAGAGTCACTGCCCTAAATCATTTCCTTCCCTCCTACCCGTGCTACATAAGCAGAGGCTTCATAGTTTTCTGTGGTAGTTTTTAGTCCAGTCAATTAGTGAGCATGTTCTTCTGGGAATATTCAGCATGTCATCACTTGCAATTTGTGAGATTATTCCACACCTGATATGAATCTTTGTTTGAAACAGTGGTGCATTCATAATCCAGAACGCCAGTTCCTACTGATAGCCAAGCCTTTCACAGCACTGCTGATTCATGGGGAACCACTGTCTTCATCCTCCCCGCAATTAGACGCTGCCATGCTGTATACAATGATACAGGATTGCATAATCCGTGTAGAACCATTAAGGCACTTCATTTTTCTTGCTGTTTTCCTTACAAAACCAGAGAAACCTGTATGATCAGACTAATAGATATTCTGTCAGCTATCAAAATGTTTCCTGGTTGCGTTTCTTTGCAGAAAGGTCCATACTCAACAGGTATTCAGATCCTAGCACTACGGAAAACCAGTTTCCATAACCTCTTTTCCCTCCACTCCAAAAAATAATAATTAAATTTTAATACTGGAGGACCTTGTTGGTTTTGTGGATATGGCGCTGGACTGGGACTCAGAAGATCTGGTCTAACTTCCGAGCTCTGTCACAGACATTCCTGTGGACCTTGGGCAAGTCACTTGATCTCCTGGGTAACCTTTTAAAAAGCACCTAGGTCTCATAGGACTTAAGTGGATTTTGGAATTTTTATCGTGTCTCACCTACTTTCCCCATCTGTAAAATGGGGGTAGTACTTACTTTCTCTCACTCATTGTCTGACTGCAGTGCGCTGCACGGTAGAAATTGCGATCCCAATTAAAGTGACCCTCCTTTTATACAGTAAAATCCTTCTGTGAAAAGTGACTTCCAGTGTATTACAAAAAGCAATTATTTTTTCCCTTTGCCCATTGTGAAAGCCCATCTGTGCATGCAGTTTGATATTGCCTTCTAATACCATTTGTATCCTGGGCTCTGGGGAGAAAGACAGTATTTCTTGTTCCATGATGGGCAGAGCTCCACCAATAATTAAAATGAACAGTTTTCATCATGGTTCATCCATTGCTAGAAATCACATGTGAACCTTTACAAGATAATAGAACTTGTTTGATATGATTGATTTTTTTTTTAATCAAAATAGTTTTACCAGTAAACGCTTCTAAATTGGTATCATTGCATCCACACTGGGAGGCGGGGAGGGGAGGGACAACCTTAACTATACTGTTTTTGTCAGTAGACAAGGCCTTAGAAGACAGTAGGGCCCACAGCCTATGTGAGAGAGTGGCTTCCCCCCTCTGTTGTAAATCTAACCCTACAAATTATTAGCAGTCATATCTACTTTTGCTTGAATTCCCTGTTGTTTCAAAATATGTTTTCATTGTCACTTCTTCATCAGCAACCACCTGATCACATTTGTCGTTTTCTGTGTCTGACCCCTATACCAGAAACTGAGTCGGCTGCCAACTATTTGAGGCTCACTGGCACCTCTGACAGGGAAGACTAGACACATTTCCTACCTGCTCAAATTGCAGCCATTTAAGGGCAGAATATGGAGTGAGAGTTGAATGAGGGCAAAAAAATAGGAATCATCATTTCAGTAAGCAGAGCCTCATAAGAATACCTGGTTATGGGATATATTCCTTTGTGTTTCACAGAATGCTGTTACAATTAAATGTTCTACAAAGCACAGTCTTTTACAAGCTGTATTTGACTGAGCTGCCATAAAAGAGCGAGAAGTCACACACAGTGCACAAGGGATGCAGTGTGTCATTAGTGCCAGGGGAAAAACTGTACCTTACATTGACATAAGGCTTTCTATTCTAGAGTATAATAGCACTTGGCAAATTGTGGACCAGATATTCAGATGTGGGTGTTTAAGATGCACCTGCACACCTTTTGGAGACCTGTGGCATGTGAACTATTACATCTGTATGAGATAGGAACACAGAAATTGCTAGATCAGACCAGTGATCCATCTGGCAGTTCATCCTGTCTCCGGCTATAAGCAATACAAGAGGCTTCAAGTGAATGGTGCTGTGACTCCAGTAATGAACAGTTATGGAATATGTTTATGGCGTACCAAATCATGTGCAGAATTCACCCATCAATGAAATGGATATATCTGGGTGGAGTATCTGAACTCTTCTGAGTGTTACTTTCTTTTTTACAATATTCTTTATTATTTGTTTTGTGGAAGTGTTAAGGAATACCATTTTCTCCTCTCTTTTCCTATACTGGAAACCTACTGACCGCTATACTTGCCTACATGCCTCCAGCTTCCATCCAGAACACACCACATGATCCATTGTCTACAGCCAAGCTCTAAGATACAACCACATTTGCTCCAATCCCTCAGACAGAGACAAGCACCTATAAGATCTCTATCAAGCATTCTTAAAACTACAATAGCCACCTGCTGAAGTGAAAAAACAGATTGACAAAGCCAGAAGAGTACCCAGAAGTCACCTACTACAGGACAGGCCCAACAGAGAAAATAAAGCAACGCCACTAGCAGTCACCTTCAGCCCCCAACTAAAACCTCTCCAGCACATCATCAGAGATCTACAACCTATCCTGAAAGATGATCCCTCACTCTCCCAGTCCTTGCTTACAGACAGCCCCCCAACCTGAAGCAAATACTCACCAGCAACCACACACCACAGAACAAAAACACTAACCCAGGAACCTATCCTTGCAACAAAGCCCAGTGCCAACTCTGGCCACATATCTATTCAAGTGACATCATCATAGGACCTAATCACACCAGCCACGCCATCAGGGGCTCATTCACCTGCACATCTACCAATGTGATATATGTGCCAGCAATGCCCCCTGCCATGTACATTGACCAAGCCAGACAGTCTCTATGCAAAAGAATAAATGGACACAAATCTGATATCAGGAATCATAACATTCAAAAACCAGTAGGAGAACACTTCAACCTTTGTGGTCACTCAGTTACAGACTTAAAGGTGGCCATCTTGCAACAGAAAAGCTTCAAAATCAGACTCCAACGAGAAACTGCTGAACTTGAATTAATATGCAAACTGGATACCATCAATTTAGGCTTGAATAGAGACTGGCAATGGCTGAGCCATTACACACATTGAATCTGTTTCCCCATGTTAAGTATCCTCACACCTTCTTGTCAAACTGTCTGAAATGGGCCATCTTGATTATCACTACAAAATTTTTTTTCCTCCTACTGATAATTGCTCATCTTAATTAATTAGCCTCTTAGAGTTGGTAGGGTAACTCCCACCTTTTGATGTTATCTATATGTGTGTGTATATATATCTCCTTACTATATATTCCATTCTATGCATTTGATAAAGTGGGCTGTAGCCCACGAAAGCTTATACTCAAATTTTTTAGTCTCTAAGAGTATGTCTACAATACAAAATTACTCCAGTTTTACAGAAGTTGATTTTTGGGAACAGATTATATAAAGTCGAGTGCATGTGTCCACACTAAGCACATTAATTGGACAGTGTGTGTCCATAGTACCGTGGCAAGTGTTGACATTCTGAGCGGTGCACTGTGGGTAGCTATCCCACAGTTCCTGCAGTCCCCACTGCCCGTTGGAATTCTGGGTTGAGCTCCCAATGCCTGATGGGGCCAAAAATTTGTCATGGGTGGTTATGGGTAAATGTAGTCAGTGAATCCTCCCTCCGTGAAAGCAACAGCAGACAATCATTTCACACCCTTTTTCCTGGATTGCCCGAGCAGACGCCATAGCACAGTAAGCATGGAGGCCGTTCAGCTCACCACAGCAGTTAGGAGCATTGTAAACATCTCGCACATTATCGTGCAGTTTATGCAGAACCAGAAGCTGAAAAACCAGGCAAGGAGGCGACGACAGCATAGTGATGAGGACATGGACAGAGACTTCTCTCAAAGCGCAGGCCCCGGCAGTGTGGGGCTCATTCTTGGCCCAGGAAACAAGCACAGACTGGTGAGGGTCGGGATGATTCCCAGTGGCTTCAAAACTTTCGCATGTGTAAGGGCACTTTCATGGAACTTTGTGACTTGCTTTTCCCCTGCCCTGAACCTCAAGAATACCAAGATAAGAGCAGCCCTCACAGTTCACAAGCGAGTGGCGATAGCCTTCTGGAAGCTTGCAATGCCAGACAGCTACCGGTCAGTTAGGAATCAATTTGGAATGGGCAAATCTACTGTGGGGGCTGCTGTGATCCAAGTAGCCCAGGCAATCAAAGAGCTGCTGCTATCAAGGGTAGTTTCTCTGGGAAATGTGCAGGTCAAAGTGGATGACTTTGCTGCAGTGGGATTCCCTGACTGTGGTGGGGCAATAGATGGAACCCATACCCCTATCTTGGGACCAGACCACCAAGGCAGTGAGTACATAAACTGCAAGGGGTACTTTTCAATGGTGCTGCAAGCATTGGTGGATCACAAGGGACATTTCGCCAAAATCAGCGTGGGATGGCTGAGAAAGGTTCATGACACTCACATCTTCAGGAACTCTGGTCTGTTTAAATGGCTACAGGAAGGGATTTACTTCCTAGACCAGAAAATAACTGTTGGGGATGTTGAAATGCCTATAATTATCCTTGGGGACCCAGTCTACCCTATAATGCCCTGGCTCATGAAGCCGTACACAGGCACCCTGGACAGTAGTCAGGAGTTGTTCAACTATAAGCTGAGCAAGTGCAGAATGGTGGTAGAATGTGCATTTGGACATTTGAAGGGTCGCTGGCGCAGTTTACTGACTTGCTCAGACCTCAGCAAAAGCAAAATTCCCATTGTTATTGCTGCTTGCTGTGTGCTCCACAATCTCTGTGAGAGTAAGGGGGAGACATTTATAGTGGGGTGGGAGGTTGAGGCAAATCGCCTGGCCGCTGATTACGCTCAGCAAGACACCAGGGCAATTAGAAGAACACATCAGGAAGCATTACACATCAGAGAAGCTTTGAAAACCAGTTTCATGACTGGTCAGGGTACCATGTGACAGTTCTATTTGTTACTCCTTGACGAAAACCCACCCCCTGTGTTGACTCTAATTCCCTGTAAGCCAACCGCCCTCCCCTCTTCAATCACATCTTGGAAATAGTCACTATCGTTTAAAAATCATGTATTCATTATTAATTGATTATAAAAATAGGGAGATAACTTACAAGGTAGCCCAGGTGGGGTGTGGGAGGAGGGGAGAAAGGAAGGAAAAGGCCAGTTCAGAACTTGTTGAATGACAGCCTTCTGTCCATTGGGGTGGAGTGGTTGGGTGCCCGGAGCCTGCCCCGCCCCGCCCCACGTTCTTGGGTGTCTGGGTGGCTATGGAACATGGGGAGGAGGGAGGACAGTTAAACAGGGGCTGCAGTGGCAGTCTCTCCAGCTGACGTTCCTGAACCCCCAGCAGATGCTGCATTATGTCTGTTTGTTCCCACAGTAGCCCCAGCATTGCATCGTGCCTCCTCTGATCTTCCTGCCACCACCTCTCTTCACATTCACTGGCCACTTTCCTGTCCTGTGCTATTGTGTCCCTCCACCCTTTCTGCTGAGCTCTTTCAGTGCGGGATGCCTGCATGAGCTCAGAGAACATTTCATCGCGCATGCATTTTTTTCGCCGCCTTATCTGAGGTAGTCTTTGGGATGGAGGAGGGAGGCTCGAAACATTTGCAGCTGTGGGAGGAAAAAAAGGGAGAGAAGTATTTAACAAGATACATTTTACAGAACAATGGTTATACTCTTTCACGGTGAACAACGATATGCACATTACATAGCATGTGATTTCGGTACAAGGTCAGTTTTTGCATCTTATATTGAGTGCCTGCAGCTTTGGTGTTTAGACATCAAACACCCCGGGGAACAAAATTTGGCTTGCGGCAGCCATGGTAAGCCATAGTCTTTCGGCTTCTGCAATCTTCATTACAGCAGCGCCCCTCCTTTCCCATACCAAGCAAAGCCAGTTGAGTTGTCCATTTAGGTTTTCACATTTAATGTGCAGCAGCAGAAACCAAACTAACCCCCTCCCATCCTTTTCTCTGGGATGATCGCTTTAACCCTCCCCCACCACACCGCGTGGCTGGTATCAGGGAAGATCCCTGATAGCCAAACGCAAACAGCTCAGCCCCAATGCCCCTCCTCCCCTCCGCCACCGTTTGGCTAACTGCGGGGAGGATTTCTTTTCAGCCACAGGCAAACAGCCCAGTAGGAACGGACACCTATGAATGTCCCCTTAATTAAATTCCCATATTTCAACCAGGTTACCATGAATGATAACACTCTCCTGAGGATAACACAGAGAGATAAAGAATGGATGTTGCTTGAATGCCAGCAAACACCGGGACCGCACGCTGCCAGACTTCATCATGCAGTGTTATCAGATTATTTGCTATTAGCATGGCGTGGTCAAGTGTCCTACCATGGAGGACAGAATAAGGCTGCTCTCTCCAGAAATCTTCTGCAAAGGCTCTTAGAGTGCCTCCAGGAGAGCTTCATGGAGATGTCCCTGGAGGATTTCCGCTCCATCCCCAGACACGTTAACAGACTTTTCCAGTAGCTGTACTGGCCGTGAATGCATCCCAAGTCCTCAGGGCAAATTAATCATTAAAAAACGCTTGCTTTAAAACATCTTTTATATTTACAAAGGTACACTCACCAGAGGTCCCTTCCATGGCTTCATTGTCTGGGATACCGCCTTGGGAGGGTAATTCCATCAGGCTGAGAAAAAGGTCCTGGCTGTTGGGGAGAGCGGTGTGCTGTGTGCTCTCCTCAATCTTTTCATCATCGTCGTCCTCATCTTCCCCATCCTCAAAATCCTCAGGCGTGGTGACTGAGAGTATCCCATCATTGGAGTCCACGAATGGGTGGGGTAGTGGTGGCGGCCCCTCTTAAAATTGCATGCAGCTCAGCGTAGAAGCGGCATATCTGCGTCTTTGTCCCAGAGCGTCCGTTTGATTCGTTGGTTTTCTGGTATGCTTGTCTCAGCTCCTCAAGTTTCATATTGCACTGTGTTGATTCCCTGTTGTGGCCTTTGTCCATCATGGCCTTGGAGATTTTTTCAAATGTTTTGGCATTCTGTCTTTTGGAACGAAGTTCTGATAGCACGGATTTGTTTCCCCATACAATCCTCAACCCACCTGTTCGTACCAGTTCCTTAATTTGTTGTTCTGTACCTTCCTTGTCTTCATTTTGGATACTGGTATCCCAGGTACTGGTCCGTGAAGATAGGGCCCTATACTTTCCCATGTCTTGTTTTGAATACTACATTTCAAGTGTTGATGAGCCATGAAAGTACTCCCTAACTGTGCTTGGTACAAAGTATTCATGCATCTTTGCTTTGACAAGTTTCCTATTTTTCTAATGCTAAAGCTAACGTCAGCTTTGCAAAGTATTGTGGGATATTTGATACGGATTAATTGAATTGTGGGAAGAGCATAATCTGTTAAATTAGCATAATTTCCCAACACATATGTATAATGTATATCATATTACTGCCATGCACATAGTATCAATCAATATGGTATATATTATACCTAACATATATGTATTGGCTAACAAGGTTCAGCTTCTGGATCTTCCTGACTTGTTTGCAGATGTTTCTTAAAATTGGGGTATCTCGTTGGTAGGGAAAATTATAAATGCATGAAATCTAACTTGTACATTTCTGTGCTCTGGTATTGTTTCGAGTTATATCCCATATCATTTTTAAAGATCCACTGTATTTCTGAGTGCAAAGAACACAAGTATTTTTCAGGCTGACAGGCATGTGAAAGCTTAGGAGGATACAGGCATTTGTATGCTCAGGGGAAAATGACACATTTTTCTACAGATGGGTTTTTCCTCTGTACCTGTAAGAGCTGACAGATGATGATCAAATGATGATCCTTAGTACCAAATCTTAAATTCCCTGCACTTACCTCCAGTAATGAATTATTTTTGTGTCAGGTGCAAGTGAGCTGCATGGTGGAGTCTCTTTTTTTCCCAGATTTGGAGTCCACCAGGTTGATGAATAGCTGTTTAAACTAAAGGACAATGTTGGCACAGGAACAAATAATCATGAGCAAATTTAGGCTGGTTAGAAGAAGGGTTCTTTCTAGGTGTTGGTGCAGTGCCTAGACAGTGGGATTTTGATCCTCTGGACACGAGTGTAGTACAAATAATAAGATGAAAATATTGTTAGACAAAGAGGATCCCTTTAAGCCTCCCCAGTCCTTTCAAGACCCTCCTTTTTCTATTTTCCTTCTTGGCAGGGATCTTTTGTGGATTAATTAAAGTTACTAATTGTAAATCATTTTTTAAATCAATGCCAATGCAAGGACTGGTTTCTAAATTGCTCACTACATTATTTCATGTTTATTTGCATGGCTTCTCACTTCCCATAGTATCTGAGTGCTTTACGATCTTTAATGTGTTTATCCTGACTCCATCCCTGTTAGGTAGGTTACTAAGTCACAGAGAGACTAAATGATTTTCCCAAGGTGACACAGGAAATCAGTGGCAGGCCAGGGAATTGAACCTGGCTTTCTCAAGTCCCAGGCTAATATCCAAACCACTGGACCATCCTTCTCTGAAAGACATGTTCATGTGGTTGCGGTGACTCTTTCCTTTTTGGGTCAACAGTCACAATTTTCCAAACGGGAACCAGTCAGCAATTTCATTGCCAACCCCAACCCTAGTAATTGCTGCTGTGGAAAATGAAAGGAGTGTTGTCTAAAAGGGTGTGATGAAGAAAAAGTTATTAGGGAACACAATAGACAATATAAAAACTCAACCACAAACTAGAAATGGTGGATGAAACTAAAGCTCTTGTGCTTTTCCCCCCTCTGTGTTCAAGGTTTTGCTCTGTATCACGTACTCCTCCACATTTGACCTGAATGGAAGTTCAGTGCTAAAGATTGCTGAGGTGAGTGCCCTCCATCCCCCACTAACATTGCTTGTTTTTCTTGACCTATTGCCACTAACTAGAATGTGCTTTCTATACATAGACTGGGATTGATTTAATCAAAACAATTGCAGTTATTCTTAATGATTGATATTACCCTTTTTACTGTTTATTAGTCAACATGATTAGCAACCACAGTGCTGACAGCTGTAGAAATGCATTTCTGCTCATGGAAATTCTTCTTAGTGGCTGCTGTGTATTACAGTATTGTCTATGTTTAATACTTTGCATGTTTTGCTTTGCCTTTAACAGTAATAACATTTTCTCCTTCAATTTTATAACAACATGTGGAGCCAAATTCATCCCTGGTGAAACTCCACCAAAGTTAATACAGTTACATTAGCGATGAGATTGACCTATAATATGCATTGCTAGTGTGTCCCTTATTCCTGATGTGTCCAAGAAAAGGAATTATTACATCCCTTAGATTTATTACGTTGTCTCACTGGCATTAATAAGTCTTCCTTTGTCCTCATTACATTTGTCTGGATTAAATTGTAGAAAGGGCTTTGGCAGCTGGAAAATTCACCTGCGAACAGCAGATCTGTTTATAAGTGAGCATTTTCAGACAAGTGCTTTATTTAGTTGCACAGTGAGTTTCAAGCAGTGAGCCTCCCATGTAGCCAGGAAGGAAGAAATGCATAGAAATACTCAGTCCTAATGCATGGCAAGCGCTGTTGTGTATATAATATACAATTATATTGAAATGCACTGCATAGGGTTGAGGGAATGTATACACACTTATCAATGTTTAATACAGCAATGAAAAGGTTTGTATGAAAATCCTTGTAAACCCCATGACATAACACCCCTCTGCTTTTACAACACTTATTAGCTGTTCTTTTCAGTAGTGGGGAATAATATTATTATTATTATTTAATTTTATTTATTTCATTTCTGCATTGAAAATTAGAGATGGAGATATCAGTCTGTGTTCTGCTATTATTTATAAGACAGCTTGGGAAGTTACAAGTGAAATTAGTGAGCAGAGAAAGAAAATGACTAACAATTGCGAATCAATGTCAGTTTTTCCTTGGTGCATGAAAAAAAGAAAACCTGATGGAAGTGCCTAGCTTTACCTGGCAGTGGTAGCGTTTTATAAATCTGGGGATGAAATTGATCCTGCATCACTCTGTTGCTATCTAGGGGAAAAAGCATGGTAACTAAGAAAACTAGCTGTCTTACCATGGTAACTTAACTGCGAAAATGTCGCTAATTGACTTTGCAGGCAGACGGATACAAAAATAGTCTCCATACAAAATGTTAAAACTCTCTAAGACAGTCCTAAAAGCGTGCCATGTGCAGAATACATGATAGTACTAATTTGGGATGACCTGTGTAACTCATGGTTTTCAGCCTCTTGAGGCTGTAGCAAAGATGTACTGGATCAGCAGCACCTACCTCCTCCCTGCCCAAGCAACCCCTTTCTCAGGCTGTGCTAAACCCCTGTTGCCCCAATCCCTCATACAGAGGCAAACTTATGGCTCCTTTACACGGCTGCAGCCTCTCTTTGGCAGACTTTCTTCCACTGTGGCTGGCAGAAGCTGGTGAAAATGGAAGGTGAATCTACCCCAATGTATCCGTGAACTGTAGATCGAGAGATACAGTAAGATGCAATACACATTGGAAAAAGGGGTTAATAGCTCCAGTATTTCAACCTTTGAACTGCTACTTCAGGTAGTGGAAATCAATTGTCAGTGCTTCATGTTCTTTGTTCCCTGGGGACGTCCCCAAGACTGTGAGCGTTATCTGAAGTCATATTTTCTATTTCTGCTGTGCATTTTCAGATGACGATATGCAAATGACACATGACTTTTTCTCTTTAAAACACCCTGATAAACGCCAGCTTTATTTCATGTTAAGTATTGGATCCTGCCATTGGTTAGTGGCTCTACCATATCCTCACTCTTAAAAGGCCATGTCTACCTTTAAAACTTTTTGCTGGCATAGTAAAGTCAATTAGGAGTATGATTTTTTTTTTTAAATCAGCAAAAGCTGAGTGTAGATGAAACTACATTGGACAAAAAAACATTCTTTTGCTAGGTTAGCGCAGTTTGTTCAGGGAATCAGTATCAGCTATTCCAGCAAAAACCAGTATCAGCTCTAACTACATTAGGAGTGTTTGCTAGTGTTCCTATACCTAAAAGCACCTATAGGCACCTATGGCTTTGTGATTCTGGCCCACAGATATTACAAAGGCTTTAACATTTGAAACCCAAGGACTCAGTTCTCCCCTGCATCTGAACTCTTCCCAGTGCTGGGGTGGTAGCCACTGGGGTGATTCAGCACTGGCCTGCCCCCAGCATCAGCTGCTCAAACTTATTCCAGTGGAGAATTGGCAGAGTTCTTTTCTGCCATGTGCCTGTTCTTCCTCCCTTCCCTGATGTGTCCCATAGTAGGGTGGACATGGTGCCTAGAGTAAGCTCTTCTGTCTCTGCTCATCTCTTGCCAGTGGGGGTTCCCCTCCAGTGGGAATTATCTTCTGGCAAGTTACAGCTACAAGCTGGCCACTTTGCGCCACCTGATCAGTCAATAATGGAGGTACCCCACATTAATGGATACATCTGAGCATTTTGGCCTTAACCTCAGCCTCAGTTTCCCAATTTCAATGAGCATTATGGCCCCCAGATTAGAGTTCTGTGAAGGGTAAAGAGATAATATTTGTGAAGTACTCTGACCATGAAGAGTGTTGTATAAGTGGCTTAAATATTATTAGTGTTGAACCTACAGTCTACCTAGCTATATACATTCCTAACTAGATACAATACCTTTAATGTTGGTCAGGCCCCTGCATGAAAAGTTATTTAATGCTTTGTGACTTATTTATCTTCTTTTATCTATTCCCATCTTTGGTTTTGGAGATTGTATTGCTTTGTCTAATCCTTTGTGTTTTGCTTTCTTAGCTGTGTTTTGCATGTCACAAAGCTGGAAGCCCCCAAATGCATGAAATGATCAAAGTGTCCATTGCACACCTCTTCAGTGCCCTGTGCTCTCGCATTTTTACTGGTGCATCCCCACCAATGACATTTCACAAGGTATCATGCTTGGCTTGCGAGACTGGAGCTCAGCTGAGCAACAGTGCTGCACGTTAACACACAAGGGGTGGGGGAAGAAAAAAGGGGAAATCGATCCTGCTCTTTCCAGAAAGTCAGCCTGCCTTTAAATTCAGTCTTTTTCCACAGTTCTCTAAGTAAATTGAATTAGATAAGAATATTACTATTCAAACCCTTGCAGCACACACAGTTCCTATGAATGATTCGGCCTCAGCAACGTCTGATAGGATTTTGTATTCCTTGCCCACTGGAATTCTTGTGTGGTATACGATGGCAACCTCTGTTCCAAGTCTCCTTTTGAAAATGGCAGAAGAGTAAGGATTTTCTTGTGCTGTCGGAGAAGCATAAAGAGAAAATCACACTGGCTTAGCAAGATAGAGCATTCCGCTATCTGTAAACTCAGGTATTTCATATGTATTTCCTTAGGTGCCAGTCCTGTAATGGATCTGTATTGGCAGATCCCTGCTCCTCATTGAAGCCATTGAGGTGATGCACAGTTCCAGGGTCTGTTCATATAGGTCTGACTGCAGGATTAAAATGTACACTGTTCAGAGTAGGAATTCTGTATTTGTTTAGTTGGTTTTCTTGTCGTGAAGCACTGTGCACTATATAAATAACAGTAGTGACAGCTGCATGGCACCTTTTTACACATTTAAGATAAAAAGCTTTAATCTGCATTGACAGTCTGTGCAGTGTGAGACCTCAGGCATCTTTGGAATCTTCCTCACACATCTACTAATTAAGATCATGCTGAATGAAATTCCTCACTTACCTTAGGAAATATAACACTCTCAAAGGTCAACAGATGCCCCAAAAGCCAAGATGAACTGTCCATTATCTGATGCAAATACCTTCAGCTTTACCAGGTTTTAATGTACTGTTAAAATGGGGACACGTGCAAACCCGAGAAAGGAAACATTAATTTTGTCTTTATCTTGCCTCTGTCACGTAAGAGGCACAAAACATCACATGCTACATATAATGTTCTCATAACACTACTCTGGGACATAACAGAGTGACTGGGATGAGAATGGTGCAAGAGCTATAGCTCAGATTATTCCAGTGTGTGGCATTTTGGCTCAGACAATTTGCACTAATCAAGCATATTATATTTCTAACCAAGGAATTCAATCATGCTTTATTGTGCCCAAAATTTAGCCATGAGGCACAAATCCTAAAAGCATTAGCACCTCTCGCATCTGCTGGATATGTCTGCTGAAAGGAGCAGAGCTGATAAATTCCAAGGGATTCCAGGATCTGGTCTTATTCTCTATTCTGTTACATTAAAAGTAATGCACATGGACAGCAGTTTCCTTTTAAGCTTACTGCCTGTCTTTCTCCCACAGAACTTAATGGCAAAGCTCCCTTTGATTTCAGTAGGAGTTGGATCAGGCTCTTGATTCTGTTACTGTGTACATATCAACATTGATTAGTCCACATAATGAGCTAACCACCTTTAAATTTTCATCTTACAAGCTGGACTTCCTCCTCATTAGGGAAATATAAGTATCTAAAAGAAGAAAATGTTTTTATTCCATCTGTGCTCCTATACTTTGAACAGGGGCAACCAGTTTAATTCAAATTTTGTTTAAAAAGATGTCTGTACAGAATATACCAGTTGTATATTTATCTGTGTACATACAGTATATGCAGTGTTGTTCCTTTTCTCCCTATGACTGGAGGGGTATTAACAGGCCACTTCACCTTGAAATACATTTTAACTACTTATGCTAAACAATCTGTTCCATCTTGTATTTAGCTGAGACAAACTGACTACATTTCCCAGACCTGAAGAAGAGCTCTGTGTAAGCTTGATAGCTTACCTCTCTCACCAAAAGAAGTTGGTCCAATAAAAGATATTACCTCACACACCTTGTGTCTCTCTACATATAGCGTATGTAGAATGTATGTATTCATTGCCAGGATGACTTTACAGAGGCATTATAACCCTTCAGAGATGACCGTATGATAGAAATACTGACACATCTGAATGACCGCACCCTGAAGAGTACAACATGTAGTGTTACAAACCCATTTACACAAAGGCTGACAGAACTTGTATGAATAACTTCACAGCCATAGACAGAATCACAGATTTCAACATATGCCAAAGTGAGTGGAGTTGCTCCTTTGGATCACAATTTATTAATAAGTTTGTGTTTAAACAGTCTGGCTCCAATCCCATGATATAGATTACAGGAGGCACTATTTACCGCATATCTCAAAACCAGAGGCCACTGCATCAAAAATGACAATACAGTAATTACAAACTCTACCAGATTTCTTTTAAAAGGTATTTATCTCAAGAAAAGGGCATTGCAGTGGGCATAATACCATATCCTCAGCATTCCATTGCATTTTGATAACTATCTGCAAAACATTGGCTTTGGACAGAGTCCAAGAATGGAAAAATTCAGCCCTAAATATGAAAGTTTGCAAAAGTTATGAGCAACTGAAAGTGTAGTTAGAATGGAAACTCTGATGTAACATGAACTATAGCAGTCACTATCACTCTCACTATAATGAAACTAAACAGATACAATGTTTTCCATTTATAGGCACCAAAGGCTATTGGACACTCTAATAAACATAAATTAAAACCATGATTTACAATGAACTATCAAGATGCCTAGTTGCATCCTAGTAGCAGAAGCTGTCTGAAAATCCCCAACATATTACTCATACAAAAAAACCACGCAAATAACAGTTTACGCAAATAACCTAAAAAGAAACAACAACCTTTTTGAGCTTATATGAGAGGATGATGCTGCTTATGTACTAAGGGCAGAATTCTAGAGAAATGGTCCCTGTAGGTTCATTTGGTCCCTGTTGATGTCATGAATACATCACTGGAATTAAACAATAGGGCTAATATTTGAAAGCAACATCCAAAGCACAAGCTACTGCCTGGGCATCAAAGTTTGACAGGATGGGGAGTGGTTGCCATTTTTGTCTTGCCACCTCAACATACACAGCACTTCAGAGACTTGCATGCTGCTTTTAAACTATATTGTTTTTTGGCTATTTGCATGGCTGAAAAAAATTCTAACACTATGCACTAGTAAATCTGGCTGACTTTCTGCATAAAGAGAGCTTCACTTCCTCCCAAGATGGTCTACAGTTAAATTGTTGTTTATATCTATGTGCTGCTATCTTGTTTCCTCACCAGGTTTGCATTGAGACATATGTATCTAGCTGTCATCAGCGGAGTATTAACACCGCTGTGCGGGCAACCCTCAGCCAAATGTTGAGTGACTTGACTTTACAGTTACGACAAAAGCAAGAGAATACGGTGAGCCTTCCGGCATCAACAGATGGTTCAGTATTCCATGGCTGTGTCCTTTTTGTGTCCTACATGCAGTGTTCTGTGGCTGGGTGCTGTGCTTTCTGGTGTTGTTTGAGCGTTCCAGCGTCAGTCCCGTTTAAAACGGCCTCTTTTTGGGGCTAACAAATCCTTCAACAGAAACACTCTTCCCTTCCAGCAGACAGGCTCTACGTTTTGATTTGCAAGAAAGGCTTCATTCTGATGTCAGATTGTCTTGACTTTGCTTCCTTTTTCTATTCTTTTATTTTGTGTTTATCTTGGTGAAGTCCAGTTGAAATCCTTTTGCCAAAACTTTCTTAAATATTAAATGTTGCCCAAACCAAATAAATTCTTAGCTACAAAAAGTATATTTGAGAGAGATGTTTAATTACAAAATTTAAGCTAAATCCTTTTGAATGTATATCAAATTAAATGATTTGGGCCAGAGGGCTTCTTTACCTGCTGGCTTACTGGCAAAAAATAACTGGTTTCTTTTTATTGCCTTTAGTGTGTTGTTAAAATCCACAAGAGCTGTTTGCATTAAACTCCAACGTATTGTCTAGATGGAATTATAAGCACCTCTGGGTAAATTTGAAATGACTTTGGTTTCTTGCACTTATGAGCACTTCCTTGCATATTAATGAAGAAATTGTTTGCCTGTGTGTGTGTTTGGTTTGTTAGCAGATTTTGCAGCTGTCAGTTGTGTAGAGGTTTAATCTTAAAGCAGTTGTGCTTGGTTAAGTAAAAGGGAGATCCTTTTTTAAAAATTAAATAGCCAGAATTTAAAAATAGCATTAATCTGAGAAATAACTGTAAAATGTAATTCTAAGGTTATTTATCCTTTCTGCATATACAGTGTGCCAAGTTTATAAGTGTAAAGATTTTTTTTCCAAGCTGGCAGCTCTGCAAATTCTATCTGGATCTGAAAACTGAGTTGATTTACTTCTGCTTGTACATCCTGACTATAATGGAGATTCTGCAAACTGCTCTTAGCTGCTGACAATTTTCTGATGATACATGAGAGAGAAGAGAATTGACCTTGTTCTTCCGTGTGTACCACAGGGAACAGTCCTGCACTGGCAGAGAAATGAACTAGATGATCTAAGAGGGCATTTCTAGCTGTATTGCCTCTGTAGTGTTAACAGTGATAAAGTATAACATTTTCAAGAGCTCTGAGGTGATTTAAGAATATAAATCCCATTTTGAAAAGTTACTTAGGTAACTGACAGTCTATGTCCCAATGGCTTTCAATGGGATTTAGGTGCCTAAATCTAAATCACTTTTGAAAATGGGATTTAGGCATATTTGAAAATTTCTCCCTCTAAATTAGTAAAGTAAGAAAAACAGGTATGACTGACACCTGAGGAAGTTGTGACTTTTACACTTGCTTTTCTGACCATAATCCCACACTAAGGCTTTTTCAGATTAGGAACTGAGTACTTTAAAGTGCTGCATATACCTATAGCGGTTTTCTTCCACCTATTCTAATTACAATGTTTCTTTTCCCTCAATAGACAACTGAAAAACATGAAGCCTTGCAAGAGTTCAAGAGCCAAGGTATATGCCACTTTATTTCATGGTGACTCTTTAAAATCTGGTTTTCTTTTCTTTCTCAGTATTCCTTGTGTTTGCCCATTGTTGCCAAGACACCCTGTTGCCATAGTGTTTACGTCTTCTGCAGAGTCACACTGCTCCTTTCGTTTTCCACTACTCGCACCTTATTGGTATCACCCCACTTGTTGTACAAGGGCTCTGGTGACTTTCAGAACTAAGTGTCTGCAACACCTTTAATTATACCTTCATCTGCACCACATGAATGGTGTCCCCTATAGGAAAGCAATCACTAATAATTACAATATGCTGTCTCTGCAACCTAAGGGCTTCAGGGTTGTGGGCAGGGTTAAAGTGAAGTGGGTTCCCTTCCAAAATTTGAACAGTGTTCTAAGGACTTTTTCTTCAGAGATTAGAAAAGGTCTGGAGACAGACACACAATTTCTTACCTATTGGGCCAGCCCTGATATAACTGGCGGATAATTTTAATATTTTTGGAGGTCTTGACACACAGCTCTGCTAGAGGAGGAGTGCTAATATGCCTTGCCTTCATCATGCCACAACATTAGTTAGTTTCCTAAGGTTTTTCCTAGACCCTGTCTCCACTATATTCTCTGATTGCTATAGTCATTATTAGGGCCTGATCCCGCAATTGGATCTGTGGAGGTGGACCTTGTGCCCCATGTGGAGCTCGTTGACTCCAATGAGACTCCACACAGGCATTACGTTCTTCCCACAAAGTTCCATGTACAGGACTGGGGCCTTAGTTGCTACGTAGATTTCTGATGGCTGGAAGGAGGAGCACCAAGACAAACTATAGGAAAAGCCACCAAGATTTTAGTAATCCTGAGGAATTGTCTATAGTCAGGTGCCATGCAGAAGTACTGGAGCCACTTGCTATTTTTCTTCTTGTCTGAGTTGGAGGAATGAGCCCAAACTTCCATAAATGCATTTAAGCAATTAGTGTTATCCTCCAAGTAGTGATACTACTTTTCCATTTTGTGGATCACTCCCTCCAAAAGAGATTCTGCAGCAGAATCACTTCCCATCCCAATACCTTTCCCACAGCATTCTTTTTGTGAATTCTGGGAGCCCATGGGCCACAGTTGAGAACTACAGACCTAAGTCACGGAAGCTGGTGAGTTCTGAAAGATGTGGGGGAGAGTTGTGGTGGTAAACCAGCTAAGCATACATAATGCCACTGACCTTTGTCCTTTTTGGAGGTTCTACAGTAGAGTCCCTTTGCGATGATGTTGTGTCTGTCCTCACTGTGCTCTGTGAGAAGCTTCAGGCTGTCATAAAGTAAGTGGGTTATTTAGCTATAATTCATAGTTGTTGCTGCAGATTTTCTTGTGGAATGTCACTTATTAATGATCATACTGTCCTCCATTCTAGGATAACAAGGCAAACAATTCTTGTACTAAGTTGCTTGTCAGAGGTACTTTGCCCTCAGTTGGATTGATCACGTTGTATTAATTTAGCCCACAATTGTGGTGAGAAATTGATTCATCACCCACATACACAGTTTTGCTTTAAAGAAACTCCAGTAAGTGATAGCAACCCTTATTGTAAATAGATTCTATATAGTAACAACATCTTTCTGGAAAATGCTTGCTTTTTTGCTATGCTTTGCATAGTGAACACATCCACAGAAGAGAGAAGGAGAGAGACAACAAATAGTATAGCAAGACTAAAATACAATGATCTCTTGGAGGTATTACTGGTATTCCCTAACCTAAATATTGGGAATATAATGACAAGTTTATCCAGATAACATACCATTTGCAAATAATTTGAGTTTCCTCTTGAACAACAACCACCATATGTACGATACTATTCCATTAAAATACCATGATGCTATACATCTGACTATTGATTCAGATTCTCAGGTGCTTTTAAAATGCACAGCTTCATTCAAGTCATGAAAGATATTTAATTTTAAATGGTTTATTTATCATCATTGTTATAGTATTAGCATGTTTTTTTAATAGAAGTTAATGGCACTTTGCTGATTTGCACAAACTGAGGATCTGGCCCACAGATTCTTTAATATCCCTAATACTATTTTCCAGATTCCTGAGCATGTCTTAGCTGGAAGAGAACCTGAATAAACTATCAAAAACATAATAATTACTGATTTACCCTCCCTGCAACCTTTCAATCAAAGAATTCAAAGCAGATCACCAAGGCGATGATTATTATCCCTATTTTACACAGGGGGAAATTGAAGCACACCGAGAAGGGATTTGCCCAAGGTCACACAGTGAGTCAGTACCATAAGGCCAGATTCTGTGAAGTACACATGGCCATGCTTTGAGAGTGGCACAGAGCCATACAGTTCTGGAAACGCAGTCCCTTCTGGAGCTGTCCAGCACTCTGGCAAAGTGCACACGCATTTGGAGAGCCACGCAGAAATATATTCAGCAAAAGAACCAGGAAAAAGCAAAGATGATGGATCAAGATGAGTCATGTCTCTATAGCTTTGACTACTTTTTGTTGTACCTCAGAAAGTAGGGTTTCATAGCCCCCACCTTATCAGAAACAATCCAAAAGGAATGAAAAGATCCCTCCCTGACTTGCTGAGTGAAAAACAGAACGTTAATTTCTTGAGGACTAAATGTAGCCAGTTTTCATTTTTAATGCATTATGAATTAACTGAAAAGCCCTCTGGATGTGATCCTACAATTCTTACTCTCATGAGTAGTCCTGGCTTGTGCAAGTAAATCCATAGACACTAGCGGGACTGTGTAGGTGAGTATCAACTACCTACAGGAGTCAGGTTTGTAGGATCAGGTTTTTCATTTGCAATGTGTTGCTCTCTGTTTCCTAATATTAAGAACAGGGTAAACTGTGGATTTAGTCAGAAAATGTCATTTTGAAATTCCTTTGACTTCAGTGAGATCCACACAGATGCAAGGCTCTGCCAGTCCTGTAGTTGCTTACAAAATTAGAACCTAAGGCCCTTATCCTGCAAAGACTTACTTATGTGCTGAATTTTGCACGCTGCGAGTAATCCCATTGAGAGAGGGAGCATTGCAGTTGACTTCAGGGGAGTTAGGATTTCACCCACAAGATATAAAGTTAAACCCATGTACAATTCTTTGTGAGATTGGGCCTAAGAATGGAAACCTGCACATGGGTAACATGGTTCCTCTCTAGTAACCAATTTATGTATCCAAAGATGCAAAATTCCAGAGTTTCACCTTTCAGTGCCATTATGTAAATAGTTTGTAGAAAGCAACATTTTATGGCCTCAGAATAGCCTACAGTCTAATTGCAAGTACTCTGAGATAAGCTGAATGAAAAAAATCTTAGCTGTGGTATTTTAAGCCAAGCCCTGCTAACAGTCTACTAATTAATCAACCAGGAAAAAAAAAACTGTGAGGAAAATAAGTTAATCAAAACGAAAATGTAGCATAAAAGCAATATGGGGCAATTATTTCAGAGCTATAAATAGACAAACTAAAATCTTGGTGAAAATTTGAGAGACATTTGGAGGGAAAAAAGTTATTCCTAATTAACACCACCACCTCCGTATCATTAAAACTAAACTCTATCTTGCTACTGCTCTTCTGCTTGATTACAAAATGAGTGAAAAGGAAAAAGGAGCTGTTAGAAGCTGTTTTACAAGATACAAAATTAAAGCATAAATTGGAGTGGACGAGTTTGTTAATGAGCAAAGAAGCATTGATCAGTGTGAGCAGTAGGAAGCGCACACAAAATTTCCCTGGATGTTCTGGAAATCATTTGGAAAGCAGGGCTGCATGCACATTTAGGGGACGACAATTTAGGTCTTCAAAATTGTGTGCACAAAAATGATGTTTTCAGTTGTCTTAGGCACTTCACCCTCTGCAACAAACAGGAGTTTTGTCTGTGTGCTAATCATTCTTTTAATGTTATCTGATTAGATGTTGCCCCCCAAAATATAACCATTTCAAATCACTGGGGATGCAATACCAAAACTAAACTACTTAACAGGAGCTCTCCTAAAAAATGTTGACTTGAAAATAAATAAATAAAGGAAAGAAAGCTCTTTTGTGAAGTTTATCTGCAATCTCAGCTCCCCAGGAGACTGCACTGAATTAGAACAGATTTTGTGCTCGTCTACAATATGCCTTAAAGAGATTAATAGAACCTAAAAATATGGTCAGTGAACCATGGTTTACTGCAGTAATATATCCAGGTAGCACAGAAGCACTAACTGGTAATTCTGCACCTATTTTCTTAATTGGGTCTTTTAATTAACAGAGAAACATAATGAAGGATTCTAATTAGTTCTGGAGGAAAACAAATGTATCTGGCTTGTTAAAAAACTTACTGAAGTAATTATGTGGGAGGCAGGGAGTAGAAAGCTGTTCTTCCTTTCAGCCAATGATTGTTTCTCCTCAGAAACAACCTGTCAGAGAGATTCACCCTGTGCAGCCTTTGGGTCACAAAGGCGAGGCTTTGGGTTATTAAACTGTCTGCTCTGATCTCCTAGCCTGATGATTACTTAACACACTGTTCTTAATTTCAAGCATATTGGTATTTGCTTCTGAGGGAGGTAAGGCACGGGTGATGAAAAAGAGGTTAAGGGAGATGAATTCTGGTCATTATGGTTCCAAGGGCCCTGAAACAATGAAACCTGCTCTAGCAGGGTTATTAGTAGATGGGCAGCACTGAGATATACGGCAATATAGGCTATTTGCCTTCTGCAGATCACCTTCATCGTGGTGGGGAGATGTTTTTATAATAAATAGACCTTGGAAAGAATTCAGAGACAAGGGTATCTATGTTGATCAAAAATCCTTGAATACCATATAAGTAACATGTTCTGTATATATTGGATTTATATGACTCTCATATGAAGTATGAGAATGGCCCATTTTTTATAAGCCAGTCCATCTCTTTATGAAATACATGCAAAGAAAGTAGGCCATCATTTTCAAACCATCCATAATATGGATTTAGGTATCTAGTTTTACACCCTCAAGCTTCAAATTCTTGGTCAACAGACACATGAAAGATGTCTTTTCTACTTAGGGGTAATTCATTTGGAGAGCCACACAGAAATATATTCAGCATAAGAACCAGGAAAAAGCAAAGATGATGGATCAAGATGAGTCATGTCTCTATAGCTTTGACTACTTTTTGTTGTACCTCAGAAAATAGGGTTTCATAGCCCTCACCTTATCAGAAACAATAATCCAAAAGGAATGAAAAGATCCCTCCCTGACTTGCTGAGTGAAAAACAGAATATTAATCCTAATGAAAAAAATTATCTTTACATGGTGAAGCAACTTTAAACCTACCTATTGTCTTAACCTTTGCAGTTAATTCTCAAAATATGCATAAGAACATGTTCTGTTTGTGGTGTCTACAGATCCTTCCATATACATTTCTTGGGACTCCTCTTGCTATCAAGACTGTAGCTGACTGACCAGGGGTTCTCAAACTTCATTGCATCGCAACCCCCTTCTGACAACAAAAATCACTACAAGACCCCATGAGGGGGGAATGAAGCCTGAGCCCACCTGAGCCCCGCTGCCCCGGGGGGACCAAAGCTGAAGCCAGAGCCCTGCTGCCCAGGGCAGAGGGGCCAGAGCCAAAGCCCAAGGACTTCAGCCCTGGGCAGAGAGTAACCCAAGTGCTGCCACCCAGGGCTGAAGTCAAAGCCAGCCCCAGACGGTGGGGTTCAGGCTTCTGCTCTGGGCCCTAGCAAGTCTCATGCCAGCTGTGGTGACCCCATTAAAACAGGGTCGCAACCCATTTTGTGATTCTGACCCACAGTTCGAGAATTTGAGAATTCGACCCCAAAAGTCACATTGATCCCAGACTCTAGCCTTCCTGAGTTTGCATTCTTTGCCATGATTTCTGTCATCGGAAGAACAGAAAAGGATGACAGGAGAAAGAGAGGGGGAGAGAGAGGCAGAAAATAAGATATCTGTGTAATAATAAGAATGTTAGGCAGCTGCTGAGTGTTCTCAGTTTGTATGAAGAGTCTGTAACAACTCGAGTGGGGTTTGAGGAGGTTTCTATTCATTTGTGCAAAAATCCCATCTTCTGTGTTAAGACAAATTTAGATAATGGCATCTGTCTTCTATCTACTTTTTCTTTTATTTTTTAGGAGGACATTTATTTCTCATTTCCTCATGATGAAATGGGACGAGCTAATCACCCTGTTGTTTTCTCTACTGCCTGCTTTTACTGCGTGTCATTAAGTGCAGAGCAAATGGGGTGATGAAGAGGATCACACATTTGAAATCCGTACCATTTTCAGGCAGATGCAAAATAACACTGCTATAAATTACAGGATAACATACAGATGAACTGATGCAGTTCTCCAAACAGAATGATGGTGGTGGTGGTGGTGGTGGTGATAAAGTCAAAAAATATTTGTTTTAGTCATATTTGAACATTCTTTGTTTCTGTTTGTCAGTGAAAATCAGCAACTGCAGCTTCTCTACCTGGAATGTATTCTCTCAATGCTAAATAGTTCCTCTCCCAGCATGCACAATCACAGAGGATTCACTGACCTTATTTGGTGAGTACACATGTTTTTCACCTTCCTATGAAGAGAACAGGAGCTTAGATTTCCACTGATTTAATGTGTGGGGGTGGGGGGGTTCACCTAAGCAACCATAACCCCCAGCACCACCACCACCACCAGATTTGACGTTATGGAAGCCATGCCCAGCCCTCACTGGAAAGCTCTTCATTAAAACTTTGAGTAATACAGGTTGCTGAGCAATGAATCCAGCTATATGAAACCCTATAGTAAATTTCATCATTATCATGAAATCCCAGTTATTTCGGCCTTGAAAGGAATTCATTGATCACTTTGTGTATCTTTTTTGCAACAGTGCAGGATTGAACTCTGCACTCAACATACACATTTTATTTAAATTCAATCAGAAGTGATGGGGCTCAGGAGCGGTACTTATGTAATAGGGAATAATCATTTGCAACACTACCTGAGTTACTGGCCTGTGCTACACAGGAGGGCAGATTAGATGATCCTAATTAGTCCCTTCTGGCCTAAAAATCTGAGTCTAGTATATTCTTGAAGCCTCTGGTGATGAGACCGCCAAGACCCATTATATCAAGTTATTCCCCTGTCTAATTGACCTTACTACAAGGTCCTCTTTTTTTCAATTTCAAGCCATTAACTATTTTACTATATAGTGTACCACCTGCTCAAATCACCTGAACGAATTCTTAACCAACTTTCTGACTGTGGCAACACCTCTCTATAGTGTTTAGATGCTTGGCTCCCAAGAATGGTGTTAGAAATAAGGGAAAAGTGTAATTAACCCAAAGTCTACTAGAGTCTGTGAAGAGCAGTGATGTCCAACCTGTGGCCTGTGAGGCTCTAAATCTCCCTTGAGGGTGACTGTGTTGAGAAGCAAATGTGTATGTGTTTGTGAACTGAAAATGTATTCCATGAGCTACTGCACCCTGTGATTTTTAAATAGAAGTGTTTGAATCAGGCCCACCTCTCTGGGGAAAAGATAGGGGCATGGCTTTTCCAGCTCCCTTCCACCACTTCCTGTGCAGCCCCGGGCACAGCTCTGGCAAGAGCCGGGGAAGCTCTAAGTAGCAGCTGTCACTTCCCCAATCCAGATGTTCAACAGCTATCCTGAGGACCACCTACTGCATCATAGGGTTGGAAGGACATAGTACTTCTGGCTACTCCATTGCCTGCACACTTGAGTGTTGGAGCCCTGCCACAAGCAGGCTGGGAGCTTTACTGGTGCTGTACAAGCCTAGGAGAGCACTTGGCGTGCGCATGCACACATGCAAACACAACCACCACAGTGCAGGAGAGGGGAAAAGGAGCTGAGAACCAACAACTGGTTACAGCTTCCTGATTCTCTGCCCCAGTCCTGTCACAGGTTAAAGCAGGCTGATGACTACTCTAACTTGTCCCAGCTGCTGTATGGTCTGTCAGGGACCATGTGCCAGCTGGGAATAGCCAGAGCACAACTCATTCCAGCCACCTTACCTCTGCACCCCCGACATGCCCTCTGTGCCAGACGGTGGAGAGAGAGAGGCATAGGAGTCAGCTGTGCTAGCTCTATGCCCATAGGGGACTTTCTCATCCTCGGGGAATCTCCAGCAGGGGGCTTGCTAGTGGTTTCTGCTCCTTTATGCTGCTACTTCTGACCCTCAGGCTGAAAAGATAGACAGCAAGAGTATAGAGCTTCTTTTAGATGAACACCATCAGCTAGAGAAAGAAGACAGTAGACGGTAAATAATCCTTCCCATTACAGATATGGACAGTATTTATGCGCACTTGGTAATGAGGGCTAGAAGGGAACACTTTTAGTATGATGGGCTGTGATGGACTGCAAGGAAGTGAGTCCTTACAGAGAGAGGTTGGGGATGGGAATAGCCAGTGTGTCTTGGAAAAATATACCATATCTGGTGCTGAAAAGTATTTTTACATGCTTATGGTGCAATGTGGCACCTAATTACATCAAGTAGCCTCAAATAGGCCCTTCCCATTGTGTACTGTATCTATATTGTGTAATAGGTGTAGATCAGAGATTTAAGAGAGTAGCACAAATATGTTGCTTGAAGCTATTAATTCTGCGTGCATATTAAAAAAAAAGTCATTAGAAGGGACTTGAATGGCAATGGGATACATACAGGTGCTTTTGCTCTGTGTCACTGGTTTGAATCTAGCCTTGGCTAGCACTGAGCTAAAAGTCTTTACCAAGTTGTTACAATCCTGGATGACAGGTTTCAGAGTAGCAGCCATGTTAGTCTGTGTGTGCAAAAAGAACAGGAGTACTTGTGGCACCTTAGAGACTAACAAATTTATTTGAGCATAAGCTTTCGTGGGCTACAGCCCACTTCATCAGATGCATGCAGTGGAAAATACAGTAGGAAGATATATATTACACAGAGAACATGAAACAATGGGTGTTATCATACACATGCTAAGGAGAGTGATCAGTTAAGGTGAACTATTACCAGCAGGAGAGAGAGAAACCTTTTTATAGGGTAATCAGAATGGCTCATTTCCAGCAGTTGACAAGAAGATGTGAGGAACTGGAGTGGAGGGAAATAAACATGGGGAAATTAGTTTTACTTTGTGTAATGACCCATCCACTCCCACTCTTTATTCAAGCCTAATTTAATGGTGTCCAATTTGCAAATTAATTCCAATTCAGCAGTCTCTCATTGGAGTCTGTTTTTGAAGTTATGTTGTTGTAATATTGTGACTTTTAGGTCTGTAATCGAGTGACCAAGTAGATTGAAGTGTTCTACAGCTGGTTTTTGAATCCCATGTGCTCTTAGGGTGGCTGGGGCTGGATAGAGGCTCTCTCTCGTGTAACCAAATAATGGGTCACCTGATGCAGGATTTGAAGCCACAGAGGAGAGTCACCTGATGGAGAGGGACTAGAATTTTATCAAAGAGAGGCTCTTTTAACAGCTGTTTTGGGGGGAGATCAGACCCTGAGAGGACTGACCAAAACCCAAAGGGCTCAGAGGGTTTCGCATGCAGGTTTTGTCCGTGAGTAAAGTGTGATGGGTTTTAAAGTCTGTATGTCCCTGGCTTTCATTGTCATATGGTCCCTGGAAAAAATAACAAAACCTGCATTCAAATCAACTCCAGAGATACAGGAGAGTTGAGGTGTAGGGGTTGAAAATGGTTATAGGCTGTAAAGCTGTTTGTGGGAGATTTTTTTCCTATTTCCACTTGTTCCTTTTTCTCTTTCCCCAGGAAGCAATTGTGTCCAGCCCTTGTAGTAATCCTGGGAAATCCAATCCATGACAAAACAATCACCTCTGCCCACAGTAGCATCTGTCTCGAGGCCGATTCGCCCTCTTCAGGGGTCGCTGATCATGGCCGAGGGTCAGGTTGCTCCTCCACAGCACCTGCCCTCAGTGGCCCCGTTGCTCGGACCATATATTACATTGCTGCAGAACTGGTTCGATTGGTGGGGTCAGTAGAATCCATGAAACCTGTGCTCCAGTCACTCTATCACCGGATGCTGCTGTATCCCCCACCCCAGCACCGAGTGGAAGCCATCAAGATCATGAAAGAGGTAGGAAAATTGAGACATTAATTCAAACAAAATGCACTGGAAGTAAACGCTTGCTAATTGTAAATTATAGTGAAGTGTGTGTGTAGAAGTCCAGTATATGGGATAGCCATATGGATATCAAAATAATCCTTTCGATTCAGAGCTGTTACAGTCAAGGCTACTCTGCTAAATGTATTTAGTCTGACCAATGCTTAATACTCCTTTCTGATCATATTTGCCTCAATCATACCAGCTGCCTTGGCAACACTGGAAATATTTGTGCTGTATTACTCTGTTGGGAGCAGGTCTTGTGACTGAGGCATAATGGTCCTGATGGGTGATAGAAAGTAAAATGATTCTGTTCCCAAATTCTCTGGCATCTTTTCCCACCCTCTCCTCTTACTAAAAGGAGGCAGTCAGCCTGGCACTGTAACGGTCAGAAAGCCAAGATGAATATATCTTTTGATTCAATGCCAGGTTTTTGAGGTGCAGTAGGATAGCTACAAGGTAGCTGTCAGCTTCTTGAGCAGCCATGCCAGCTCCAGTCATTTCTCTAACTGTTCAGGGAAGCATCTCAGTACCAGAGACGCTAGAACAGGAACATAAGAATGGCCATTCTGGGTCAGACCAATGGTCCATCTAGCCGAGTGCTCTCCCCCTGTAGGTATCAGGACGAGCTGCTCCAAGAAGCAATCATTTACAGAGTCTAGAAATTTTTATTTCTGCATCATGTCCTGAGGCGATATGTATCCAGCCAATATGAGTGTGGTTGAAATCCTCCATTATTGTGTTTTCTATTTTTGTATCCTCTCTCATCTGAAGCATTTTCACCATCCTGGTCAGGTAGTCAGTAGTATATTTCTGCTGCTATATCCTTATTATTCAGTCATGGAAATACTATCCATAGAGATTGTATGGTACAGTTTGATTCATTTAAGATTTTTACTATATTTGATTCTATGCTTTCTTTCACATATATTGCCACTCTCCAACTAGCATGACCTACTCTTGCCTATATATTTCATATCGTGGTATTACTGTATCCCATTGATTATCATTGTTCAACCATTCATGCTGCCTTGTAGAGTGTGAGGCAACATTAACAATAATGTGTTAACCCTTGAGGGCTCAGCTGAGTGCTAGTTTATCATTTAGCGGTAAGGCATTTCCTGGGAAATATCCCACCCTCGGCCTCCATCCCCTCAACCAAGCTTCACAATCATCATCACTGTGTATCAGTATTAAATTGTTTAAAACTTATACTGTGCGCACACACACACACAATCTATTTTCTGGCAAAAAAATTTTCCCTGGAACCTAAGACCCACCCGCACCCCATTAATTCTTATAGGGAAATTGGATTCACTTAACATTGTTTCACTTAAAGTAGCGTATTTCAGGAACATAAGTACAATGTTAAACAAGGAGTTACTGTATCTGTATTTCTAATGAACAAATCCTCCATTACTAGTACCTGTCTCTTCCTAATAACTGGGAGAACCACCAAGAATCAGAAAACTTCCATGGAGCTCCTTTGAGCTGTTGCTGACTCGATGGAGTACCTTTTGCTGGGATGGCACTTTACTTTACAGTCTCCTGCACAACAACAGCCTCAACCTACATTATTGTTTAAAAAATATAATATAGTTAACCCGAGGGCACTTTTATAGCTCAAGCACACAAAAAACAGGTGTGTAGGAGTAAAGAGTTTCTAAACAGGACATACACAGCCACTAGGTTAGTCTTCACAACTCATTGCCGTTCTGTGGGTTTGCCTTTCTTTGTGATTTTAAATAATAACAAAATGTAAACCTCAACCTAAGCTTTTGCTGGGGCTTCAAATTGTTGTTAAGGTTCTATAACAGGCCCACCATTCCCAAACACCTCCTTCTGGCCCTTCCCATGGCCCTCTGACCTGGTTCCTTAAAATCCCAAATAATGCCCACTATTGATTAGTAACTCACAAATTTTCCACTCAATCATATTCTTCCCCTCTTGGGGGTGGGGGGTCCTCTTCAGTCCCAGTCTCTACACTGAAAGATGACAAACAAAAAGAATACCATAAAAAACTCTCTCGCCCCTGTGGCCTTGTGAATTCAGTCTTTCTTCCCGTTCCTCTTGTTCCTTCATTCTATTCTCAGGACATTGACTCACAGGGCCACCACCCTCAAGTGTTGCTCCTTCCCAGAAACTAATCCATCCCTGTAGCTTTCACAAATCCCCTTATTTCTGGCTCTAGACAGCTACTGTTCCTCCCCAGGACCTTCTCTCCTTGACTTCCCTCAACTCCCTGTTTTAGCTTCCTCTGTCAGCCTACCACACCCTCTCCAGATGTACCAAATGAGGTCAGTCACCTCCGCAGGTGTTCATTAGCTCCCTTTCCTAGGCAGATATTCTTTACCAGCCCTGCCCTGGGCCATTCACCTTGGGTAATGGACCAAATCTCCTTAAAATGCCCAGTCAACCTGTAACAGGGTTCTTCATGCCTGACATATATATCCCATTCTCTTGTTCCCTCTCCCGAGAGAGGCTCACTACCTCCACTTTTATCTCCTGATTGGAATTAAAAAGAGCCACCACCTGCCACTATGAATCAACAGAAATTCTTCTGCATTTTTATGCAAGACCCTAGCACCTAACAACTGGGTGACTCAGCAGATGATCCCCCTGCCCGATCTTGCCCTCCCTGTGCGGGGTCCTAGATCTGTTACACTATCAAAGATGTTTGCTTTATGTTTAATATTTGAATTGTCTCCTGTGCAGTATGTCTGCATTTACCTTTTTGTCTATACAAAAGTACAAAGTGAAATGTTTGTCTTTTTGTATTTTTCTGCTTATTTTTAAAGCATAGTAAAGCATTCTGTATTTGATTCATAGTTCAATGTATGCAGTTTCCCCATGTCTGCCTCTTTGTTTAAAAAGAAGAGAGAGAGGGAAATGTAGCCTTAATAAATGAAATAAGATATATTTTCCTTTGATGTGACCTGTCCTTTGACAGTGTTAATAGCTCAGCTTCTCCTTGATCCAGATTACTCCATAGAACAAAAACTAATTTAAGTGGCATACTGTTTAGATAACTCTTGGGTAACTTGTATTTTCTTTTCTTTTAGATACTAGGTAGCCCACGACGGCTCTGTGATTTGGCAGGACCCTGCTCCTCTGAACCAGAATCCAGAAAGAGGTCAATCTCGAAAAGGAAGTCCCATCTGGATCTTCTCAAACTGTATGCTTTATTTCCTTCTTTAGCATCGTCTCTTTTTAGGTGTACAAACTTGTTACAGTTGAGTATCTACTGTAAAACCACTCTACCAGGAACGTACACAAATGAGAACCATGTAAACGTTCTTCCTAGTTAGCAATGCTAAGTGAACAGAGCTGTGAAAATGGAGGAGGAATAAAATGTAGTAAAAATTAGTTTCTTAGGACCCGATTTTCAAAGGTGTTTATGTAACTAAAGGTACAGATAGTCCCACCAAGTGGAATTTCTTAAAATGCCAAAGCAGGTTAGGTACCTAACTCCTTTGAAATCCTAAATCCACGTAAATACCTTTTGAAAATCTGGCCGTTAGGTCTTGATCCTGAAAACAATTATGCACATGCTTAACTTTAAGCATGAGTAGTTCCATTAGATGTTAATGGGGCTGCTCACAAACTTAGTTAAGCACATACATGAGTGTTGCAAGATCAAGGCCTACAATAGGCAGTTGTAGCTCTGAATACACAAGAAGAGCAGATCCGTTGAGTTAGAAGGTATCATTTTGTATGGGTGCTCTTAAAAAGAGAGACTCATTTTACATAATTTTAGTTTTTAGAGCTTCTGATTTGCCATTTTTAAATCTAAGTTAATTACTTGGGGATATTTATTTTTTAGTATTTATTTTAAATTCAAGTTCACCTTTAAAGGAACATCAAGGTGGTGATTTCCCATGAACAGTCTTGTAAGACTATTCCACTATGCTGCTTATTATGAAAATTGATTATGTATGTTAGCAATATCAGCTTATTCTAGGAATCTGATTAATCAATTAGAATAAACTTCATTTATTTTTTTATTTTGAAATTGTAGTATCATGGATGGGATGACTGAAGCTTGCATAAAAGGTGGTATTGAAGCATGTTATGCCTCCGTTTCTTGTGTCTGTGCCCTGCTCGGGGCATTAGATGAACTAAGCCAAGGGAAAGGCCTTAATGAGGAACAGGTCCACCTGCTACTCCGACGCCTGGAAGAATTGAAAGATGGGGCTGAGACAAGCCGAGACTCCATGGAGATCAACGATGCTGACTTTAGGTGGCAAAGGCGCATCCTGTCATCGGAACATACCCCCTGGGAATCGAGAAATGAGAAGAGTCCTGACATTAGCATTAGTGTTACCACAGATACTGGTCAAACTACTTTGGAGGGAGATATGGGGCAGACTACGCCAGAGGATAATCCCGAAGATCAAAAAAACTCTCTGCAGTCTCCAGCTGGCCAAGACTTTAAAGAGATTGGGTGTAAAGAGCCAGAATCAGAAACAATAGAGCAGCCAGATGTGGTTCAAAGGAGTCACACCATCGTTTATCCAGATATAACTAACTTCCTGTCGGTTGACTGCAGGACACGGTCCTATGGATCCAGATATAGTGAAAGTAACTTCAGCGTTGATGACCAAGATCTTTCTAGGACTGAATTTGACTCATGTGATCAATATTCCATGGCAGCAGAGAAAGACTCTGGGAGGTCAGATGTCTCAGACATAGGGTCTGATAACTGTTCCCTGGCTGAAGAAGAGCAGACCCCAAGGGACTGTCCAGGTCATAAGTCTTCATGTACAGCTGCTCTCTCTTTGAAATTACTGAAGAACCAAGAAGCAGACCAGCACAGTGCCCAGCTGTTTGTCCAGTCCCTTGAAGCGCTTCTTCCTCGGCTTATAACACTCCATAGTGTAGAGGAGGTGGATTCAGCACTCCAGAATTTTTCCTCGACCTTCTGCTCAGGTTTGAAAGCAGATATTTACTATGCAGTCAGCATGCAGTATGTTTGAAGAGCCTCTCTTCTAATAAGTAATCATAAAACACTTCTAGAATAGGCAGGCTAATGGTGTATCAAGCATATAAATGTTCCTTTAAACAAACTATTGTTCTTTGGAGTGAAACAAAATTCTCCAAAGTTTACTGAAGTCAATGGGAGTCTCTCCATTGATTTTAGTAGACAGGCCCTAAAATCAATAAAAGGAGAAGATAAATTTTGATGTGGTAGCTAAGTTTCCCATTATATTGTACTGTACATGAAAAGAGCAGAGTGGGGTAAAACAACCTCTTCTGAGTAAGGAGAGCTTTGAATCTCATATTAGCATAGGGATAAAAGGGGCATGAACCCATCTCCTATTTTAAAACTGATTAAATATAGCTTGCAATGCACCTGCATTAGTATTAACAATTCAAAACCTCACACAGAAGAAGCCAAAAGTCTCACAGTAGTGCATTTTTAAAAGGGCATCTGTTCCTATTATTACTCTATATGTCACCTAAACACACTCTCGTCCCACAGCAAGTGCAAAATAGTCAAGGGGCACGGGCATTAAAAGAGGTCAAATGAGTTACACTTAACTTTTCAGGGTGAGGATCTTTGAGAGTTTGATCTTTGCAAATTAAACAAAAGGTGACCAAGTGAAAGCTGATTTCTTTCTATTGAAAATATACTTTAGGCTGGTATAAATATTTTCTATTTGTAAAGAGATTTCTTTATCCTGACAATGAGCTAACATGCAAATGTTCATTAAAATATATATTTCTCTTTTTCTTAACTGATTTTACCACAACGACCTGTACCCTTGGTCCTCTCTTTCTTTTTCATTCATTTATTCATTCGTTCATTCTGTCGCACACATGAACTCAGAAATGATACATTATATATCCTCAGGCCAAAGAACCTCACCCAATAATTTCTGCATCAAGCCCATACTTTCTGTTTGAGCTATAGCATCTCGTTTAGAAAGCTATCTAGTCTTGACTTATTAGACTGCAAGTCCTGGAGAATCCACCACACCCATAGCTAAACTATCACAATAGTTAATTACTCGCACTGTTAAAAAATTTCACCTTATTTCTAGTCTGATTTGGCCAAATATTAAACAAACAAACAAAAACCACTCAGCAAGTCATAAGACACTCCCAGGTGTTTTTTACATGGGAAGAAGTATCCTAATATTTTCATGGATCCATGGTTGCATATTAGCAAAGAAAGTTGTTGTGTCCTCTCAACATCTGTGTGCAAGTCTCAGTTGATGATTCAGTGTTTAAAAGATCTGTTGCTGTTTTCTTTGTGACGGTCACAGATGGAAAGCTTAGCTTCTGTAAAGAACCCAGTTACTAAGCAAAAGATCTGACCGATAGCTGCAGTATATACAGTTAAATCCATTAAGTGTGGATGCTAACAAGCTAACGTGAATTTTCAGTAAATCTGTGTTTCAACACAGAGAACCCCCATCCTACCTACTTTGTTCCATTTATATTTATTATTATGCACTGGGTCAGTGCAGTACAATATTATTTACAATAGTGTCATACCAGCTATGTCCCAAAATACTTAACAATTATAGAATTGAAAAACAGCTGAGAGCCTGAATTTGAGGTATAGAGAAGGGAGTACTGATGTGTTTTCAGATGAGATTTGAAAAAAAAGATGTAAAGTCAGCCAGGTAGAGAGATACGGGAAAGGTAAGAGTCAGAAATATGTCATTGGGAAATCTTACAATTACAATTTTAATCTTTTTTTTCCCCCCAGAAAAATCTTCCCCTATTTGTTGCTGGATCAAAACAGTGACAATGAAAACTTATAGCACTAAGTTGGGTGCTTGTTTATACAATATAATTTAATACTTTATTACCAGAAAGCTCTTGGCACACAATCTTGATTTAAACAAAATATTAAATCTGTGTGGTATGACTTCTGTGACCTGTCTACACAATTAAATGAATTGTTGTCCTCATCCAGACAATGAGTTAGTTTGTTATAGGTGCAGCTTTTTATAATTAAAATTAGTAATCAATATTCCTTAAACACAGACACAGCTATTTTCAGAACAGTACCAAGGAGTTAATTCTAACAAACTAGACATCATTGTTTGGATAATTAAGTAGGACAGTTAGCACAGCTTATCAGTCATCTATCATAGTCTGTTAGTGGCAGGGTTTTATGGTGTTTATGCCTTGCAAATAGTTCCTGAATGCAGGCCTACACATTAGCTGCTAGTTCCTTTTAGAGGCTGAGCATCCGCTCAGTCCATTAAATGTACGTGAGGGAACTGCCACTTTCCCATGTTTTAGAGGAATTGGTAACTTGGGGGGCCAGATTTTCAAACACTTTGGGCACAAAAATGCATACCTAATTTGCATGCACATTTTGCCATTTTCATTTTTAATTTAGCAAATTATTGCTCTTTTAATTGCAGTAATTGTGTACATTGGTTTGGTGTGCAATTTCGTATGCATTTTATATGCAAAATTTTGTGCCTAAGATGATAGTCCATGTTTTCTTTAAAATATTTCTTAAATGCCTTATTCTTCTTTCATGCATCTGATGTATCTTTTATAAGCTGACTTTAAGTAGCAAATTGATATATTGTAGCTGCGAGTTTCATTATCATGGTCTCAATCCACCAAAGCACTTACACACATGGGTAGTTCCATTGCAATCGTTGGGACTACTCATAGACTTAAAGTTAAGCACATGGTGAAGTGTTTTGCCAAACTAGGGCCTATTACAAGACAAGATAAAGATTTCTCCCAGGTGTGACCACAGGAATATCAAACATTTTCTCCCTCACAAGTAATATGGAAATCTTTGTGGACATAGTACATGTCCAGTCCCATCACTCCTTTTCCACATACACTCCCTTGAAGAGTTATTCATTTTTTTAGACCCACTCGTGAACAATTATTCACTTTCTAAATCCGCCCTCAAACAGTTATTCACCTTATCCACGTCCCCAAAGTGACGTCAATGGAAAGTCCAAGGAGGCAGCAGCACAGAACTTTCAAACCCTCACGAGGCAAGAAAATCATTATTTTTTTTTCTGTGTGTGGTTTTTTTTTAATGTTATCGTTTATTGTATCTTTTTTTTTCTTGTCTAAGAACAGGCATGATCTTTATGGTGGGAGGAGTATACTTGCAATAAACCACTTGGTAGTTATCAGACGACTCAGCTTTGCTGAAACATTTAACCAAACTCAGAAGCTGTTTCTTGCTTCATATCAAATACTCCTCTAGGATGATCATTATCCCTTAATCAATTAATATTCTATAAGTGGAGTTTAACAACAGAGGTGAAGGCCCTAAAATACTGTGGCCATCTATAGTTTAAAAATAAAAACAAGGATTCAGATAAATATTCCAGTTACTTGACTTATGTTTTCCTACCAGTAAGTCAAACTAACCAACCCTGAAAAACGTGTATAGCTCTGTGTAATATCTACCTGAGAAGGAGGGATCATGCCATTATGAAAACGATCAGATATAGTTACATATACGTATCGCACCTGATTTTCAGAGGTACTGAGCTGTTACAGCTTCTGTTGAAGGCAAGTGGAGTTGAGTGCTTTGCACATCTGAAAAGCATCTATTTGTGCTACTTACATGAGCTGTCCAGCATTTGCTGACAATTTGAGGTGTGCCAAGTTCCAGCCACGTTAGCACCAAATATTTCTCCCTGTAACTGTAATTTTAGGTCAAAGAGTGATGTTACGGGGCTTGATCCTCCAAGATGCTGAGCACTTTGCTCCTGATTTCACAAAGCATTTAACCATGTGCTTAACGTTAAACATGTCAGTTGGCCTTTTGAAGTCTTGACTAGTCATATGGTTAAAGTTAAGCACATGCTTAAGGACTTTGCTGGACTAGAATCAGAGTGTTCAGCACCATTCAAGATCAAACTCAAGATAGGAATGGAGAAAAATATTGTTTATATTAAATGTTCACGATAGACACATATGTCTATATTCATTACTACTGAAAGGCCTGTGTTTTACTAGAATTAAGTTATGATTGTTCCAGAGCAAAATCTGTTTGAAGTGTGAGGGCTCACACTCTGCCTTTTCGTTAGATATGATGTTCTCACCAGGATTTGAGGGGAACCCCAATTTCAGCTTCCAGACTCTGATGAATGCAGACAGTATCTACATGGTCTCACACTACACCCTTCTTCTCAACCTGAAGTTATCCAACTCTGACTACTACAGGAAGAAACCTGCCCAAGTACCTGTGTTGCTGGTAAGTGAGGAATATAGAACAAACCATGGTGAGAAGTAAAAATTTCTGTGGGTGGCTAACGATGCAGTTTTTATTTTATTTGGAGCAGCTGAAATATGTTCATTTCCTATCAACCGTTTGAGAGTAGGCAGAGAAACTAACCTGATACTTTCAAATCATGAAGCTACTATAAACTATTCACTAAATTTGACTTAAGTTTGCAAATCATTTTTGTTACACACACCCCAAATGCATTTTTTTTGATGAATAAACTATTGACCAAAATAAATTCACCTAGCTCTAGTTGACATCATTTGGGGCAGGAGGGGAGAAACAGTCCTTACCAGTAATATCAAAGAGTATTTTGATTCCAGTGATTATCAAAACTAATTCTTGAACATTATTAGCATTTACCATATGTTTTTATCAATTATAATAATTCAGTCCTTACAGAATTTCCACTGAAGTCTTTTGGGGTTGCACCCCTTGCACCAGGCCTGAACTTGGCCTTGTGTGTCACTAGAAGTTTGGCCTTTGTAAAAAGGATTTCAGGAATGGGCCCTGTCTCATTAAGGGCTTAGTTGCTAGTGCAGAGCCTATGGAGAGCAGCAGGTGTCATCACGTCTCCCTGCACTCAGGTCCTACTCAACAGGCTGAAGTTGAGGGTGTTGGACCATGGCCTGCCTCCCGCATCCTTTTTGGGTCTTGTACAGCCCAGGAGGAGTGTTGAAGGACCTGTCCCACCAATTCCCTCACCACAGGAACTGTAATTGTGCCTGTCTCCTACATGAGCTGTCACAAAGAGTGAAAAGCTCCTTGCACCATCGCACTTGCCGTTGTCCAGGTGTGTACGGGCCAGGCATGATCTAGTCCTAGGTCCGTTCTTACTCTTACAGAAGCTCCATACCCCCATCCTTTTCCTCCTCATTTCCTCAGCAGCCTGATGCATTCAGAGAAGAGTAGTAGATCTGCTGGCTGAGGCTTACACTCTGGTGACTGACTGTCATGTTACATTTGGATTTGAATTGTTCTCTGCAGAAGGAGTTTATGAAGCAGGTTCAGGCCAGTGGAGTACTGATGGTATTCTCTCAAGCGTGGGTTGAGGAGCTCTACCATCAGGTACTGGAAAGGAACATCCTGGGAGAGGCTGGTTACTGGGGAAACCCTGAGGAGTACTGTCTTCCGCTCATCACCATGTTGACTGGTCAGTATCATGTTACCATGGCCATATGAACACAGTATTATGATTGTGTCAGTACAGATTAACTTCTAAATGCATTCTGCAGATGCCTAAAATATTAAATACTTGAACATTAGGCTTCATTCAGTTACCTATAGATCAACATGCCATAGTGCTAAAATATGGCACTTACTAAAGTGCCAGTGGAGAAGAAATTGGATTCAGTTATGGCACATATATATGGTGGTTTAATCTGGATCAGACACTCTGTATTGAAATCCTAGATCAAATTAAAAAACAACAACCTGATAGTACCTTGATTCCCCATGGCCAGTGTGACCAAAAACTGAATAGACTATGAAAGGATTCTTTGTGTTTCTTTTATTTGTTTTTATGGCAGTGCTAAAAGCCCCAATGCAAAGTCATGAACATTGGAAAACACAATTCCAACGATACATTCAAAATGATGGGGTGTAAATTAGCTGTAACCACTCAAGAAAGGGATCTTGTAGTCATTGTGGATGGTTCTCTGAAAACATCTGCTCAATGTTCAATGGCAGTCAAAAAAGCAAACAGAACGTTAGGAACCATTCAGAAAGGGATAGATAACAAGACAGTAAATATCATAATGCTACTATATAAATCCATGGTACGCCTACACCTTGAATATTATGTCCAGTTCTCATCGCCCATCTCAAAAAAGATACCTTAGAATTGGAAGAGGTACAGAGAAGGGCAACAAAAATGATTAAGGGTATAGAACGGTTTCCATATTAATAGAGATTAAGAAGACGGTGACTGTTCATCTTGGAAAAGAGACAGCTAAGGGAGGATATGATAGAGGTCTATAAAATTATGAATAGTGTGGAGAGAGTGAATAAGGAAGTGCTGTTTACCCCTCTTCAGAACACAAGAACAGGTGTCACCCAATGAAATGGCAGCAGGTTTAAAACAAACAAAAGGAAGTACTACACTTCACATAACGCACAGTCAACTTGTGAAACTCATTGCCAGAGGATGTTGTGAAGGCCAAAACTATAACTGAGTTTAAAAAAAATTAAATAAGCATGGAGCTTAAGTCCATCAATTGCTATTAGCCAAGATGGCTAAGCCCCTGACTGCCAGATGTTGGGACTGGACGACAGGTCGTGGATCACTCAATAATTGCCCTGTTCAGTTCTTTCTTCCTGAAGCATGTGGCACTGGTCTCCATTGGAAGATAGGGTACTGGGCTAGATGGACCATTGGTCTGAACCAGTATGGCTAGTTTTATGTTTCTAATCAGAATCAGGGCTCAGTTGTGCTGGGCAATGTAGAAACATGCTGTATAGGAATGTTCACTAACTGATTTGAATGATCAGAGCATGTTGAAAGTGGCTCTGTAGCTTTATCAGAGACATTATAGGGACAGATCCCCAACTGGTGTAACTGAGCTTGAGGGATTGTCTCCGGCAGATGCTGAAATTATCCTCTCATTTTGATATCTTGGAATCAATGACCTACTGCTGCCCCAACAATCTGTCAGCAAAAATATAGGATTGGTGTCCAGAACATAAAGAACATGCCCTAGTGGATCAAGCACTGGACTGGACTGTAGGAGACCTGAGTTCTACTCTTGGCTCTGCCATTGACCTGCTGGGTGACCTTGAACAAGTCACGTCCCTCCTGTTGCCTCAGTTTCCCCACCAGTAAAATAGGGGCAATAACACTGACCACCTTTGTAAAGCACTATATAAGCTCTGACTATTGCTGTTGTTATTGCTGCTCCTTGGCAGTTCTGTCCCAAAAAACTTCCTGCTCCATTCATCAATGGTTATTAATAACTGATTGATGTCAATGGAGCTATTTCAATTTACACGAGGGAAGATGTGGCCCACAGTGTTCTATAGAGTTTTATCTTCTACAGAACTCCAAGGCATTTGCCTCCATAGTAGCAAGCTGCCATTATTGTTCAAAAAATGTATACTTTTGAAAAGAAGCCAAAGGGGCTTTTAAAACTTGACCAGCACATGTAGGTAAATACTGATGAATGGGAAAGGAAGTTGTGTAACTGCCTAGAAACAGGGTGATTCAACGCACCAAACTCCTTTGTCACTGCAGGTCTCTCGGGGGGAATCTTTTGAAAAGAGTATTCCATGTTCTGGGCACACATCCTAGATTTGTATTTTCACAGGCAGATTTTTGGAGCAGCCATAGGTCACTGGTTTCATGATATCACAGCAATGTAATGTCAGGATACCCAGGGCTCTGTACAAGCATAAATGCTGGGAGTCCGAGCCTGCACTTTTTCCACTGATTGAACTCCCATTGACTTAGATTGATACTATGCCAGGGATAGGCTGAAATGCTACTGCTGAGCCATAACTCTAAGAAGCTAAAAGACCAGGACTCCTCTGACAGACACTTCAGTGCTCCCTTTAATTTCCCTAGAAAGAAAATTTAGGATGAATATTCTGAAGGAGGTGGGGATGCCTGTAATATTTTATCAATATTCTACATTCTGTTTCAGTGTTATGTGCAGTATGATTACACGGGGCTCATACATGTAGAGGTTTCTTGTATTAAAGAACAGTAACTTCAGGGAGCCCCATTTACAGGTACACAAAAGACAGGAGTCATTCATTCTAATATTTTACCTCCAGCAATGCTGAGTTCAGTTATCCAGCTTGTAATAATGGGGGAAGGGCTGGAACATAAAACTTTGGGATGGATAAAAAGGCAGCCCCCAAAGGCAGAGACTGCTGGGGACCAGACTGAAACCCAATCCCTAAAGTTTGGAGTGTCTGGGCTAAACTACTAGGCCTACCTAAGCCTATAGGTAAGATAGATATGCGTGTACATCTTTCATTGTGTTAAAAACCCTTTTCTCTGGTTACGTTTTGTTCCTACTGTTAAGATTAAACAATAATTTGTTTTGAAAAGGCTGTTTTGGGTCACTGTGTTACCCACTGGGCACAGCTCCCAAAGGGAAGGCTTGCAGTACCCAAATCCAGATGGGCCTGCACCCCAAGCACCCACTTAGAGAGGCTAACAGACTCAAAGATGTGGCTTACTCTGAACTGTGACTAACACCAAGAGAAAATTTCCTATCAGTGAGGTCTGCTGGACTATGGACCAAGGAAAGTGATGGATGCACTTCTCTTTGAATCATTTAAAATTGCACTGAAGAGAACACTAAGGGATATACCGTATATACTCATTCATAAGCAGAATTTTTTTTAGTAAAAAAGGAAAGCACCAGAGAAGTGGGTCGGCTTATGAATGGGTATAGAGGAGAGGTGGGACCCAGCTCCTCCCCCCAACAGAGGGAGCAAGGAGAGGCAGCACAGCCAGCAGAGCCAGAAGGGAAGAGGTGGGACCAGAGTCTTTCCACTTCTGGCTGCTCTCCCCACCCCCAGCCTCCAAAGCAACTGCAGCTCGGGGGCTGGCAGGCTGCAGCTGTGCCGCTTGGCCTCGCCCCCCAGAGCATGCTGTGGCCGCGCCATCCGGGCGCTGGAACATGCTGCGGCCGCGCTGCCCAGGGCAGCCCACTGGAACATGCTGTGGCCATGCCGCCCAGTCTGGCCTGCTGGAGCAGGCTGTGACCACGCTGCCCAGCCTGCTGAAGCAGCTCCGGCCAGGCCAGAGACATCCTCCCCTGGCCCTCCCCAGACAAGGTGGGAAGGGCTGGGATGGGGAGAGAATGTAGGAGGTCCCGGGCTAAGGTTGGGGTCATGTGGGGGGTAGTCACAGGGGTTACTCCCCTGACTCCCAGCTTCTCCCCCCCCCCACCAAATTTCCCTACCAGTTGCTGTCCCGGCCCATCAGGGTAAGCAGCTGGTGTGCCGGGACACTTTGTTTACTTAAGTTTACCTCTGTCCCTGCAGATGCTCAAGGTAGACAAACCATCTCGGCCCAGCAGCGGCTCATCCTGATGGCCCAGGACCAAAGTTTGCTGACCCCTGAATTATAGGGTCGGCTTATGAATGGGTTATAAACATTTTCTATTTTTACTTATCCATCTTGGGGGGTCGGCTTATAAATGAACTGGCTTATGATCGAGTATATACGGTAATTCTCATTTACCTGGAGGCCCTTTTGCATCCTCGTTAAGGTCCCTTCACACTGCCAGAGACACATAACTGAGAATCGGACCCTTAAAAATATACCATCGGAAATTCTGGAATTCTCTTAGTGCAGTGGTTCAATATGAAATGTTCTTCTGACCCCATATGTGTGTGTGTTTATGGTCTGGCAGACATTGATGGCTTGGGGAGCAGTGCTATAGGTGGGCAGCTGATGGCATCTGCATCAACACAATCTCCTCTCACCCAGAACCAGAAGACCGATGATTCTGTTGTGGCAGGTAGTGAATCTATATTGTGTACGTGTATGTGTCCACCATTAGTAAGCCTATAATATACAGTAGGACCTCATGGAATTTATTCAAGTGTGCAAAGGCTTCAGACAAACAGGGGACTAAGCCCAGTGAAGTTATATCATGGATTAATTTAACCGAAGTATTGTAATCGCAGCTGATGCTGCAGCAGGCTTTAAATAGTTTAACTGTGTTTTCATATAAAGTAAAACACATTCAAGAACATAAGATCAAACATTTAGAATGTAAAGTGGCCTAAGTCAATAAAGCCTATGCACTAGTCAAAACATCAGATGGTCCAGCAAGTAAAGAGGGAACAGGGCCTGTTTCCCCCCTAATGACAAAGCAGCTATTTCACTTTCCAGGAAAATGATGGATGCATTTCTTGCTCCAGGTGTTGCTTTTGCCCGATACCTTCTGATCGGTTGCTGGAAGAATTTGATTGATACCTTATCCACACCTTTGACTGGTCGAATGGCAGGAAGCTCCAAAGGGTTAGCATTCATCCTGGGAGCTGAAGGAGTCAAGGAGCAGAACCAGAAGGAGAGAGATTCCATTTGTATGAGCCTGGATGGACTGAGGAAGGCAGCCCGGCTGAGCTGTGCTCTAGGTATCAGTATGGACTGAATTCCTAGATGGATTCATGTAAGTGGATGGACCAGTGCATTGTAAATGTTCTTAACGAGGGCGGAATTTGGGGAAGAGGGAAGCAAACTGAAAAGCCCCGTAAAGCTGGTGTAGAAGTCAATAGCCCTGTTTGTGATGCTGTCTGATGGTAAGATTGCATAAATCCAAAATGAAAATGCTGATTAGACAATAACTGTCGTGCCTCTTTGTAGGGGTTGCTGCTAATTGTGCATCTGCCCTTGCCCAAATGGCTGCTGCCTCCTGTGTTCAAGAAGAGAAGGAGGAAAGAGACGCCCAAGAGCCCAGTGATGCTATAACTCAAGGTAGCTACTATTGGCCAAGTAGTCCTTATTATCTAATGTTCCTTATAGTAATGACATTGTAAGGTATTTTGTTATGGGAAATGTAGGGATGGGGATTTCACTGCCACATTACATTGCCATGCAAATATATGGGAAGTACATCTACAGGTGGAACCATTAGTCTCACACAGACTTCACTGCACCAGGACCTTGTTATTAATTCACTCTCCATTTTATCCTATATAAATCTTCTGCTAATTCAGTTGAACACCATTAAACTCAAACTGTATTTTAAAGTTTCATCTTTTAAAGTTTGGTGACACAAATGCAGCCGTAGTGGCACCTGAGTAATAACAACTTATAAAAACTTACGTCTTACGTATCTGACACTACCATGAGTTGAGAAGGACACCAAAATGTGCTCATTCTTACTTATTTTCATGACATTCACTCCGCTTGCTTATTTACATATACATCCTTTACCATCACATATTCTCAGATGTTTAAAATTGCCTCTCTCTAAAGTGTATTAAGTTAAGCTTGATGAAGCCGAAAAAATGTAACGGGATAAAAAGTTGGTCACTTCTAGTATCAGAGGGATAGCCATGTTAGTCTGTATCCACAAAAACAACGAGGAGTCCCCACGAAATCTTATGCCCAAATAAATCTGTTAGTCTTTAAGGTGCCACGGGACTTCTCGTTTTTGTCACATCTAGATTACTGCTTCAAAGCAAATCCAGATCATTAGTGACTCAAAGTTGTCAACCACACATGTTTAGTTGGTGGCCTTAGTGAAATGAATTTGGAGACCTCATTCCAGTTCCCACTGTATAAAAGTTCATGACACACAAATGGCTATCACAACTGGCCCTAAGTGACAGTCAGTGACAGTCAGCAGAGGCCAAAGACTGAATAGGTGTGAGAGTGAAAACCCTCTGACCCCTAGAAGAGAGAGCCCTGGAAATGACACTTGAGGCATATTGGATGATCAATATGGGGGAAGTAGAGCTGGCTAGAGGATGACCATTCTGTTTCACGACCACTTTCAAGATTTCAAAATTGGTGTTTGTTCCACCTTAATACAAACACAGACCTTTCCAGTGTTTCAGTGAAAAGGAATGGTGTTGAAAAATCTGTTTTCTGATCAAAAAGATCAGGTTTTCAATTTGGGTCTCTGTTATCAAGTGACCCAGGAGTCCACCTGGGACCTCAAAGACCTTCCTGTCATGAAACTTGTCAAATCTAATACATCTCCATGAAGCATCTCAGCTTCAGTGAAAAGAAATTGTCAACAATAATTCCAACCAGCTGTAGAGGGAAGCTTGCACTGTGTCTTGCAATGCTTTGTCTGTTGTGAATAACAGGAAGATGTGAACCTGTAATGGAGTCAGTTTAGTGCCTTCCATGAGCAGTACAGTCTCTCACACACACAAATAAAAAGGGATTTTTTTTTTAGCATGTATATCCGAAAAAGGTGTTTGCTTTTATATTTTGCCTAAAACGCCATCTTCATATAGATCTCTTTCGTACTGTAATCCTCTCCATTCCCACCATCTGTGAGAACAAATGTTTGTTTGTTTAAGTGATGCATGTTCTTCTATTGTTAATGGGACAGTGAAACAGAAGATGGAGCAGAAGCTGGAACAGATGGGGAAAGTGCAGGGAGTCTGCCTGCACCCTGCTCATGTTTTGTGCATGGACGCCATCCTCAGTGTGGGCCTGGAAATGGGAAGTCACAATCAAGACTGTTGGCCACATGTGTTCAGGTACAGGAATCTACCGGCTTTAGGTCAGAAAATTTATTTTAACAGAACCGAGCTCCTGTCAGCTAGAGCGAGAGAGAAATCTGTCTGCACTCACTTTATCATTCTGGGAGGTGCTCCAGCGCCACACGCAAATAGTGGACCTGGGAGACTGAGTGCAATTCAGTGGGTGAAAGGGGAGGAGATTTTTAAAAGGGCCTAAGGATAATCTTAGATACACCCATCTGAGTGCTTTCCAATCCTTAATATATTGATCCTCACAGCACTGCTGTGAACCAGGGCAGGCACAGGGGGACTAAGGCCTAGATCCTCAAAGGGGTATTAAGGCATCTAACACCCCTTGTGCAGGGACATATAGGAAGCCTGCGGCAGAGCAAGGAACTGAACCCAGGTCTCCAGCGCGTGCCCTATCCACCAGGCTATCCTTCCTTTCTAAGGTCATTTATTGGAAGTCCAGGCATTTAGGGACAACAAACCCCAGCAGGCACTTCTGAAAGTCTCCCCCTCAGACTGTAAATAAGTGCAATATCCCCTTCAGAGAAATTCCAGGCCACATGACATGATAACAAACCTCCACTTGCCTGGCACCAGATAGGCTGGCACCAAAGCAGACGTGACCACCTGCCAGGGGTCTCCATTACCATTTTCTGGCAGTGGGACTCTTTTTTATGCTTCCCCTTTATTGTGATTGACCTACATCCCTATGTGTTTTCTAAATGATTAAACTAGCTGCAGTGACAGACACTATTAGAGACAAGTAAAACAAATACATTGGACTTCATTATTCTACAGATGTTTCCAGATTACCTTTAAGGAGCAAGTGCAGTGCAGAACCAAACAGTTCTATAGTGACTGACTCTAGGGATTCACAGTCCATCTTGTCCCATTTGTTCTCAGGGTGTGTGAATACATCAGCACTCTGGAGCACACCCATTTCAGCGATGGCGCATCTCAGCCCCCTCTCACTATAACCCAATCACAGCAGGCCACAGGAGGGTTGCAGGTGGATTATCCATCTACAAACTCTCTCCAGGAACTGACCCCTGAGCAGGAGACCACCCTGAGCAACAATCCTGTCATCCAGCCCGTCTCCATCCAGGACCTCATCAAGGAGGGTAGCAAGGGCAGATCTTTCGACTTTCGTGGAGGCAGCCTGCTAAGTGGAAGCAATGCCGCCAAGGCTGTCCTCATCCTCTCCACACAGGCTGACAGGTATGGATGGCAATGTCTGAAACCTGATGTTGGCTTCTCAAAATCTCTCCTGAGCCTTCCTATAAAGTAAAGGGAACAGGCTGCCAGTTCTGGACCTTACAAATGTTTATGCCATTTGCTCAGCAGCCAATGCTGTAGTTGAGGTGGGGCTGAGACTTCTATTAGCACATCCTATTTTCTCATACTTGTAACATGCTAAAAAAATTAAAATCTCTTTTTTGCTGAAATTTTCCATGCTTGGGCTCCATCCCCAAGAGGAATGTATTTGTAAATTATGGGCAAAAAATAGTTAATTCCTGGGCAGCATATTTCGTATGCTGCATCATTTTTTATTTCAGAATTGCAACGCTGTGCACAGGACTACAGAATAATACAAACACTTAATAGCGCGCTTAGTTATATAGGTGTGATTTTTCATAACGTAACTTCACTGTGGACCTCAACAGGCACCTGATCCTGTCTCATTCAAGTGAAGGAGAGATTTTCTGTTGATTGAATGAGAGCAAGGTTAAGCCCTGACTGTCTCAGTTTTTGACTCTGCTGTTATGGCATTTCACTGTGATATCAATCAAGATTAGTGTTGTGATCTCCTTTTTAAAAATACATAATAAATTAGATAAATTAAAAATCCAATTTTACATTAACATAAAGTTCAGCTTACAGTTTTAAACTACAATCCTAATTCAGAAAATTCAGAAGCTCCCTGAGAACTCTAGATGTGCAGTCTTGCTGAAAATACCACCGCCTGCCTAGGTGCTGAACTTTAGGCTCCCGTCTCTGAAAATTTAAGCCCAAATTTCTCAAAGTAAGATTAATTCATTTATATTACATATATATGGGGCTTGCTCCTCAGATGGTGCAAATTGGTGTAACTCTGAAGTTAATGGAGCTATGCCAATTCACCTCAGCTGAAGAGCTGACCCATGTCATATTTTGGATTGTTAGCTATTGTCATTAAACCACTAGATGTATTTTGAGGTGGGATTAAGAATGGTCTGTGCTGCAGTTAAAGCCCCAGAAAGAGTTCTGGTTAATGCTGGACTCCCCTGTTCTTCCTCCCCCAAAAAATAATAAAGCTGGTGAATCAAAGTGGACTCAGTAACACTATGTAAACTAATCTGCTGCTAACACTGGCAGGGTAGTTGAGGTTCTTCAGTGCACGTAGAAACTTTAACCTCCATGGCTCATTTTCAAGTTACATTCTCTACACTTTTGCTTACAGGCTATTTGAAGATGCTGCTCACAAGCTAAACCTGATGGCACTGGGTGGCTTCCTATACCAGCTCAAAAAAGCTTCTCAGTCCCAGCTCTTCTACTCAGTCACAGATACAGTTGATTACTCCTTAGCAATGCCAGGTAAATCTACTAAAGGCCTCGTGAGGATTCAGGGGTTTCTTGTATATTTTCTGCATTTCCTACATGATTTACTTTGTGTTTATTTTGCTACAATATGCCAGGGACAGATAGCTCAAATAAAATACAGAGTTCAGTGTGAAATCCCTCTGATGGGAAATTGCAAAGCCTTTTCAAAAGATAGCTACAGTCCCTGACCAAGAGAGCTTTCAACTTCTGTGGTACAGCACCTAGCACAACAGGGCACTAATCCTGCCTCAGACATCTGGGTGCTACTATAATATAAACAATAATACATTTTAAATGTCCTTTAAGATTCCAAATTAGTAACTTCTATAGGCTAAATTCAGGTGTGACCTAGATGGCAGGTGTAGGTTACACGTCACTAAGAGGGTATACTTGGTAATAAGCCATGAGTGGGTTGTAGACAGGACCTAACAAAGGCTCTCAAGATAAAGCAGGGGGGATATGTTCTCCAGGTTTCTCCCTCTGTGTGGAATCCACCCCTCTGTAGCACAAGGCCTGTGCAATACTTTAAGTCTCCCGTAGGTCTTCAGACTGGGCATAAGGACCTAATCAAAAAGAAAATTTTCTATTGACTCAAAGAACTTTGGACCAAGATTTAAGTGAGACTTGAGTGGTGCACAGGATTAGCACTGTCCCTCTCCAAAGGGGTGAGTTTCACCCCGAGTGAATTCAGATTGTGTTTTGTGCTACTTTGCATTGTTCCAGAATGACATTCAATTTGTTATTTTCTGCTCATACATCTTCTCTCTCCAGGACTCAACAGCATGTATTACTTTATTATTAATAAACGGTCTCCCTCTGTGTTCTGTACACAGTGTTCAATCAACAAATGTTAGTAGTAATTCCATTTTAAAGATTCATGCCACTAATAATTAGCCTAGTGCAGCTTTAATAGTGCTGCCTAGCTGCTTAAATATTTGTTTTCAGTGTCAAAAAGAGGTAAGCTTCCTAATGTGAATTTCCTAACATTTTGAGAGCAGTGGGAGATGAAATTCTTCGTATTAGGATGGTTTTCAAAGTGTTGGGTAATTAAGAATATGTACTGTCGGGGAAATTCAGAGTATATTTTTAAGTTCTCTTTGTCCTGTGTTCTTCAACTCAGTAAAGATAATTTACAACCTCCCACTACTAAGAAAATGAATACATTGCAGTTAATACTCTTCCCTGTAAATGTTATCAGAGGCTTCTAAAGCCAACTCATTGTACTCAGGATAAATCATAAACCACTTGCCCACCTAGACTGCATATTTGCCAGAACTGAACATTATTATTAATTATCACTGATTTATTATTTTATATTTTCTCCAAGTGTTTACACTTTAAAAATGCATTTGAAAAAATCCACACTATTTGATGCCAGAGCTGCGTAGCTGTGTAAGCTGTTCCTACAACGTAGGTCCTTTTCTCAGTCTATTCCTATGCTTTTTGCAAGCACAGACTGCTAGCTATGCTGAATTTCTTTCTGGACTGGTATTGATGTGTATGTAATTAAAATCAAATAATTTGTGCATTCGAACCCAAACCTGCAGAGATGAAATGCTGCAGCTGCCTAATTTCTGTTAATTACTCTTCTGGTCATAACAATTAATTTTCTCATTTATTTATTTAATGCACCTTATTTTTCTTGCAGGTGAAGTAAAGTCTACCCAGGACAGGAGAAGCGCACTCCATTTGTTTCGTCTTGGAGATGCCATGCTCAGGATTGTACGGAGTAAATCCCGTCCATTGCTCCATCTCATGCGCTGCTGGAGCCTGGTGGCACCTCATCTTGTAGAGGTGAGAGAGCGAGAGAGAGAAGAACCTGTGAAACTCTCACAGCTATAAGATATTATAAACGCACCTTACTTAGAGATAGTCAGAAAAAGTTTGAATCTTTAAATGACTTCAGCAGAATATCTGTAGTTATACTGGCTAGAATAACATCTTATGGGTTATTAAACTTCTTCATTAGCTAGAGTCAAGAAGAAATACGCTCCTCTTCTTATGGTACAGTATTGCACAGCTAGAGATAGGTAGGTGTGAAAGTGCCCACAACGTACCTCTCAAGCATCTGATAATTGCTATATTCGGAAACATGATTGCAGAGACAGACCATTGGTCTATTTCAACATGGCAATTCCTATATTCCTGTGGAAACTAGCTGTGCCTAAAATAATTGAAAACTGTTCTATGTAATGGAGCTGGGTTTCTTGGATGTATGACAGTCACATGAATAAGTATGTGCGCCTGAACTTCATTTATGTTAATAAACATGTCATCATGCGTTCAGGTTTTTAAGATGCACAGGAAGCACGTTTCTCAGACATTTAAGAGCTACGATAAAGAAAATATTTGAAGTCAGGTGTTAAGGTGTGTTACAGTGTCCATAGTTGTATGTTTTGACTGTACCAGTGGTTTTAATTTTCAAAATGACTAGTGATTTTTGATGCCCAGCTTGAGATACCTTAAAGGGGCCTCATTTTCAGAAAGTGCTGAGCACCCACCACCTTATATCCAGGCCCCTTTAAAATGTCTTAATTTTGGCATCCAAAGAGTGAGACTCCCAGAATCACCTGTTGCTTTCAAAATGTTGGGTCAGTATAGTTCTCTTTTGGTGAACTTTGGCATAGGTGAAAGCCGAAGGAGGAAATGGCTGGATGAAGTGAAGGGACTGAGCTTAGAGATGCCTGGGATAGTACCCCAGTGTGGAATAATTTTCTGTTCAAATTCATGCCAGCTCTTGCCAGATGAGCAGTGTACTGTTGACAGCGTGCCATTTCTTTTTTTAGTATACTTTATTGCTAGTCATTTTTATTGTGCTGTAGATACCAGGTCCCTTTCCCCAGAGGCTTTTATTCTGGAGTCCAAGAACATGCTAAGTACAGTACTTATCCATAAACATTATATTTATACAATGAGAATAAAGAGAAATTAAATCTTTCACGTTAGCCATTCAAATCAACAGTAATCTGAAAAAGCTGGGAAGATTGTAGACCCATTTTTTAACTTTTAAGTTTAGTGCTTTCTTTGAACTCTCAATAAATCTTCCTGCATCTCCAGAATACTGAGCATCTCGGATACACAGCTCCTTGTCTTCCATTGGACGGTCACTTTGCTCATTGAAGCAGGACCCTCTGGTCACACTATGCTGGAGCTATTTTTGGGTCTTGGTACTATCAAGTTGCTACTTTTTGCCTCCCCCCAAACAATCTAATCAAAAAGCAATTTTTTTTTTTTTTTTTTTTTTTGCTTGGCCAAAATTCTGGTATTTCTTCCTTCCTCCCTGCTGTCCCTGTAGGCTGCCTGTCATAAGGAGAGACATGTTTCTCGGAAGGCTGTCTCCTTCATCCATGACATCCTCACTGAGGTGCTGACAGACTGGAATGAGCCCCCTCATTTTCACTTCAGTGAGGCGCTGTTCCGCCCCTTTGAGCGCATCATGCAGCTGGAGCTGTGTGATGAGGATGTCCAGGACCAGGCAAGTCAACCCTGATGATGGTGCCTACACCCGGTGTGCCATACAGACAATGAGAGCAGTCTCAGGTGTACACCTAGTGGCTAGAGTATCTGCCTACTTTCCTTTAATGGGGTTAAATCTCTCTTCAGGGTTTCACAAGGGTCCTTTCTCCTCAGTGTATTGTTGAGCAGTACTATATTTTGCTCTGCTCCTTTGTCAAGACTCAAATTACTTCCTTTACAAGGTAAGGGGTTCCACCTAGCATACACTGTGCATTAGAGCCACATCTGCAAAGAATGGGCACATCCAATGGCAGCCAAGAAGCTCGAGGCTTTTGGAATGTATACCTGGTGGTTTAGCTGTTCTCTTTCCTTAGAGCAGGAACATGATTATTCAACAGAAATCCACCTTCAGTCCTTTAGATGTTAATGAAAAGTAGGTTTCTCTGAAAAAAAAACTATAGAAAAATCTACAGTTTTTTCAGTTATTTCTGTAGATGTTTGTAGGGCAATTTCTGTTCGTCATTCCTTCCACATGTTCTGCTGGGTGGATTTATATTTGTAAAGGTCTCTGCTTTGCCTACAACAGGTGATCACGTCTATAGGAGAACTGGTGGAGGTGTGTTCCATTCAGATCCAGTCCGGGTGGAGGCCCTTGTTCAGTGCACTGGAAACAGTGCACAGCAGTAGCAAGTCAGAGCTTAAGGAGTACCTCGTTGGAGAGTATTCTATGGGTATGAGTTTTCTCTTTTGTTTGTTTGATATGTCTTTGTTTCTTCGTCCCATTATCTCTAGGACATATAAATAAGTAAATAAAAATACTACCATAATCTACAATAAGGGTCCAAAACAACACATTGCAAAACTCAGTACTGTCATTGCAGTGTGCTGGGTCCTTACTGCAGTACTCTACAGTAGCTAGAATATTTTTTAATAGGGAGAAAACAAATGTAAATCTCTGAATACTTTATCCTGTGATTCCTGTCAAACACTAGCAGACACACAGGGGGGAGAGAGAGAGTTAACAAAGCCATTGAGCAGTCTGCCTGAGCCATGTTCTGCTGCTGGAACATTAGGTCCATCACATTTCTCTGCAGGTGTCCTACTGGAGGAAAGAGAGATGCTCCTTATGGCCATCTCTTGTCTATGCACTCAGGCCAGGCAGCCTACATTTTTCCCCTACTGTGAAACAGGTGCTCCTGTAAGAGGAGGACTGTTAATACTAGAAGTGTTGAGCAGATAGTGAGCAAGCTTCATCTCACATAACACTGACACATAACCCCTAAAGTCTAATCTGTAACAGTCTTGGTATATCAGTCCCAGATCTCTCCTGAACACAGTGTGTCAATGTTATGGCACTTGTATGGCGAAATATCCATTATTCCGGCTTTTAATCAACTTTACAGGTATTTTAAAATGTTTTAAAGTCAAATATAGGCATTTATTATGTGCCTGCTGGAATCTAGTCTTTCAGATCCATTATGTACATTAGGCAGGCTTTAAAAGGCTTATTTTCAACTCAGGAAAACACACCAGTTTTGCCTCTGTCAAATAGCATCAAGATTGTAAATGTGACAGTCACTATGTCAGCCAGCAACACCAAGAATTGAACCAGGGACCTAAACCAGAGCTAATCGCATGAAGTGAGCACAGCTTGAGCTAAGAGAGACAAGTCTTGATAGCTGGGGCAGATCTGCTCTAGGAATTATTTTGGGGTAGTTCTTTGGCCTGTGTTATACAGGAGGTCACAAACGTGCCTTCTGGCCTTGGATTCTGTGAAACTGTGACTCACTCCTCTGCTGATCAGGCACAGAGGGGAACCTGTAAAACAGTCACAAGTGGGTTGTGTGAGTACCCTCAGGTAGCTAGTCTCTTGGGAGCCAGGAGAAAAGGAAAGTAGATGCAGCTTCCAAGGCAGTCACAATATTTGCTTGTCAGAAAGTTGCCTAGTGATCACAGAAGAGGTACGGTACACTCAGCTGAGCTAGGGAACTTCAACTTATTAAAAAAAATAAATAAACTGCCTTCACCTCCTACTGTTCTCACAGGGAAATGCCAGGCTCCAGTTTTTGATGTTTTTGAAGCATTTCTCAACATAGACAACATCCAGGTCTTTGCCAATGCCGCCACTAGTTACATTATGTGCCTTATGAAGTTTGTCAAAGGACTTGGTAAATATGACTTTTCTTTTTTTTTTTTTTTCCATCAAGTGCAACCTTTCTGTGGTGGAGGTGGGAGGGTTATTCTGGAAGAAATGACTTTTGTTTATTATAAGGTACAAAATATGCTTGGAGAGAGGTTTAGCAGATAGTAAGCAGGGGTACTGTATAAAAGACACCAAAATAAAAGGACTATTCAAAACCACTTTTGATACTGTTGGATTTTAGGGCATGTCACAGCAGCAAAGATTCAGCCATCTGATTATTAATTGTTTTCTCATTTTCACTATGACCTACCATAGCCCTGTATAAATACTATAGAATTCTCCAGTACCGTAATAATCCAGAACTCTGCAGTCACGGTGTTGTAATATTTGGGGCTGGGGCTGGATTAGCACAAAGAACACTGTAGTATTTTTTCATAAGGGCAGTTTTCCATTCAGTGATCAAAGCCACATTTTTTCCCCAGTCCCCTAGCAGCAGCATTTGGCACACAAACTGCCAAAAATCTGCTGAAACCTTCAGTAAGAACATCAGTATCAAAGGTATCTGTCAGTAAGATTAACTTTTCTTTTCTGATAGTGAGGGTAAAGTAAGTGGGAGAGAAGAGAGGGTATGCCAAGTCAAGGTGACCCTGTACTTTGATTGTTCTGAAATTTCTCCAAGCACTACAAAGGCAAATTCAGATGCTTTGTTCTGCCCTCTTATTCACATTTCGCATCTTGCTTTGATCATTTAAAAAACAATTGTTAGAAATTCTAAGAAATTATGGAATTGATTCTCCTCCTACTAATGTAAATAGCAAAATGCCAGGGAGACTGGACGGGGCCCTACTTTCTTCTTTTGTTTAACTCTACCTTTAATTCGTAAATGATGCAGCCACTTTGTGCCTGACCCCACCCACTAAAGTCAAAGGGAGTTTTAGCACTGATTTCAATGGGTGCAGGGTCTAGCCCTTGAGGAGGGGAAGGGAGTGGAACTTCAATTATTTGCTACTTTATGGAGAAAATTAAAATTGAAGAGCAAACCAGTAAATGCTGAACCTGGCTGTCTTCAGAAACAGACGTTTCTCTGGATGGTTTAAAAATGTTTTCCATTTGGTGAGATGGATTTATCAAAGGGAAAAGAAATGGATATTTCTTGTTTGTAAAATTGTAATGGACAAATGGAATTCCTACTCTATATATTTAATTCTGAATTTTAACGAAATGTCTCATATGTAATATTTACCTACAAGTGGTGGTCTAGTTATCTGCAAATATAGACCATCAACAAATGTTACTAGGGTTTTGCTGATACTCAGTAACAAAGGAAAGGACATTTATGCATTAGGGGTTTGTTCCAAAGCTTACCGAAATCAACAGATGTCTCCCCACTGGCTTCAATGGGCTGTGGATAAGGCCCTAAATCTTGCACACCTACAGTACAGTGCTTATGAGGAACCATATTTTTAACAATAAAATATACATAGATCTGTTAGTTTGCTTTAACTATTGGAAAGCACCTGCACCTTGCAATAGGCACTGAAAAGTTTAAATAAAATTGTCTAAAATTCCTTGAGCAAAAAACAAATTTCTCCCATTAGCTCATTAACAAATCCATCTCCAGAGTAACTGCTACAATGGAAGACACAGTGGTCCAAATTTATCCCTGGACACAATCCAGTGACTTCAGTGGAGTTATAGCAGGTTTGAATTTATACCTACATGAATCAAAGATTTGTTACCTCCCTCTTAAACATTGTGGTGACACTTTATATTAAAGGTACATGTATAAATAGTTCATGAATGAGAAATAGAGAATATGATGTGTGTGGTATATGTTATAGATGGTTATAAGCATGTCAGTTGAAGATGTTTATATATGAATATAAACTCCGGTTATAATATAAGTAATCTATGGGATCTATAACCATCTGTAATAAAAATAATAATCTATTTATTAAAGTATTTGTAAATTTACTTTTAATCTGAAGTGTAACAGCCATTATTATGTTGTTCAATGGGAGAAGTCTCCCCAAACTCTTTGGACTGAGATCTAAAGGGCTGCATTTATGGAAAGTGTAGTCAATAGCACATAGTAAATAGCCAGACTGAATGAGAAATATGTGTTGCGTAACTTTTAATGCTGTGTTTACATTTCTTTTTTCCCCGCTTCTCCTGCATCCTGCCCTCCCACCCCTAGGAGAAGTGGATTGTAAGGAGATTGGTGATTGTGTGTCAGGATCTGTGTCTACAGACTTGTGCCTTCCTGCTCTTGATTACCTCAGGAGGTGTTCTCAGGTATGCCTGATGATCACAGAGAGCTACAGACCTGAACTAGAAAACCACTTCTAGGTTTCTTGGCTCTCAGCAATCATTGGAAATGTTTGCATGCACATAACAGAATATTTTAATGTATACAATCTTTGTGGCAAGCTCTCTTCAGGTCTGGGGAAGGCACTCAGATTGCCTTCCCCAAATACAAGGTCAAACAGATAGTTTAGCATAAGGATTGGCACATATTCGAAGGGATCATTCAAGGTGAGGTGGACCGTTAACACTCTGTAGTCATAGGATGAAAAGGAGGGTTAGTGGATTACAGATGGTTGTAATGAGCCATACATTCAGTGTCTTTATTAAGACAATGATTTTTAGTGTCTAGCAAAGTTGTACATATTTTGTATAAACCCTGTGCTCACAGCATAGGTTACTATTCAGGGCTGCTTGGACATTTTTTGTCAGCACTTTGATATTATTTTTATTTATTTGTACACAGTACCATGGGAGGGTCTTAATCATGCATCGGGACCCCATTGTGCTAGGTGCTGTACGTAACAGAGTGAGTGTCCTTGCCCCAAAGCAATTACAATCCAAGTATAAGATGAGAGATAACAAGTAGATGCAACAGACAGACTGCAAGAGGGGAATGGGCACAAGGAAATAATGAGACAGTACTGGTCAGCAAGATAAACAGCAGTCACAGCAAATCATAATTCGTTTTTATTGTTAATATTCTGTGTGATAGTGTTAAGCATTTGATGAATCGCAAAATCTGCTACGCATCACATTATCCTTTCCTCCTACCACAGCCACAGAAAAAGGGAACCACCCTATCTGTCTCTCTGATGTAAATTTCAATTAATCTTACCAGAAAAAAAGAGTAAAAAATACAATAGGTACATTACAAATACCTCTATTATATACAAAAATGCCTAACAAGCAAAGTACAGGACTCTTCTCTGTTCACAATTTGAAATTTAGGTCCTAATTCTGCCATGCTCAAAGCAGTACCTTAATCTGTAAATAACTCTATTGAAATCAGAGGGACTGCTTGCAAAATACCTATTCAGTGTGTGCTGGGGGCAGAATCAGGCCCTTAAATTATGGTTTGTTTGGTTTTAAAATACCTTGCTGTCTCTTGGGTATCGCAGTCTGATGAAGATGTTGGGGAACCAGGCCCATGGAGGCTGCCTCATAATTTTGAGAAACACTATTTCGTTTATAGGGATTGGTATGACATGATACAAACACAGGGAGTGAAAATAGCAGTGTAGTGCCACTACCAAAGTTTAGTTAGCTTTGGACCACGGGCACCAATGTGCAATTGTGAGGGACCATTTTGAATACCACATTGAATTTTAATCCATTCAGTTCATATGGTTAGCAGCCACTCACTCAAGAACTTCTAAAGTTACATAGGTACCAATGATTTATGGCACCAGAAAATGTAGAATCCCAGCTCTCAGAACATAAAGGCATTAACATTACCTCTGGTGACTGGTGATATAATGCTGCAAAGATCATGTTCATTGCAGTTGGCAAACCAGTATATATTGTTTCAGGAGCAATCAACCTTTACTGGGCTAGTGATCATAAAGGAAAAAACAGTCTCCAAAATATTCTGCAGCTAGATGGCTGATAGATAACGATAATATTTAGTATATATTCAGTGCTTTACATCTTCAAAGTACTCTGTGTACAACTAATCCTCAGGAAGGACCAGTATTTGAATTTCACAGCTTGGGGAGCTGATACACAGGTTATTTAAATGACTTGTCCAAGGTCCCAGAGCAAATTAGCGGTAGAGGGAGGAGCTCTTGACTCCTAGTCCTGTGTTTGTTGCCGCTAGATGAACCTTATCATGCCACTATCCATCCCAAATATTAATGTCACTCTAATACTTATTTTCCCGGTGTGTGTCATGACGGCACTTCTACACACTTTCCCATGTTACATTTTTTCTTTGTGTAGTTGCTAGCCAAAATCTACAAAATGCCCTTGAAGCCAATTTTCCTCAGTGGCCGGCTGGCCAACTTGCCCCGAAGAGTGCAGGAGCAATCAGCCAGCAGTGAGGATGGGATTGAGTGTGTCCTTTCTGACTTTGAGGATGACTCTGGTAGGTGAATTTAAAATAATGGCTATGTGGTTACACACAGAAAGTAATCAGCTCCATGTGTAATTGTGAATTTGGGCAGCTGCTGCAAATGTTCAGAAAAAAGTGTCCAGAAATATGGTGTTGCCCTGCGTCTATATTGTTTACATATCCATATATGTAGCAAGTTAAGCACTGTTGTTCTGGTTCCTCTCAGTGGGGAGAACACACGTCTAATTTAGCTATATCCTCCCATGCATACTCAGGTGATTTCACCTCACTTATGCTCAGTGATACACATCATACACAGACCCACACTTTTCTGGGGTGAGGGGATCAAGTAATAACAATGACAGCCTAATAATCTTAACCGTTGCTTCCACTAAATGGGTATGAATGGAGAAAGAAGGCAGAGTAAGGTGGGAGGGGGATAGATGCTCTGTAAATGAGAGAAGGGAGTGGAGAGAAGAGAGAGATTCAAATTGGCAATGCCCCATGACCACCACTCACATAAACTGTACTGAGATGGGTAAGGGGGGAAAGACTAGGAACCCATTATCTAGCTCACAGTAGATTTTTTCCTTCATCTCCCTTGCATTCTGAAACCAAACCCTGTCCATGATCAAACCAGTAAATGCGTTATAAATAGCTTCTCATCTGTTTCCCCACACCTTACTTCTAGCTTCTCATTATGTGTCCATATTTCTAGGCCTTATCAATGTCTGGATCATTCTACTGGAAGAATTAACTACTGCTATATCCAACTGTCCCCGCCAGCACCAGCCACCCACCCTGGATTTACTCTTTGAGCTGCTGAGAGATGTTGCCAAAATTCCTGGTAATTTCAATGACTTTATGGAACATCTGCTACTGAAATACAGAAAAATCCTTGCTAAGCTAGCAAGGACTATGAAGATAGTTTGCTTAGCTCCTCTAGAGAGGAGATATTGTCCTTGTGGTGTTCATCAGTAACGTCTTGGCTTGGTTAAAGATCACAGTGATTGGCTCCCAGGGGAGCTTCAGCAATAAGATTATAGTCTTTGCATAGGAGAGGGGAAAGGGATAACTGTGGTAATTGTGTGGTAGCTGTTGGCATGTGTTAATTTTTTTAATTGGTACTGTTGTCTAGTGTACATGATTCTCCTTGTTCTTTACACGTTATGATATGCAAGTATTCTTTTCTCCACTCCCCTGAAGGCCAATCTGTAGAGTGATATGACATCACTGGTACATTCCCTGCACATCTGCTATTGGTATATATATTGGTACCTGTTGTTCTTCATTCAGAACAAATATTTACAACAGAGCAAGGTAAAAGCTGGATTTGCTTGAAAAACTTCTCCTATTCCTTGAAGTGCTGGACAGTTCTCTGTATATTATTAGACACTCTTCATGAAATCCTCCTTGAATGTTCATCCAGAATAAAATTGCGCTGCTCAGTTTGCATTCTTATAGTCAGAACCAGAACTGTGCATCAGACACCCTAATATAGACATGTATGCCTTTACACCACACCATATATGGTTATGAATGTTTTATATTAAAACCACACAAATAATTGGCTGATGAATAAAAAACATGTTGCTGGTGTCAAACTCAGAATTAAGTACTGTCATGCCCAGTATTTATTTTATTAACAGCTGAATAGCTTGCTATGCTCTTGATCACTTCTCCCCAGAAAATAGTTGCGCTATCAACTTTTACATCTTACAATAAATCTACACTAAATTCAAGAAAATAGTTCGATTCTCCATGTACCCTTCAATTAATGGGTGGCAACTTATACACCTTCAACTGACAATCCAAGGTGTATGCACTGTTGCAAACATTACTGGCTCTTAGTTAAGACAATACAAGTGTTTCAGATATTTTGGAAGTAGTTTTCATTAACATCACTGAATCCATGATCGCAGTCTGGTAAAGGATCCAGAATTTCTTAGTTTGGGCATGTGTTTGAGTGAGTATTTGCAGCCAGAAATTCTTACCATGGTCGTGTTTTCCTTCTAGGCCCAGGATTTGGCATTTATGCAGTTGTACATCTTCTACTCCCCACAATGTCCCTCTGGCTCCATCGTAGCCATGGTGACCATTCTTACTGGGATGTGGCATCTGCTAATTTCAAGCATGCCATTGGCCTTTCCTGTGAACTGGTAGTGGAACACATTCAAAGTTTCATTCATTCAGGTAAGCAGTGTCCCTTCAACATCAGAGTTAGTGATGCAGGGTTTTACTGTGTGACATTGTGACGAGGGTCGATTCCTGCTGGTCATCCTGGGAATTAGCTCTGTCCACTGCGGAGTGGCCTCAGCGTGTGGTGTCTTGCCTGCTGTCCATTCTGCTCTGGGACCCGCGTTGCTCTCTGCTTGGCAGCATCCCCTTCAGGACACTGCCCTACGGCAGTTCCCACTACTCCAGACTCACACCCCCGGGGGGGTAGGGGGGTAACAGCAGTCTTTAGGACTCGCACCTGCCTCAGTGGCCAGCCACAACCCAGAGTCTAGCCCCTTAGCTCAGGGGAAAGTTGCAGTCTGTATTGGCCACCGTCTTCTGTGGCCAGGTGGAGTATAAGAGGGGGACCCAGGCCTGCCTGCTACTCTGGGTCCCAACCCAGGGGCCCTCTAGCGGCAGCCTCCTTCGTTCCCCTCCTGTCCGCTTTTCTTCCCTGGGCCACTTCCTTGGCCCTTTGTAGCCAGGCCGCAGCCTGATGGGTAACGGGGCTGGAGCTCTCTCTAGCTCCCCGGAGCCTGCCCAGTACTGCTCTGTCCAAGGTGCTAGCTCCTTCCTCAGGAGCTGGTCCTTCTCTCTTATCAACCAGGGCCCCGCCCTGTTTGGCTGCCTCTTCCTTCCCAATTGGCCCTTCACAGGCCTTCGTTGATTGGCTGCCAGTCTGCGCAGCCTCAAAGGCCTGTTTCAACCCTTGTCTCAGGGGATGGGGCGGTCGCTTAAACATGCTTAGAAGATGGCTTGGTTTTGGTTGCTCAAGAAAAAGTCAAAATCAGAGAGAGTGGGAAGGTCATTTTTAACTTCAAAGGGATTATGTTAAACTTTCCAAAAATATAAAGTCATGGAGTATTACACTCAAGATTATAATGGATGGGAATTGGCAGGAATAGGAGCTAACACGGTACTTTCCCCAGTATCAGTGGGAATATTTTAAATTCCCATATACTTGCCTGAAGAGAACAGTTCTCCTCCTAATTTGCTGTGTTTTGACACCTATAAAACTGGCATTAGTGTTAAAGAGAATCGACTTTGTAAAACATCCAGATATCAGAAAGAAGAATGACTGCTGTTTCCCTAGATGATATGGCTAAGGTGGGAATGCTTAAAAACAACTTTATTTTCCCTGTAGACATTGGCTACGAGAATATGATTAATACAATGCTAAAAGATCTCTTCAAGTTGTTGGTAGCCTGTGTGGCAGAGCCTACAGAAACAATCTCCAGAGTTGGCTGCTCATGCATCAGGTAATATAGAAAAGCCTCTTTCTCCCATCAGCATATTAAAAAAGAGGAAGTGATGCAAAGACTCCTGACTAGAGAAGTCTTGGCCAAACATACAGATTGATCATTTTGGCCAGTACCTCCCTAGTAATCTATAACCCGTCTCTTGTTCTTTAAAAGCAAAATCTAGAGTTAGAAAAAGCTTCCAAGGGCTGAAATCAAATTTTCATCAATTAGCCAGACTCTGTTTGCTTGTTATCAAACCAAATTCCCAGTCGCGAAGGGGAAGATAGGAATGTGTGGGAACGTCCATGGCCCATCTGTACTGACTGGATGCTGTCAGAGCAGCGGAGAAAGTCCATAAATTGTGGGAAACGTAAATAAACATGCATGTTCCTCCCATGAAAATATCTGCTCTACACTAATATCTACATCACTAGTCAATACACAGCCTCTAGAAAAAATAATCAAACTGCTATTGGGTGGGACTCACAGGTCTCCTGAGGTAAGTATCCCCATCACATTGTGCAAATTATTCTTACAGTCAAACCCAAAATGTGGTGCACAGCACTGAACAGACAGTAAAGAAAAATGCAGCCCGTGCCCTGAAAAGCTTGCAATCTATATAGATAAAAAGCATGCAAATAGCAGCCAGGAAAGGAATACAATATCTAGGCAAAATGGTCAGGGGATGATTGGCACACCATCTTACTAGCTCAATGTTTGTGAAGCAGCTGCCTAAATTTTGCTTTACCCAGTAGCCCAGTTTCTACCTTCTTCCTTTGAGTCAGAAAAAGTTTTGTTGGGCTTGCAGGCTTGATAACTTGTAGTGTCCTTACTTGCAGGTATGTCCTCGTGACAGCAGGGCCTGTTTTTACTGAAGAGATGTGGAGGCTTGCATGCTGTGCATTACAGGACGCGTTCTCTGCGACTCTTGAGCCAGTAAAGGTAAAACCAACATCCCAACCAGCTTCAATTCACTGATATTTGCTTGCTAGATTGATTCCCCTTTTCTGATAAACTTTTGTGTCTGATTTCACCCAAGCCACAATAAAGACTGCCTGAAAATCAAAAACATCAGAAAAGTAATTTCAGAACTATTATTTTAGTTATTGTTATGTTAATTCAGTTTTAGTGAAAGATCTAATTAATAACCTTGAAACAGAAGTGTTGTATATTGTCCAAAGAACGTGTACATCATGGCAGTGGCATGGTGCCATGCTTCCTAAGACAGTGCTCCAGGATTGCATCAAAGATCAGAGAGGGAAGTGGCCAGGCTTCTTCATGCTTCCCTGCCAATGTGAATCAGCAGAGCTGAACAGGTGCGACTGAGATCAGACTTTGTCTGCATGATGTGTCTTTGTATCCAGTTCTTACAGCTGGATTTACAAACACAGTGGGAAAACAAATGATTGCTTTAGTGATGCCTTTGCTACAAACTGAGTCCAAACTAAAACACTTGTCTCTTTTGATTCAGTCTTTGGTTGTGACCGAAAACCCTCATAAGTCATCGCAGTTCAAGCTCTTAAAAGGGAATCACAGCGCATTAGTTCAAATAAAATATCAGGGGAGATGCCAGGGCAGTTATGGGAGATCTCTCAGAATCATAGGGATAGAGGGCTCTACAACTACTTGGTTGATCTTACACACAGTGAAAGACTGATGTTGTGTCTCTCTGTAGAACCTATTGGGCTATTTCCACAGTGGTTCTGAAAGCTTTAGTGGCGATGCCTGTGAAGTGAAGGTGGCAGCCCCATCTCTCTCTCCCAGTGCTGAAGCTGAGTACTGGAGAATCCGAGCCATGGCACAACAGGTAATGATCTCATTACAAAGGAAGCCAGAGAACAAACTATATACCAAGAGTTAAACTAACAGGCAGGTTGAGAATTTTCTTTCCAAAAAACTCTTGGAAAGAGCAAATAATTTTACTGTGGGAAGAGTCTTTGCTCAGTACCTTTGTTACTGGAGGCCCGGGGAAGTGTTTCCCTCCAACTATGTGTTTTCTCCCCATGGAGAGCAGTAGGCTTGTGAAGCTCCATACTAAAATAGCATCTTTCTGGAGTTTACCTTGCCTTTTCTTGTCACTTAAGGCAGCAGCACATCAACTACTTCCACAAGCAGCCTGTAGAGTGCACGACTCACCGCTGTGGCGCCTCCTGCTGGTTGTCTCTGGAAATTAGCATTTCCAGCCTCCGGTGCGCCCTCTGCAGGCCAGTGTCCCACTGCCACTTGGCCCCTGTGTCCCTCACGGACCCAGTGCCCCCTTTTTCTGGGGTGCTGGCCCCTGGCAGTAACCTCTTTCTCTCAGGGTCTCACCTCCCCAAGGAACCCCCACTCACTATCCCCACCTCACCTCAGTATAAGGCCTAGTCATTACCGGCACGGTTGGGTTTGGACCTGCTGCCTTTGCCTACCCCTGGGCTGCCCTCTGCACCCCCCAGTCCCCACTGGCCTGCTAGGCCACTGCCTGGGGCTTTCCAGGCTGGAGCTCCCCAGCTCCTCTGTCTTTCCCCAGCCCTGCTCTCCTCAGGTCTTTGCAGCCAGGTCCATCTACAGCTAGAGAGACTGTTGGCTCCTGGCTCACTGGACTTTTATAGGGCCAGCTGTGGTCTGATTGGGGTGTGGCCCAGCTGCAGCTGCTTCCCCAATCAGCCTAGTAGCTGCTTTCTCCCAGCCACAGCCCTCCCCAGGGCTACTTTTAACCCCTCCCGGGCAGGAGCAGGTGATCACCCCACTACACATCCCTTTGTGCAAATCAAGGTAAATGTCCTCCTAGACATACGAATAATTATTCTTCCGAAAGAAGTAATGGAATGTCTGTCACTTTGATCACATTAAAAATAAATTGGACAAACCCTTAAAGCTAGAGACAATCCTTCCTGGCGGAAAGGGATGGATTAGATGACCAACAGGTCATTTCCATCAATTTCTGTGTGTAATTGATTGTACCTGCTGCTTTCTTGGAATACCTATTCCACAGATAAGATGCAGACCTGGAACTGATGGGCAATAACAAAAAGGCAACCCAGTGGGTGATGGAGACTGGTGGGTAGCATTGGCACTGTTTGTTTTGTAATTTAACACATGAAGTTCAGAGAAGCCCAACTCCCATAACCCTATCTAGTTGCACATATGCATACACAGTGTCTCTTCAGTGACATCTCCTGAGATGAATTCTGCTCAGTTACAAGACAGAGCATGACAATTCACAAGAGCTGAGATTTGGTTGACTTCCCCTGGGAAGTCAACAGGAGTTGGGTGCCTTTGAAAATAATCCCCCTCAGAATGCGCAGCCCTCACAGGTGGGACGCATTGGCTATGCGATGGGGCTGTTCTGTTCCTGTGTGTGTTACCTTTTCAAACGGTGCAGGTGTTGAGCTGCTTGTTGTGCGTAATGTGTGGTTTCTTTAGGTTTTCATGTTAGACACCCAGTGCTCACCAAAGACCCCCAACAACAAGGAAGGATTTGAACATGCTCAGTCCTGTGTGCTTATCATCGAGCTGCCTGCTGACAAGAAACACAATGGGCATACCCAGAAAAGGTGAGAAGCCATTCCAAAAGGCCTTCATAGGGCTAATCAGGAGGCAAAGAATGCTTTTAGTGAGGTGAAAACAGAAGAGCAAATCTGTCCTCCAGTTTTGCTAAGAATTTGAATTATCAATTAATAGAATGAAACTTAGGGAAGAGAAACAACCATTATCAGCATGCAGGAGAGACCCATAAGTGAGGAAATATTGATTGTGCAGCCCTCCCACGGGTGAGCACACACTCTGAGTAGTCCCACTGAAGTAAATAAGGTTACGTGTTAGATTGCTCACCTATGCCAGGGATCCACGATCAGGTTAGTAGCCTCATCACATGGTACGTGAAAACTAGACTAGAAAAAGAACCAGCAAATCATTTATAGGGAACTGTGTGTACGTGAGTGAGGGATGGATTGGACTCAATAACCTACAGTGCTTGTTCTTTTTCATCTCCAAAGCTAGGGTTCCTTCAGTGCAGCTTTCTGGATTTTTCATCAGCCAAAAGCAGAAATTCCCTTCAACTGTTTTCAAAAATTTGCAGGCACCAGGGAGATAAAGGGAAGAATTGTTGTGCTGTTTTGTAAATGACCATAGTATATAGAAATTAGAACCAGAATTATTTATTTGTACTCCACAACTATCAGTAAAATTTTCCACTTCTTTTTGCAACCATAACTCCAAAATTATGCAGAGGAAACTTTCGCTTGTTCCAACTAAAGGACAGTTAAAATTATTGGATTAAGAACAAAATAGAAATGTAGGACAGTGGGTCTAGTGGAGCAATGTAAGCTAACCCTAGGTTAGCAAAAGCATTGTCCAAAACTACCAGGGTCATGCTCGATATACTAAGATGAGGAAATTTTTGTGTGCTTATAGATAAACTCTTCAAGTATTAAGTCATCCCATCGCAGCTCTTTCAGCATGTGCTTGCCTGGCACTTCACGTTCTGAGCTCATCACATAACATTTAAGTTGATACTTTTTGGCACTGATGAACACTAACGTCAACCTCAATAGCACAAATGGGACAGAGTCAGAATTGTGAATCCAGGACCTGCATTTATATTGTTGGAAATGTATTGCAACAATGAAACCTTTTGGGGATGAAATGTATGTGATAAATGGCCTGCAAGCAAGCGTTGTGGCAAGCCTCCTTTGCTCCTCCTTCAATGAGAGGCAGATCTTGATGGTCCTTCCTTGGCTGAGGAGAAAGGACAATGCAAGAAGCCTCATTTCCTTGCAGGAGTGTGCAAAGGTCTCCCCCAGCTGCAATCTCTATGCTGCCTCCTCTCGAGGGTGCACTGGAGACTGCTTTCTCCTGCTTCCCCTCAAGGGGTCAGGGAGGGTTGGGATCATGACCTTAACCCTCTCCTTGCTCGGGGGCAATAACCAGCCCCATACTAAAGAATGGGACAGATTGTGCAACATTCCTTTACCTACTCAGTGTGCATAGAGGTCCCAGTGGAAACTGTAGCACTTCCCAAGGCAGTGACATAAGTATCAATCTATACCCAAGCATTTATAAGGCAACACAGGCCTTTTGGAAAGCATCACTTTACTGAACACAAGTACTCTGAACCATTCCAGTATCATTAGACCTATGTAGTGTCTAAACAATAACCAGGAGTTTGGTTTGGTTTTCATAAGTGAGTTTCCACTGTTTAGCCTACTCTTCACCAGAATAAGGCTCAACCTAGACTGTGCCATTATTTTCCTTGTTATTGTTTTCTACAACAATACATCTGGTGCCAATCTTGCATGCTAAAAATTGTAACCATTCTGAAACTTTGTTTTAACCTCCTGGGATTTCTCTTTTCCCATTTGATTTTTGCTTCATTAATGCTACATTGTTCCATAGGAAACTGGGGTAAGGGAGCGTTTTTTTTCCTACACTATAGTTTCATAATTTGCAGTTGCAAACAAAAGATAAAATAATGTTATGCTTAAATGGGATTGGTGTCGTGCTCTTGCTTATGTGTCTGTGCCAGCACCTTAGTTTGGTGTTTTACCTAGGAAACGACATCCTGGCCAAGTCGTGCTGCAAACAAATATCCTGTTAAGCTGTAAGGCCCAGATTTTTAAAGGTGTTTTGGCACTGCGGTGCTCAGCATTGCAAAGCCTAACTGATCTATGATCCTAAATCTCATTTTCAAAAGGAATTTAGGCACTTCAAAGTCTAATTTCCTTTGAATGTCAATGGGATTTTGGCTCCTAAGTGCCTAAATCCCTTTTGAAAATGAGATTTAGGCTCCTAAATCAGTATAGGTGTTGCTGCTCTCATTTTTGCAACCCTAATACCTTTAAAAATCTGGGCCTAAACCTATTAAAGGGAGTGTGGATTTCCCTAATTCTGGTCCTGGGTCTGGCACATGATTAGTCCCTTCAAGACAATGGAAGTTCTCATTTGCCTAAAGTTGTGCACGTGCTTAAGTACCTTGTTGAATCAGAGTGTCTGTCAGTAATGTTTGTAAAGCAGAAGACTACCTGCTAGAAAAGAGCTCCTATATAATCATCATGTAATATGAGACCATTCCAGATTTCACAGAGGTATTTGAGTCACCTGCACTGACCTCAGGTTTCATGGCAAACACACACATAGATTTGCCATGACAGCACTGATACTACATTGTCTGACCTGTGACTGCTGCACATGCATGCACACAGGAATTGCAGCCCAACATCTGAGCTAACTCCTGTACCAGAATAACACGTATTTGCATAGCCAAAGGCATACTGCACAAGCTCTATGATACTAGCACTCAGTTCCTCCTGTCATGACAGGCACTGCTATCCCGGTATGTTTACCACAGTATCAGTTCCAATTCTGACATCATAGCAACTGTGACTGTATGCAAAGACTAAAGAGATTAAGAAAATTATCATAAACGAAGATGCTAGTGATTTGTAGGATTAAAAAAACAGGCTAGGATAATTTTTAAGGCACTTTCTTCCTAGCCTAGTCTATGCTGTAGGATTCTAAACATTATTCACTGGTGCATAATCTGCAAAATTTGATCCTGTTAAAAGGATGACATTTTAGCATTCCTGGGCTTCCTGTGCAGATCATTAATTTAGTGATGTGGTCGCAGGATGTTCCTGATCTCCACTGAGAGGAGCAGGGATATAAACACTCAGCTCTGCATGTCTGGGAATAATACCCGCTAGGAGTGGTACTGTAACTTCCATCCCATATTAGGTGTATATAGGTTGAGGAATCGGTTCTTAACCCATTCAATCTGGATTAAATTAGATATATTACATGGTTGTTGGTAAAACTGTTTTAGAACAAGAGCCTCTATGCAGTCTCCACCATATTCCTTATGCTTGTGTCCTGAAGTTCTGGGGAGAGGTTGTTGGTCTTACTAGGGGGGAAATGGAAACCAGGAATTAGAAACGATCAAAACTCAGCTTTGCTATGGCAGATTTAGTCTTTCAGAAGCATGTCAGTTTAAGTTTATAGAGAGGAGTGGCATGGTTGCTGCCACTAGAGAGAGTCAAAGTGCAATAAAAAGACAAGAAGGTACAAGGACCTAAATGAAGCAAAATCAGGAGACGCTGACATAGTAGTCTTCCTGTTACAGTAGTGTACAATGTTTGGAGAAAGCTTAGTTACAGTGACACTGAAAAAGAAAACATTTAATCCTGCAGTTGATGTCACATGTACCAAAAGGCTACAGAAGTAGCAGAAGCATAGTACAGTATTGAAATAACTATTACAGTTTGAATGAGGGTAGCATGGGGCCTGATCCAGAAAACTTTTACTCAGTGTGCTTACCCAACCAATTGTAATAAATGGGACTATGGGTGTGAGTCACGACTGCTAAAGCAAATAAAGATTTGTAGTTTGTAGCTTTCATAAGTCATTCTAAAATACAGTATATGTCTATAACTCATAGTGAAATAACTTGTGAATTATGAACTGTTAACTTATATTTTTTCCCTTTTTTTGGTGGTATCAAGTATCCCTTTCAGGACAATAGTGGTGAGTCTGTTGTCCCATCAAGTGCTGCTCCAGAATTTATATGATATCTTGCTGGAAGAGTTTGTGAAGGGCCCTTCTCATGTGGAAGAGAAGACAATACAAGTGCCAGGAACCAAACTGGCTGGTTTCCTCAGGTATATTTCCATGCAGAATTTGGCTGTCATCTTTGACTTACTGCTGGATTCTTATCGGACAGCCAGAGAGTTTGACACAAGACCTGGGTTGAAGTGTTTGCTGAAAAAAGTATCTGGCATTTGTGGAGCTGCCAACTTATATCGTCAGTCAGCTATGAGCTTCAATATTTACTTCCATGCCTTGGTTTGTGCTATACTGACAAACCAGGAGAACATCACCGCAGAGCAGGTGAAGAAGATCCTATTTGAGGATGATGAAAGAAGCACAGATTCCTCCCAGCAGTGCTCTTCAGAAGATGAAGATATTTTTGAAGAAACTGCCCAAGTCAGCCCCCCCAGGGGGAAGGAGAAGAGACAGTGGAGGGCTAGAATACCATCTTTGAGTGTTCAGCCAGTGAGCAATGCAGACTGGGCTTGGTTAATCAAAAGGCTTCACAAGCTATGCATGGAGCTCTGTAATAACTATATCCAAATGCATCTGGATTTGGAGAATAATGTGGAGGAACCTCCAGTTTTCAAAGGTGACCCTTTTTTCATCCTACCATCCTTTCAATCTGAAACCTCCACCCCATCAACCGGAGGGCAGTCTGGAAAAGATACACCCTCAGAAGATGACAGAAGTCAAAGTAGGGACCACTTGATAGACAATCTAACGCCCAAGGGAGGGAGCGGAGAAATGCTGCTGCTACCACCATTGAGCCCTAAAATGGAGAAAAAGGACCAAGCCAGGAAAAAAGAATGGTGGGAGAGTGCTGGCAACAAAATCTACACCATAGCCACTGATAAAACTATCTCCAAACTCATGACGGAGTATAAGAAAAGGAAGCAGCAACAAAATTTAACCTCTTTCACCAAAGACGTCAAAGTGGAAAAGAAGGGAGAGTTGTTGGGCTCAAGAGGGCAGGATTCACCACTCCCCCAGCGACCGCAACATCTGGTGGACCAGGGCCAAATGAGACATTCCTTCAGTGCTGGCCCAGAGATCTTGAGGCAGGAGAAGAGGCCACGCTCAGGATCTACAGTCAGCTCCCTGAATATATCTGTGAGAGATGCAGAGGCACAAATACAGGTAGGACAATTTGTAGACTATATGGTAGGGTAATGCCAAAATGGGTAGAAAAAGATTAAACCAAAGTGTCTAGCATCAGAGATCTACTGAGTATCCCCACAAGCTGGTATTGATGTGACCCTGCATCATGATCAGATCAGAGAGTATTTTGTGGAAGAATTGTCAGAGACTTCAGGGAAATTGGAAGGGGAGATACTGGGTAAAATTTTTCTAAAGCGCCTAAGTGGCTTCAGAGCCCATGTCCCATTTTCAAAAGTAATATAGCTAATTAGTAGCCTAAGTCCCATTGACTTTCAATGAGACTTAGGCTGCTAATTGCTTGTCTGTTTTGAAAATGGGACTTAGGCTTCTAAGTCACTGAGGACATGTCTAAGTTCCAGCTGGGAGGTGTGATTCCTAGTGCAGGTAGACACGTTCTCACTAACTTACCTTGAGCTAATGCACGAGAACTAGCAGCGTCTACCTGGGCTGGGACTCTCGCCTCCCAGCTCCAGTACAAACATACCCTTAAGTGCTTTTGGAAATGTTACCAGTTGTCTTATGATTAAGGCCTTACTTAATTGCGATATTGCGGAAATTGCAGGTCCTGCAATATTAGACTTCCACTGCAATTTTGATTTTAATTAGCTTTCTTTAAGCAGTCCACAATTTTGCATACATTTTTGAAGTTTGCCCCCCACACACTTTCCCCCCAGTAGTACAGTCAAACTCCATTTATCCGAGCTGGTAGCAGCTGGGGCTCAAACTGTCAGCACCATGCAAAGCAGGACTCCCATTGTTGGCCCTGTGCATTAATGACTGTAATATAGTTGCAGCAAAATATCTAGTGATCAAAAAAATTAGCAGGCATAACACAATGCTTGAGTGTTTTTTATTGTTCTAGCAAATTTTTCTTAAACAAATAGGTCTTCTCTGGTTTTCCCAAATTACCGCAATTAATAAAGGTCCATTATTACTTTTCTGCAATTTTTCCATGTCTTGTCTGTAACTCAGCTGTAATTATTTGACAATCATCCCACAATTTAAGCAGGGCCTTACTTATGATCCTCTTGTAATTGGAACTGACAAAAGAAGCCGTTCTGAGCAGGAAACATTGAACTCATGACTGGTTACTATTTGCATCTCAGGATGACAGACACTGCAGGCACCAAACTTTGGATTTGTGCTCATTTTGTGATAGGATAGTATGTGAAGAAACACTACAATGGTGATGTGTTCTCTGTTAAGAAAAAAAAAAACCTTACATATAATCACATGAGGGATATATTGTGGGTCTTCCTGATTCCTATTGTACCCTATGTATATGAAACATGCTAGCATCGTTCTGGACTTTTCCTGCTGTCATAGCCTCAAGGTATCTTTATTTTCTACCATGTAATGTGACCCAAGAGGAGACTGTTCTCTCCAGAAAGTGAGAGTAATTTCTGTCTTCAATGGGATTTACTCATACACTGTATGTGGAGATTTCCCCCTGGAAATTGCTGCACCTCAAAAAACAAAGCAATTTGCATCTCCCTCTAAGCATGTGCACTGAGTGCCAGGGCCACAGAGCAACAGCAGATGCAATACCTAGGCACCTTCCACCAATCTCCCTTGCTGCTACATGAGCTTATTAGGGACAGAAAAGGCCACCCACGTCATCTCTCCTCTCCCACCCCAGAGGATCATGAGGATCTGGGCCTTGCCATTTAGAACAAAGTTCCAGACTCCGACAGTTGCCAATTTTTAGGTGCCCAGAGGCACAGTTGCAAGGGCTTCCTTCCTCTCCATTACAACCTGACCCTAACCAGATGAAAGTATAGTTTGTAGTGCTCTTTCTTTAAGAGTTTGCAGTCTCAGTTCAGTGAGGAGAGGGCCCTGTTCATCCTAATACCTTATCCAAATCTCCTATGACTGTTCCCTTTGCAAAACACTGCAAAGATGAAGATGCTTATGTCCGTCTTACTTTGAATTTAAAGGAACAAGTGTGTCCTTCACTGAATTCTTTTTCTCTTGGGAAAGAGAAGCAGGGCCCCAGACTTTATTTAATAACAACAACAAAAATGAAATGCAAGGTTTGGAAGAATCTGCTTTTAAGATGTAGTGATGGGATTGAGACAAAGAGCCCGATTCTCATGTCAGTTACGTCAGTCATACCCCAGTGTATCTCCATTGACTACTTCTGATTTACACTGGTGCTATTGGTAGCAAATTGAAACCCATAGTGTGCTGTGGCTATTTATGTGACACTCTCTTCTGATTCTGTACAGCAAAGAATTTTTTTTTCTAATTTTGTTTTAGGCATGGACCAACATGGTGCTGACAGTTCTCAACCAGATTCAGACCCTGCCTGACCAAACATTCACCGCTCTCCAGCCAGCTGTGTTTCCCTGCATCAGTCAGCTGACTTGTCATGTGACCGATATCCGTGTCCGTCAGGCTGTGAGAGAATGGCTCGGAAGAGTGGGAAGGATCTATGATATCATTGTATAAAGGAAACATGTTTATTAGCAAGGGGAGAAGGAATCAAAGGCTTTTACAGGTATACAAACATAATACTGTTACTGAAAGTAACTGGTACAGAGCTACACCTGCAATGCCTATCTGTGGTGATAAATTCTGAAACAGCAAGCTCTCCAACATGTCCTCTACCCACTTAAGATTGTATGTTTGTCAGTCTCACCCCAACAAAGGAAGCGCTACACTTCACATTAAGTAGCATGACATAACACCAAGAGATGAATCTGAAAATTGCTGGTAAATCAGGCTGGTACATAAAGGCTTAGTACATTCCATAGTGGGTATTTTCATCTGTGAAAGTTAGATTGTGTATGAATGCACTTCTGCAGTGAGGAAAGGAGAATAAAGTCAAAATTTTCCTGGCTGCAGTTGGGATGAAAGCAACTGTGTTCACCTAATATGGGTCTCTCAGATGATACCTATAATTCACAAGATCTAGGACCAAAGTTATCAGCTTAGCTTTACCTGGCCTCCATTTTTTGAACATGTAATACTATGGACTCCACTAATTGAAGGTTCAGAGGATTCAGTAATTGGTGAATACTGCTCTCACTTGTACTTAGACATCTAAGATTTGATTGTGCTTCAAAACGCAGCATGTAGACAACTGGATCATCTGACTCACACACCTAGATAACAATAATTGTGAGAAAAAAGCTGAGGGCATAACAAGTGAAGATGGGGGTGTTGTTTACAGTACCTTTTAAATTTTCCACATGAAACTAAAACGCATCTGGAAAAAGTCACCATAAAGGTCACCAAAAAAAAAAAATTGACCTCGCTGCTTAGTAGTCATTAAAATGTACATTCTAGGCAGAGGCTTTAAGCCTGGGGTGTTGCATAGCTGCTTTCCATTGCACCTCAGGAAGATCCTGGCTGTAAACCAGTCACAGGAGAGGCCCCTGTGTAGCATAGAAGTAGGTCCTTGCTGCTAACATATGGGGTATGGCCAGGGTTCCTCTTCATCCCACGATCGGCCACATAAACAACAAAACCCTCTCTGCTAATCCACATTTCAGATACTATTACATGCATAACTCTCACTGTGGAAGTTCTTCTGTGAAGCTAGTGAAGAATATGCATTAGTGAGCTAAATTGCAGCCTGGCCAAGAGAATTGTGGCAAACACCTAGTATTTAACCAAACATGATAGAAATCTACTATACATTGGAGTCCTATGCATAGAATTGGCTTTATGTTTTCACAGGGGAAGGTATTCTCAGGTGTACAGCCTGTCTGCTGTAGCTTGCTGGGATCCCCACCATTTGCAGCTATATTTACCCCCACTGGTTCATAGGAGTCAGACTGGACAAGAGCTGGCAGTGCTACTCTTCAGTTGGCCAGAAGAGGCCTGTGGTGGACTGAGTTCCCTGCTCCCTCATGCTCCCTGCTGATGCAGAGTTGACTAGCACACAGTCTGTGTGTGTACTGGTATAAAAACAAACACAACCAAAATCTTCATTTCAAAAGATGAACCTCAGCCAACAAGAAAATGCTCATTCTGCAAGGAATTCCATGCGAGCGGAACACCATGTGGGTGCAGGGTTTCTCCTGTGCTGATCTCGTTACAGGATTGGGGCCTAAGTTTCTGATAGAATCTCGGTGCTTTAGCATATTCTGGGGGGAGAAAAGACTGCAAACAGACAGGATAGTGCCAGTAAGTTTGAATTGCTGGCTGATCAATAACCAGGTTAGGTGTAATGGAGGGTCATCTCTGTGTGTGGACTCTTAAGACAGTCCCTCTGCCAGATGGACAATGTCCATCTGGTGCTCTCTTAGTAAGTAGATTGATCATACTTTTGATTGTTCCTCTATTGTACTTAAATCTCTATAAATCTATATGTAAAATTGTTAAAATGTACCTCTATACCTTAAACCTTTCTGGGTATGTATGTCTATACAGCCCATGGCAGCAAGTCTCAGAGCCCAGTGTGACACTCAGGCTATGCTATGGTGCTAAAAACAACCACGTAGACAGTGTAACTCAGGCTTTGAACCTCCCTCCCTTCTTTAGGCTTCAGAGCCCAAGCAGCTACACATCAAGTTAGTGCTGTAGCATGAGCTGGGCTGTTTAGCTCTCTAGTGTATATTCGTGGTGTATCATCTGTTGCCACAAGAGTTTTACCCATTCACACCAGACCTGAAATGAGCCCATACATACATTGTATTTAGGGTTGCCAACCCTCCAGGATTGGCCTGGAGTCTCCCAGAATCTACATAAATTTCTCAGTGACTATTGAAAGCAATCCAGGAGCTTTTAATGGGCTAATTTAAGAAAATGAAATTACATCATGTTGGGGGAGGTAGATGGGGGAATCTCCAATCAGCATTGGCAACCCTAGTTATATTGCTTATATGTGCATTTCACAGCTGTCTAAAAGGCACATCTAACTGCCAAAAAAAGTTGATTGGGTTTATCTGATATTTGTTAAATTTTGTGCACACACCTTTACTACAGCTGAGTTAATACATTCTGTGGTGTCAGCTCTCACAGACCAGTCTGGAGCATGTGGGGTTTTTTCCTTCCCTTGACAGCATAGGGGGAAATTAAGGCCAAAATATATGATTAAGTTAAATTAGAGATCTGAAATTAACAGAAGAAAAGAACTTAAAATCAACTGCATGAGCCATGTGAGAATTGCAGCATATTCTGTACAACTAGACTCAATGGCAGCTGAGTCTGTGCCATCCCCCTGCCCTGTTCCAACCTGGCTGCAATATGTGGGCACAGTGGCAGCATCCATACAGATACAATCTTAGGGCAATGTTCTTTCCTCTGAACTAGTTCCTGTGCATTGCTCAGGCAGCATGAAGGAGGCGAATGTGACCATTGCTTGCTAGCTGTGCATTCCTTGACAGAGGATCTCTAAGCTTGCATGAAATGAGAACAAGTGCCTTCTGCTCCAGCCACCCTCCCCACCCCACTATTGGGTTTATTTTGGCAGGGATAGAGGACAGTTATCGGCTGGCATGTGGTTCCGCAGCATCCTCTTGCCTCACACTGGGGGAGATGGGCACACATAGGAAGCTGTAACTGACTCCTTCACTCCCACCATCCCCATGACTACAGTAGGGCAGGAAATGGTTTGCCCACCTCCTGAGAATTTGAGCTTTTAAAAAAGTCTAAACTCAAAACTTTTCACTAACCAAAAAAAGGACCCATTTTTGCTTTGACTTCAGCATGGTTGGCTGGTTTGTTCTATAAATTGACTGTTTAAAAATTCAAGTTATTCAGACCTGAAAAATTGAACTTTGTTTTTAAAAAAAGGTCTCAAACATTTTTGACACACAAAATTATTTTCCCACAAACACTTTTGGCCTTAATCTCAATGAATGGGCATTTTTGTATGAAAAAATGTTTAATTGAAAAAATTCCTGACCAGCCCTAGCCGCTACTCACCTGCAAAGTCTTGCTCTCGTACTATGAGCAGGAGAGAGAGGAGTCCTTCATTTTTGACTGTGAAGCCAAACTCCTGCATCTAATTGGCTACATCACTGCTTTTCTTAAGTTTTTTTTTCCTTTTTTTTTAATTTAAAGCAACAATATAAAGTGCCCACTCTCCCCACCGCTGCCTAAGATTTTAAGGGGACATTAACAAATGTGTGTACAATATTGCTGGCATTTTAAAAAAAATTAAAATTAGGGAAATTTTTTTCTTGCAACTAATGTTTAAGTGCAAAAGGGTATGTCTATCCCACTATGACAGGTCCTTAAAACAGCCCCAGTCTAACTGCCTCACTTTGCCGTTGGTGATGTTTTAACATTTTATGTAAACAACAACAACAAAACCACAAGCATGCTAATTTCGTTAATTTGTGTAGAACGCTTGATGAGGCACAGTGAACTCCAGGGAAAAGCAAACTCAGAGGGGCTAATTCTCAGTTATGCTAAGGCCCAGTTAGGTTTATATAGGGAAGAAATGCCCCCCTTCCCTGCCCCCCCAACTGTAGCCCCTCTGGGAACCTCTCCAACCACTGTAGAGGTGATGTAACAGCTCTCCCCCTATCCTCCTCCCAGCCCTCTGCTGTGGGGGGGCAGGATCAGGGACATTGCCGGATAGCACAGCGCTATGGCCACTTTCTGCTTTGCAGGCCTGATGAAACAGAGTGCCAGTTAGAGCACTGTTGAGGATCTTTTTATACCAGGGCTTCAGCATGCTGCTGCAAAACCTTAAAATCTGGGGAGTATAAAAGTGGTTTAAAGCTACCATTACCCTTCCCCCTGCTCCAAGTAACAGAGGGCTTTTCTACACAGTAAGTTAGTGCACAGAAAGCCAAGGTGTGAATCTACACCAGATTGCTACGCTGCCTGTGTTTTTCCTATCTGCTTGCAAGCCAGGTGTGATGCTACAGCCCTCCCTGCTTACAGTAAATTGTATGATTAAATAGAGCGAGAAGGTGGGTGAGGTACACCTCTACCTTGATATAATGCTGTCCTTCAGAGCCAAAAATATCTTACCACATTATAGGTGAAACTGCATTATATTGAACTTGCTTTGATCCCCTGGAGTGCGCAGCCCCGCCCCTCGGGCACTTCTTTACCGCATATATCCGAATTTGTGTTCTATCGGACCACGTTATATTGGGGTAGAGGTGTAATTTCTTATATTTATAAAAGTTAAGATACCTCATCCACATTATCTCTCCAGTATGCTGGGCCCAACACAGCTGCAACACTGTGATTAAATAGTTCATCCTGAATCATGGGCCATTTTGTTCCAAAATTAAAAGCAAAGGGATGTCATAAGTTTAATTTTTGTTACTCTAGTATTGACATAAGTAACAGCTCCTGTAAGTAATTGAAAGACTGAGACTCTGCATTTGATAGCACTTTGTGTTGGGATGAGGATAGCTCAGTGTTTGAGCATTGGTCCTACTAAAACCCAGGGTTGTGAGTTCAGCCCTTGAGGGGGCCACTTTGGAATCTGGGGCAGAATCAGTACTTGGTCCTGCTAGTGAAGGCAGGGGGCTGGATTCAGTGATCTTTCAGGGGCCCTTCCAGTTCTATGAGATAGGTATATCTCCATATATTACAATGTATAACTGTTTCACCTATTATTGGTGTCAATCTTTCAAAGTAACAGGAGAAAAAAGACATTTTAAAAATAGCAAAACTTCAACTGGCTGATGGAATCTGAGGCAGTTGTAGTACCAGAAACTACTTGAAATCTAGTCAGTTTTTTTAAAAAGGAGTTAAAGGTGGTGAAAGCTTAAAGAAACTCTTGTGGAAAACGCAAGGTCATGGCTTTGGAAAAGAACTATATACTAATCAGGTAGTGGTAAAACTGATGAGTGTGGGTGCACATTCATTCATGGAGCAGACACGGCTGGATTTCCACCTAAGAAATACAGTATCCTCTTTCACACACACAAGTCTTACAGAAATCATTAAAATTTGTATTTCAAGCCCTGCTAGCATAATAGTGTGAGGTGATGGGAGCATATTACTAGTTTAATTGGAGAATTTGTAACAGCCTTTAAAGTTAGCCTGGTTTACAATGCATTAGACAGACACGCACACAATTCTTCCTAGCTCTGGGTTAAAGACTGGATTCTTCACCTGACTTGCTTCTGTGTTTCTTATTTCCATTTTCTATGTCACACATGTGTGTGTTTGTTTTTAATTGGAAAGAAGACAATGAATGTATAAGTTCTGTCAGCTTCTGCACCTTTGTAAATAATCTGCAGTAAATTATAAAATGTTTTCTTCATCATTTTGTCAGTGAAAGAAACTGCTCCTGTACTCTAAGATGCCATGAATCTGTGTTGTTCTTTTTCCTGGTGTTGAAGGTGATTTTAAATTTAAATATGCAGTGTTTTAAGGCCATCCTATCAAGGTGGAGCTTTTAAGGGAACATTTTCAAGTGTTGCATGGCAGTCCTGGGTATTGTTTGTTAATTAGATTGTGGAACTCCCTCTTTTCATGTTTAAAATGTACCCCCTTCTTTTTGTTTAACACAACAACTAAAAGCTCAGAGCCCCTTCTCAGATTTTTCTGCCCCTTCAACAAAACAAATTTGAGATTCCAAATTCAGCTTTGGAACTCATGGGCTGTACACAGGGATCCAAACTGAACAAAAATAGCCTACACTGGAGAACTGTACCACTGCCATCTGTACTGGTGCAGTGGATCCACCAGGGTTAACCTGTTTCAGATGCAGTATGTAATCACTGTACTACTGCACTGTGAGCTCTCTCTGATAAAACTAGGCACAGCTCATGGAGGATCCACAAGATAGGAACCCTAGTGAGACATAGCCCTTTATGCACACCTCCTTAAGCATGCAAGAGAGAAATCTGGTAATGTGGGCTTCTTGAGATTTTTTAATCTCCTTAAGGCATTTAGGACTCAATCCTGCACTACTGAAGTCTGAAGGGAGCAAGATCAGACCCTTATCCTGCTTACCTTTTCAGGTTCTCAGGAGATTGAAAAGTTTTTCCAAAAACCTTGGGATGTATACAGGCCCTTATTCTAGCGCATCTCCTGAGGTACTCATGAACCCCTGCAAACAAAATCCTTCAGGTTTAGGACAGCCCTAGGTTTTAATGTTTAGTCGCCTGATCATATAAGCCTAAGTTATAACGATCCTGCCCATGTGTTCTGGGTGAAACAGAGGAACGTTAACATTCTCATGACCTTGAAGAATTACAAATCTTACAATGTATGCTAATGATTTGTTCAGGAGATACCATTACTCAGTTGGAATTTTTCTATACAAACTCATTCCTTCCCTTGCCCATACTGGTGAGCGTGTGAGAATGAGCCTACTCTTGAGTGGCCCATTTGAACATTCTATTCGGTAAAATCATTTAGGTGAGGCCATACGTGTTACTAACTAATCACATGCCACAAGCAGATGATTTTGGTTTTTCTCATTTGGAATGTGAGAATTCCCCCACTCCCACCCCAGTTTTCAGAAACTCTGGATTTGAAAGGAATGGATTTTTACTAATAAATGCAAAAGAGGCCAAGATAACATAGCGTACAAGCACAATGTTTATTTTGTGTAATATAAATAATAGCACCAGGCTGCAAAGGATCCATTTTTTTTCCCCACATCCCCTGCATTCCTTACAGCTCATGAGGCTACAGCATAGGATTACTTATTGGCAACACACCAGCACAACCCCAATATATTGCATATGTGCATTGACCAGATCACCATCTCCCCCTCCTGTGCTCCCTCCAATTCATTTTAATTAATGCCTCAGCTTGGAACACGCACTCCCCCCAGGCTCATTCCTCAGCACAGTCAGTGTCCTAATGTACCAGACAAACAGGCAGGAGCTTTGGCCAGAAGTGGTTTTGCTTTGGCCATAAAAATACAAATAAAGGAGTGCTGCAAAGTTCTGCTTCTGTAATGTCTGCATGTAAAAAAAAAAAAAAAAATTATTTATATATATATTCAGAGGTAAACGTTTTAGGGAAAATCTACATTCAGAGGTAAACGTTTTAGGAGAAATCTACATCTTTTTGGAAGTCTGTGGCATTGCACTAGCATAAAACTAGAGCAATGTAAGAGTGAATCAGGGCATGAGCTCATACCTCTAAACTGGCCTTCATTTTAGACCCAAATTTACTGTTTGGTGTTCTCCCCCTTTTGCTGTCATGAAGAATTGAGCATCAGGACTACTGAGTCAGGTAACAGTTTTAGAGATTGGGACAAGTTTGCTTAGCAAAAATAGCATCATCATAGGAAAGTTCTTGCCCTCTGACTTCCTATTGCCATATTGCCTCTCTCTTTAGCTTAGGCCATATTTGGGACAGGGAGAGTTAAGAAACCACCATGATTCAACAAGTGACTGAAATGAATGACAGCGTGTGCTGGTAGGATGATGTAGGCAATTAGCCATTTGGGTTCATTCCCTGCTCAAAGCTATCACCGCTAGATCGCCGGCAAACACACCATTTCAGACAGACAGCGAAGAGGAGAAGGACATAGTGAAGGCTGCTGCTGCAGTTCTCTGTTACTGCAAGACCATGTACTGTACAATGAGGTTTACAGTAGGGGGTTGTCACAGCAGATTGCTTCATGCCCTTGGGGACCTGTGGCAAGCATCCAGTATCATCTTGCAGTTCCCCTAATTGTGTTTGTTTGCAACATATAATGCTATAACAAACTACACCTTTCCCCCCCTCCTACAAGGAATTGAAAATAAAGCCAAAAGGGAGTGGACACTCTATTTGCCCTCTTAAAATTATGCCAAAGATCTAACTCTTTCTGTTTGAAAGTGGACCATGAGATTTAACTACAATATGCCCACAGTGGTGCTGCACTAATAAGTGTTTTACTACAAAAATCACTAATCAGGACTTTACCTTCATGGTCATATGTTCATGGAGAGCCTCTGATAATTTCCCAGAGACTTTAACTGGCCTTGTCAAGGTTACATTCTATACAGTTCACAGATAGTTATCTACACCCTGATCCTCAAAGGTAATTAGACAGTCCCTAAGTACCTTAAGGATCTGGGCCCTAATGCCATCTAGCTGTGATGCCCAGCTATTTTTTTCCTCCTATCTTTCTTTGTGCCCTTTAGACAAGAAACACTGCCTTATACCTGCTGTGCTCTTCTGTGCCACTATGTTTGGTTATGTCCATTGCCCAACAGGTCACTGTAAACTGGCTTGCAAAATGTATTGTGTATATTTTATTCAAACTGAATTCTGAAAGGAAAATATTTTAAAACAAATGATAAACTGTATTTAATGTTGCTTGTGTTATAGAATAAAGACGCAAATGCAAAAAAAAATTAGTATCCTAATTTTGGTTTTGTTAGGCCAGTATCATACAATCTGTTCACAGTTCAGTCAACTGAAGGAGCAGAGTGGGAGAACCAGGGGAATACTTGTTAGTTAGTGATAGAGGCTGCAATTTTTAGAGCTGGCCTTGGGAATTTAGCCCCCCAGCTCCCATTGAAATAAACAGAAGTTGTGAGACTGAGGCACTTTTGAAAGTTTTACCCTAAATCCCATCTTCAAAAGGGACAAAGTATTTAAGTGCCTAAAGATGCAAACTGGCACCTTGTGGCATATTCAAAAGTGGCATGGGGGCCTAACTCCATTTAAATCAGTGAGAGCCCTTTGGTTGATTTCAATGAGCATGAAGGGTAACTAACCTCAGAGGATGCTTTTGAAAAGCCCATGAGGGCACCTACCTTCATGTTTAGGTGCCTAAGTGTCGGAAAATACTTGTTCCCCGTCAAGATTAAATCTGACCAGTTTTTGAAAACCCCAACCATAGTTCAGCAAATCTGATTTGTATTTAACTAGTTTGATAACTCAGCAACCAGAACATATGCTTTAAAAACATCTTGATATTCTTTGAATGTAGATCTATGCCAACAGCAACTTGAGAACACTATAGTAAATTATCTGTAATTTAGCAACTAGTGTCACCAATAGTAAGAGGAAACCTAAGGTTCATACCTGCCTTGGATACAAAATTTAATAATTATCTTTGAGCACGCTGGCTAGTTTTAATCAGAGGATGAGGAGGAACCACCAGATATACTCCCAAATCAACACAGTGCCAGGTCCCAAAAAGTGGAGGTTAGGAGGGGGCTGCCATCCTCACCATATGAGGTGTACAGCTGGCAGTTGGCGTGAAACCAGATTTTGGGTCGCCATACAGGTTAGAAGCCCCAAACTTAAGGATATCACCAATGGCACCTCTCTCCTTGAGCCACTCCTGCCTGTTATAAGCAAAACACAAGGACAGCTGGAGCTGCTCAAAAAAAAGACGGTTACTCACCTTTGTAACTGTTGTTCTTCGAGATGTGTTGCTCATATCCATTCCAGTTAGGTGTACGCGCCGCGCGTGCACATTCGTCGGAAAACTTTTACCCTAGCAACTCAGTGGGCCGGCAGGTCGCCCCCTAGAGTGGCGCCACCATGGCGCTCCATATATACTCCTGCCGGCCCACCCGCTCCTCAGTTCCTTCTTGCCGGCTACTCCGACAGTGGGGAAGGAGGGCGGGTGCGGAATGGATATGAGCAACACATCTCGAAGAACAACAGTTACAAAGGTGAGTAACCGTCTTTTCTTCTTCGAGTGATTGCTCATATCCATTCCAGTTAGGTGAATCCCAAGCCTTACAAAGGCGGTGGGGTCGGAGTGAAATGTGGCAGAATAAAACTGCCGAGCCAGAGGCTACAGCCTCTCTTGACTGCTGAACCAGGGCATACTGCGAAGCAAAGGTAAGGACCGAGGACCAATGGAGCTTCGTGACAGGTCTCGTGGGTAGAAACACGAGCCAGCAAGGCGGCAGATGAAGCCTGAGCCCTGGTAGAATGCACGGTGATGTGGCTTGGGGAAATATGAGCCAAATCAGAACAAGTGGGGATGTCCGCCATCACCCAAGATGAGATCCTCTGAGAGGAAAACAAGCAAGCCCTCCCTTTGGCCCGCTACCGGGGCAGAGCTGGGGCACCTTAGGAAATGATTCTGTCAGCACAACATAATGCGAGCACTCCACAGATGTCCAAGGAGTGCAACGGTTATGCCCATTGCATTGAGCTGTGGGTAACATGAAAGGCCAAAACACCTTAGGGAGGAAAGCCGGGTGCGGGCACAACTGCACCTTGTCTTTGTGGAACCTTCGTAAGAGCTCTGATCTCAGAGACCCGTCTGGCCAAGACTAGGTTGAGGCCCCAGGGCGGGGCTGGGCGGCGCACCCGAGGGTGCAAGCGCTCCAAGCCCTTGAGGGACCTCGAACCCATAGAGCGTGGGACACTGAACGTCCATCTTAGCCTGCTGGAAGGTAGGGACGGCTGCTGAGAGTATCCTCAGCGATGATACCGCCAGATCCTGCCGCTGAAGGCCAGAGGCAGGCCAAATAGAGGGGATCGAGACCTCAGCAGGAGCAAGATCGAGCGTACTGCAGCTGTAAAGGAAACGCTTCCACCTGGCTCGGTACGTTGACCAGGTGGAAGGCTGCCTGTCACCCCAACTCAGGTACGCAGGAGCCACCGTGAGGCGAAGAGGCTGCAGGTCCGAGTGACGAAGCCTGTCATTGCCCTGAGTGATGAGGTCTGGGCTGACAGGCCGAGCAACGTGGTATGTCAGTGCTGCCTGGACCACTCTGGAGTGATCATGATGACGCACGCTCCGCCCCTGCGGAATTTGAGCAGGACGTAACGAACCAGTGGGAACAGCGGGAAGGCATAATGCAGTTGGCCGTTCCACGGTATCAGGAATGCGTCCAAGATCGATTCCGAGGAGAGACCTTGGAAGGAGCAGAACACCTGGCATTTCCTGCACTCGCGGTGAGCGAACAGGTCTGTGTGAGGAACCATTTCCACCTCCGGAAAGCGGGACGCCTCACATGGGGCAGAGTGATGACTCGTAAGACAGGAAAGACCTGCTGAGTCAAAGAGATAAGACGTTCCGAACGCCTGGGAGAAAGGACGTCGCCAGCTCCATCGAGCGGGCCATGCAAAAGACCCGGAAATGGATGGCCTCCTGACAAAAAAGGGGGGAGGACTATGTCCCCCCTGAATGCTTATGAAGCACCTGGCCATTGTGTTGGCTGTAAACACCGAGATACAACGGCCTCGCAGCTGCCGCTGGAACCCCTGGCATGCCAGGCGGACTACTCTGATTTTTGGGGCATTAATGAGGAATGCCAGCTCCCTAGAAGACCGAAGGCCTTAAGCTCGGAGGTGACCATGAGCACTCGAGCAGAGAGATGATGCGTCCGCCGTCAGGGGCAGTGAGGGCTGGGGCGGATGAAACCGCATCCTGTCCACACCAAGGAGGGGGTTAGCCACCACTCTAGGGAGCCTAAGGCGTTCGAGGGAACGGTGACTACCATGACCATTGGCTCCCTGTCCAAGCGGTACGCCGAGGTGGGCCGGACTTGGAGAGGACGGAGGCGGAGCTTGGCGTGCTTGGTTACAAACTTGCGGGCAACCATGGACCCAGGAGACTGAGACAAGAACGAGCTGAGGTCGTTGGGAAAGCCTTCAGACCTCAGATGATTGATGCCATCGCCTAAAACCGCAGTTGCGATAAGCAGGCTCCGGCTAGGTAGGAGACCAAGATAGCCCCTTGGAAGCCCAACCTCTGCGTGGGAACCAGAGTGGATTGCTCTATAGTAATCATCAGGCCTTGATCTGTGAATAAGACCGTGACGATGCCCACGGCTGAGTGGGTTGTGCGTCAGAGTCTCCTCGGATAAGCGAATCGTCCCAATACGGAAAAACGCATATCCGACATAGCTACGGTAGGCGGCGACTATGGCCGTAAACCGGGAGTATTCACCGCTGGCTATAAAGCGGAGGCATCTCCCGTGCGGAGGGAAGATGGCATTGCGAAAGTACGCGTCCTTCCTATCCAGGGCGGCATAGTAGCCCCCAGGAGGCAAGGATGGAATAATGGTTCCCAGGGATACCATGCAGAACTTTAACCTTATCCCAAACCGGTTGAGTCCATGCAGGACCAGGGAGGTCTGAGACCTGTGTTCGAGTGGGGAACTAGGGCATAACGGGAGTAAAACCCCTAGCCCCTTTCGTCCGCTGAAGGGGGACAGGGCTGGAGCAATTTAAAGGTGGTACCTATGCTCCATCGTGCGCAGGACCCAGCGATCTAAAAGTAACTGGGGCCATGCCAGGAGAAAGCGGGATCAGGACCCCGTCCTGCGACTGGTACACCGCCCTCTGACGAACCTTGGAAGGTCCGTCTTTGGTCCCAGTGGTAATTGCGAGGGACCTCGACTCTGGCTTTTTAGGGGGCCTGACGTTTGTCTGCGACCACCTTGGCCTTGCCGTTTTCCAGAGTTCTGCCTCTGGCTAGGCACAGAGTATGGCGGCTGGGGCCATAAAGGCCTGCGTTTGGTCGCAAGCGTATACACGCTGAGACGCATTAGGACCCTATTGTCCAGCAGGCTTCGCAGTCTGGGGCTGTCTCTGCCGCGAAGATGCCTTTACCAACAAAGGGTAAATTCTTTCCCCCGTCCTCCAAGACGGCAGCGAACTCTAGGTGGGAGGTTCGAGGGAGAAACTCCTCCACCCAGGTGCTATAATTATCACAGCTAAGCAAGGCTTGTTGCTTTGCTACCCAGAGGCGCAGGGCCCCTGCAGAGTACACCTTGCATTCGCCAAGGCTCTTTCTGCTTCGGGGCTGGCGCCCGCTGGCCATGATATCAGGATCGTGGTCCTGAGCATAAAATCTGCGCATATGGGATGACACGGATGCGTGTCCGGATGGCCATGGAGGTACTAAAAAGAGGCACGGGCCGAGTCTCTGACTCACTCGGACCTTGCCCAACTCGGGCACCCGGGGACCGGCATCGGAGGCGTATCGGTACCTGGAACGAGATCCAGACCCGCAACCAGAACGGTGTCGGGAGGTCGACCGGATCTCGAGGGCTCGAGAAGAGCTACAGGAGTCAGGTACCTGCCCCGGTGCCAGATGTCGGAACGGTGCCGATAGCGGGGTCGGCGAACGGGATACCGACCGTGCAGCGAGTGTGACCAGTACCGAGGAAAACGTACCGGGACTTGCCAGTGGTGTCCGGCGTGCCGACAGGACTTGGAGTGTCTGCGGGACCGGGATCATGGACGGTGCCGCTCTGCTGTACTGACAGGGGACAGTCCCTTGAAGAGACTGTATTACCCGTACCGGCGGTGCCCGGGTCAGGCAGCACTGACTCTGTCATGGCACTGAGAGCCCTCGCCGTTGGTAACATCTCCGGCGTGCAGGGAACAGCAGGCTCAACCACAGTGCGTACTGGGGAGCTGTCAGGCACCGGATTCGACGGCCCTCGTGGGGCCGGGATCCACGGTACCGAGGTCATTAGAGCTTCGGTAGGTGCCGGTGCCGGGCGAACCGAGTTAGATAAGCTGTCTGGCTGCGGTGCCGTCAGCACTGAAGCAGCGGGAGTAATACGCTCAACCACGGCGCGTGCCGGGGAGCCGTCGGGCACCGGATTCGATAGCCCTTGTGGGACTGGAATCGACGGTGCCGATAGAAGCAGCCGGAACAGGAGCTCAACCACGGCGCGTGCCTGGGAGCCGTCAGGCACCGGATTCTACGGCCCTTGCGGGACCGGGATCGACGGTGCCGACGTCATCGGTGCCGCAGCAGGTGTCGGTGCCGGGCGATCCGACTTAGACTAGCTCTCTGACCGCGGTGCCGTTGGCACGGAAGCAGCCGGAGCATTAGCTCGACCACGGCGCGTGCCGGGGAGCCGTCAGGCACCGGATACTACGGCCCTTGCGGGACCGGGATCGACGGTGCCGACGTCATCGGTGCCGCAGCAGGTGTCGGTGCCGGGCGATCCGACGTAGACGAGCTCTCTGGCTGCGGTGCCGTTGGCACGGAAGCAGCAGGAGCAATACGCTCAACCACGGCGCGTGCCGGGGAGCCGTCAGGCACCGGATTCTACGGCCCGTGTGGGACCGGGATCGACGGTGCCGACGCCATCGGTGCCGCAGCAGGTGTCGGTGCCGGGCGATCCGACGTAGACGAGCCCTCTGGCTGCGGTGCCGCTGGCACGGAAGCAGCAGGAGCAATACGCTCAACCACGGCGCGTGCCGGGGAGCCGTCAGGCACCGGATTCTACGGCCCGTGTGGGACCGGGATCGACGGTGCCGACGCCATCGGTGCCGCAGCAGGTGTCGGTTGCTGGGGCGATCCGACGTAGACGAGCTCTCTGGCTGCGGTGCCGCTGGCACGGAAGCAGCAGGAGCATACGCTCAACCACAGGCGCGTGCCGGGGAGCCGTCAGGCACCGGAGTCTATCGGCCCTTATGGGACCCGGGATCGACGGTGACGACGTCATCGGTGTCGTAGCAGGTGTCAGCGCCGGGCGAGTCCGAGTAGACGAGCTCTCTGGCTGCGGTGCCCGCTGGCACGGAAGCAGCAGGAGCAATACGCTCAACCACGGCGCGTGCGGGAGCCGTGCATGCACCGATTCTACGGCCCTCGTGGGACCGGGGGGGGATCGACGGTGCGACGTCGTCGGTGGCCGAGGCGAGCCATCTTAGACGAGCTGTCTAGCTGTGGTGCAGCTGGCACAGAAGGCAGCAGGAGCAGTAAGCTCTACCACGCGGCGCGAGCCGGGGAGCTGCCAGGCAGCGGATTCCTGGTCCTGGGGGACTGGAATCGCGGAGCCGAAGTCATCGGTGCCTCTGCAGGGTGACGTGCCGGATAACGCAACTGAGGGCGAGCTCTCTGGCTGGCGATGCAGGTGGCACGGAAGTAGCGGGAGCAGGGGGCTCAACCACGGCGCGTGCCGGGGAGCCGCCAGGCACCAGCAGGAATCGTAGACTCTCCTGCTGACCTCGGAAGAAGGGAGCGGTGCGAGTCGACATCGGTGCCGGCGACGTGCGGTGCCGAAAGGCCCTTGGTGGTACCGGCGGGGGTCCGGTGCCAGAGGAGGCGCTTCTGCCCGCCGCTTGAACATCGCTCCGCGCCCAAGGTGGAGGGGCAAGTGAAAGTCCCGCACCTTTTTGTTCTCCGGCTTAAAAGCCTTGCAAATGGGGCACTTATCTGTCAGAGTGTGATTCCCTGAGGCACTTCACAGGAGTCATGTAGATCTCTCTTCGGCCGCGGCTTCTGGCAAGCCTGGCCCCTTTTTAAAACCCGGTGAGCCATGCATGGCTCCGGCACTGGGCTCATGGAAGGGGCTACTTCCTGAACCCCGCTAACTAAACTAACCATACAAATATATATATAAAAGTGTTATAACTGCATAATTATATACGAGAAAACGAGTAGCTAGGGAAGTGGAGGTCAGCTAAGCCGCGCTCCACTGTTCCAACGACCGACACGGGCGGTAAGAAGGAACTGAGGAGCGGGTGGGCCGGCAGGAGTATATATGGAGCGCCATGGTGGCGCCACTCTAGGGGGCGACCTGCCGGCCCACTGAGTTGCTAGGGTAAAAGTTTTCCGACGAATGTGCACGCGCGGCGCGTACACCTAACTGGAATGGATATGAGCAATCACTCGAAGAAGAATAGGGATGCTTTTTCACAGTGGCTGCTGCCAGACTTGTCAACTAGCCCTAGTGTTGGTCAACAAACTAAAAAACATTTTATATATTGTCGACATTTCCCCCATCCCCCATTTTAAAAAAAAAAAGTCAAAATTTTGCTTAAATTCAAAATATTTTAACCAGCTCCAAATACAATGAATTGTTGTACAATGTATTGAGTGCACGGCCTCTGATTTTGGGCGCAGTACAAAGAAGCAATTACATTAACAGACCTGGACCCCACAGTCCTTGTTCACATCCAACTCCTATTGCACTCAAGTGTTTTGGAATCTAAAGCAAGGCAGGATCTGTCCCCTTGATGTGTATAACAGACCCTTACTTCCACTGGGCTTTTGTGCAAAGAGAAGAGTATTAAAGCAGATTACAAAGGAATAAAATCTGGGCATTCATGTTTTAATAATCTGATGCCACTTTTGGCAAAAAGTAGAGGGCGTTAAAACCCAACATCAGGGTCCAATTCCATTCTGGCTAATTACATTTTGCTGCCTAAAACTCCAATTAGATTATCTTCATTTCCTCCTCAACAGTGTTGCTGGAACAGAATGGCTATTGGGTAAATTAACATAGGTGGTGCAGTAGCTCCTTTTCCCCGTCTCTTACAAGGCCTGTCTTCTCTCTGGTGGCCCCAGTCACATCAGTGGCATGACACTTGGTTTAGAACCAGTGTCTGTAAAGTGCATTGCCCACACAAAAGGAAGTATCGGTATTCTTCAGTTGCAACAGAGGATATTTGTTCTTCCTCATGTAGTGGCTTAAATAATTCCAATCGATTTGTCAGCAAAGTGGTCTGTGATAAATATTTAATAGGTAGGTGGTTTTAATCCAAGCACTGTGTCCTTCAGCAGAGTCATGACCTCAGACTCAGACAGAAGAAAAATACAAACTTAATGCATTGCTTTGGCTTTCATAATTGACCAGTGAACAAACCCTCCATTATCTCATGCATATGAGACTACTTTACTAATCCTTTCATCAGCTTAACATTCTCTTTTATTTATAGTTTCCTGATTTAGCAACATGACAGCCACGGTACCGTACCACTACCTATTTTGGCCAATTGTGCAACAGTTCTGTCATCAACTAATCATTTCCTCCCCCCCGTAAATTTTATAATTTTCATTTTCATGTTAGTTCTGGGAGATGCAAATGTAGGCGTTGAACATATGAGAAGGTGTTCTCAGTTTCCAGAATTGAAAGCAAGTCTATTTTGGAGCCTTCCTGTCTGCACAATTGCGTCCTGATTTGTGAGCAGAAGAGAAATGGATCCCACTTTTTACAACCCACTCGCATTGAGAATAGTTCTAAGATCAAGATGCAGGGGTAAAAACCTTCCTTTCATAGTGAGTTCCAGTTTCTTCCATCCTTATTCCAACCATCTTTGCTGATTCACTCCCTTGAGATATGCCTCAGTATGGTTTCAAAATAGAACAAAACTCAATTTGGGTGACATTTACATGTGAAGCAGGCCCAAGACTGAAGGAGAAGAGGCTGTGCTGACCTTTTGGGCATGAACATCCAGGACATGAACTGGGGACCATGTAGTTCCACTTGGTCAGGTAAATCTGTTTATTGTAATATTTTGAATTTCCATAACTGTCACTCCTGATTTAAGCCGAACACATTTGGACAAACACTGTAGCATGCCACAGAGGAAATAACTACATTAATAGAGAATTAAAGCATTTCCCTCCATTGCAAAGCTCCTCAGGTGCCCCAGTGCAGAAGCTTCCTCAAGCTCACCTTAGGAGGCTGCAGAAAGGGCTCCTTCCTCGTCCACACATGATACAGTCCTTGCAGAGAGAAACCCTCTTTGGTTTCTTTGGAGAAAACCCTTCCTCATGTTCAAAATAGCTTTGGAGGTGAACCAGAGTAAGGTGCTCTCATTTGCACCATGCAAAGGCCACAGTAGTGCCTTCTATATCCCCTTTGAACATTACAAGTTCCAGAGGGACTGAAACAGATAGTTTAGTGCTTGCCATAAGAATCCAATTTTAATAAGTTCAGTGTGCACCTGCACAGATCCCTAGCAAGGCCCTTGCCCCAGAGCAGGGGTTCTCAACCTCTCTCTCAGCTCCCCCACAACATGCTATATAAACTCCCAGCCCATCTGTGCCACAACAATTGGGCCAGCATTAGGGGGTAGCAAGCAGGCAATTGCCTGGGGCCCCATACCACTGGGGCCCCCACAAAGCTTAGTTCAGCTTTAGTCCCAGGTGGCGGGGCTCAGGGCCCTGGACTTCAGCCCCACGCGGTGGGGCTTCAGCTTTCTGGCCTGGACCCCTCAGCTACATACCTTATCCAAAGCCCATGGAAATCTTTCCATTGGTTTCACCTGTGTTCAGGGTTCTGGTGTCCCATGTTCAAGAAGGATGAATTCAAACTGGAACAGGTTCAGAGACGGGCTACAAGGATGATCCGAGGAATGGAAAAACTGCCTTATGAAAGGAGACTCAAAGAGCTTGGCTTGTTTAGCCTGGCCAAAAGAAGGCTGCGGGGTTATGCTTGCTCTATATAAATATATCAGGGGGGTTAACGTTAGGGAGGGAGAGGAATTATTTAAGTTTAGTACTAATGTAGGCACGAGGACGAATGGGTATAAATTGGATATTAGGAAGTTTAGACTTGAAATTAGACGAAGGTTTCTAACCATTAGGTGAGTGAAGTTCTGGAACAGCCTTCCGAGGGAAGTAGTAGGGGCAAAAGACTTTTCTGGCTTTAAGACAAAAGCTTGATAAGTATATGGAGGGGATGTTATGATAGGATCGTTAATTTGGGCAATTGATCTGGATTACCACCAGATAGGTCTGCTCAATGGTCTGCGGGGAGATGTTGGATGGGATGGGAACTAAGTTACTGCAGAGAATTCCTTCTTGGGTGCTGGCTGTGAGTCTTGCCCACATGCTCAGGGTTTAGCTGATCGCCATATTTGGGGTCGGGAAGGAATTTTCCTCCAGGGCGGATTGGCAGGGGCCCTGGAGGTTTTTCGCCTTCCCCTGCAGCGTGGGGCACGGGTCACTTGCTGGTGGATTCTGGGCAGCTTGAGGTCTTCAAACCAATTTTGAGGATTTCAATAACTCGTCCTGGGTTAGGGGGTTGTTTATAAAATTGGATGGGTGGGGTTCTGTGGCCTGCCTTGTGCAGGAGGTCAGACTAGATGATCATATTGGTCCCTTCTGACCTATGAGTCTATGAGTTTCAATTCAAAACAAAGCTAATGGCAGGTTCAGCATGTTTCTGAGCAGTTGCAGTCACAAGTCACATTTAAATCAATATCCTATGAAACAAGAAGGACCCTTCTCAAGGAAGGAGTGTTCCATGCCCAGTTTCACGTTGCAATCCCCAGGCTGTTAAAAAAAAAAAAAAAAGCGCTATACATTTTTGTGCTAGAACGGGGACATGTGTTTTGTCCCCACTCTCACTACATTCAAGCAGCTGAACCATTTTCTCTCACACACTTCCATGAAGAGTGCAATACGATGGTGTTCATCCTAAAACTGTAAAGTGTGTAATTCAATTAGAACACCCTAATGCATTATCCTCATGCTGTGAGCTGAAGTATTGTGAGACTACAATAGCAATTACTACTTAGGACTGTAACTTTTGGATTAATCAGACAAACAGGGAAAGGGCATGAGAGCAACTCATGGATCATAGGCCCTGAACTGAAAACATCCAGCTTCTCCTCAGGGAGCTCAAAAACAGAGTCAGAGTCAGCCCTGAAAGAACCATCTACAGCCCCCTGAGAACAGCCAGAGATTCAGTTGCATTCCCTTCCCCACACACAACACAATCCAAAGAAAATAAGTGGGTATGGGTGAGGGCCAAGAGCTTCTGGCACTTTGTGCGGGATCCTGAAAACAGAGCAGAGATTTTGGAGGATGGTTTTATTTCAAGTGCATTCCATGAGAAAGGTTCCTTTTTGTGAAGAACACAGTACTGAGATACAAAAAAGCAGTCAATGTTTTATAATCCACCAGGAAGCTATTTGTTGCTGGGAATGTACTTCTAATATCACAGAACATCATGTCCAATATATATTTTTAGAAGTCCTAATTTTCAGCATTCTTCCAGCAGTGTGACTACAGAATCGTCAGAGCACCAATGGGAATTCATGCACAGAAGTCAAATCCAGGTGCTCAGTGCAAAATTAATTAGTTTGTGCAGGGACTGTCTTTTACTAAACAGCTATACCAGGGGTGGGCCAACCTGTGTCTCCAGAGCCACATGCGGCTCTTCAGAAGTTATATATGGCGGCTCCTTGTATAGGCACCGACTCTGGGGCTGGGAGCTACAGGCGGCCAACTTTCTAATGTGCCGGGGTGTGCTCACTGCTCAACCCTGGCTCTGCCACAGCCTGGCCCCTACTCCATCCCTTCCCATCCTGCCCCTCCCCCCCCCCAGCCTCCTCCATGGCACAAAACAGCTGATCGGAAGGTGGGGGAGGGAGAGGGAGGCACTGATCAGCGAGGCTCCTGGTGGATGGGAGGCATGGTGGGGTGGGGAGGGACTGATAAGGAGCTGCTAACGTATTACTGTGGCTCTTTGGTAACGTACATTGGCAAATTCCTGGCTCCTTCTCAGGTTTCAGGTTGGCCGCTCCTGGGGCTATACATACAATGGGACCCTGTCGAGTTGGGCCTGCTACATGCTACTTTGATGTAATAATTATTATACATGCAATTAATCAACCGGAGCCATGAACATGGGGTGTTGCACCTGCACACCATTTTGCTGGCTGTCACAGCCCTAGTTGAGCTGCCCCTACTAGACACTCACCAGGCAGCTGTGTTTGGGTCCCACCATGCACATGTGCTCCTAAGCTTCCCTTGGTTTGGGTAAGTTCTAAAACCAGCCCTTTCCTTAGCCTCTCTGGCATACAACCTGGGCAGAGATGCTCTGTTACCCATTCAAAGAAATGGAAACCACATATCCTACATCCGAAGGACCAGTGCCGACCTCCCAAGATACCCCAGTTACTTAAGTTCATTCTTTCCCACTCATTTCAGTAGCCTAACAAAGGGCAGTGTTGACTATTCAGTAGTAGCAGCTAATGTAGGTAGAGGTAATACAGAAGGGAATACACTACTCCAGAGGTAGGCAACCTATGGCACAGGTGCCGAAGGTGGCACACAAGCTGATTTTCAGTGGCACTCACAGTGCCCGGGTCCTGGCCACCAGTCCAGGAGACTCTGCATTTTAATTTAATTTTAAATGAAGGTTCTTAAACATTTTAAAAACCCTTATTTATTTTTCATACAACAATAGTTTAGTTACACATTATAAACTTATAGAAAGAGACCTTCTAAAATGTTAAAATGTATTACTGGCACACAAAACCTTAAATCACAGTGAATAAATGAAGACTCGGCCACACAACTTCTGAAAGGTTGTCAGCCCCTTGCACTACTCCAAGCTATTGACTGAAATACGTAGCATTGACTAGCGTGATATTGGCTATGAGAAAACGCTTTCTTAGTCCATCTGAACACTTAGCACTTGTCTACATGGGGCACAGTCCAGTCTCTCGGGGGAAAAAAATTGTAGAGCACTATAAGATGTTACATTCCAACTGCCCCATGTAGACTCATAGACTCTTAAGGACAGAAAGGACCATCGTGATCATCTAGTCTGACCTCCTGCACACTGCAGGCCACTGCACCTCACCCACCCCTCCTGTAATAACCCATAACCTCTGGTTGAGTTTACTGAAGGCCTCAAATCATGATTTAAAAGACTTCCAAGTTACAGAGAATCCACCATTTATCCTAGTTTAAACCTGCAAGTGATCCCAGGTTCCATGCTGCAGAGGAAGGCAAACTAAAAGGTAACTAGGTGAACATGCACTAGGTACCTTTAGTTCATGCCAGTGGAGTCTACATGGGCAGTTACTTGTGTCAATACTGCAGCTGGGAGCAAGTCTTGCACTAGTAGGGCTCAAGCTAGCAAACTCAAAATAGCAGTGTGGACATTCTTGCTCCAGCAGAAGCTTGGTCTCTCAAACCCACCCCAACTCCTAGGCTTCATAGCCTGACCCGGACTGTACACGTTGCTATTTGTACATTATTCTGTGCAATTTTTTAATCTTCAGAACAAAACAGTGAAGCACTTGTTCTTTTGCTTTAATCAGGAGGGGAGGTAAAGTCTCTAAAACACATCACAGTTGACCTACATAACATGCTAAATTAAAAAACCAACCTTAAATGTAACCATACACCTACAGACAAGAAAGTTAGTATGAACAAATAGATTTTGATAGCCTTCCTCAACCAAGGAATCTCCTTAGTTTGCCATAAATGTCGTCTTTAAGTAATGGCTGTTAGGGAAATGAATATTCTATGTTAGTAAAAAGACAATCTGCAAACTTGCTATTCCAAGGCAAAAGGACCTTCATGTCCAACAACTTGAATTAAAATACAAAATGGAAAGCAAATATAGAGTCAAGCAGCGTTAACATGAATATTACCCCAAACAAGAAACACTACCAGCTTTCTTGGCAGGTTTTTTATTAGTTGTTATTTTGCTAGACAATAGAGGTTTCTAAATATTGTTATTATAAAATTAAAGCAGAAAGAACAGAAGGAAGTTGAGGAAAACATTCATAGGAGTCCTATGGTGAATTTTCAGATTAATTCGTTGTGAAATAATGATGAGTTTCTTTCCAAATCCACAGTTTTAGACACTCTACCTGATGACCTTATGGTGCTGCTACCCTCAACATCATCTATTCAGTAATGACCTAGTGTTACTGTACTGATTTGGAAAAATAAGAGTGAAGAGAAGATGAAGGCTTTGGAGCCAGCCCTGTGATACCTATTCAAAATGTGATAGGAACATAAACTGAGCAGTGATCCACCTCACTGAGTCTAAAATGCTTTGATGATATTTCCAGAATGAACCGTAGTAAATAAATTACTGCCCATAGGATTAATGAGACAAAGGTGACCAGAGGTAGAAGATCAAAATGGCTTCAAGCCTGGACAATCAGTGAGGATATCAACTCTCATAGAAAGTGAAGAAGGACAAGAGGGAAATCGTTTTATAAAACATACTGCACATATCCCATATAGGAGAGAGAAAGGTGACAAAGGTTTTCAGTGTCAAAATGTTCCACACAGCAATGTATTAATCCCCTCATGGGAAAAATATGAGTATTGGATTCCTGGATTGAATTACGATGGGCTCCACTGAAAAAGCTGTGGAGTTGAGCACTCTGATATATCTAACTGTTCATGTACAGTCCCAGCTGCTCTGGTGTTCATCAGAGCAGATCTTACATCTCTCCTGCATACATTACCTTTTCTTTTAAAAGAACACTAAATAATTAAATGCCTTCATATAGGCTCTTGGCAGCCAGCTCGAAACTCCAGAGATCAAGGATTATTATTTTGCAAAGCCAACCATGAAAAAAGAAAAGAAGGTGCAGGTCGAAATTTAGCTTGCCTAATTATTTTCTAGATACTCTCTCAATCAAATCATCTTCATCCTTTTCTTAGGAAAGAAGGGGGGAGGAAAATTCTGCACAACATATAGTTTGCTATAGATTCTTTTGTGTTTCTCCTAGATTAAGCTCACCGAGTTCCAAGACAACACATTCTTTCAGGAGAGCAAGCATTCTTGTTGATGGACATTATCCTTTCTACCTTGGAGACTGACACCTGAAAACCAAATGCATCCAAAGATTTGAAAACAGCAGCAGGAAGCAATTAAAAACCAGCAAGCCCTGATTCTGCCCCTTCAGGCAACTCCACTCTGGGCGCACCAAGCCTCAAGCTGTTCCCTCCATGCCACTTCCTGCCATGCAGCCTGGGAAGGAAGAGCAGCATTCCTACACCACAAGCCAGTGGGCCAGAAGCCAGAGATACCCCCTAAATCCCTTGACAGCTCCAGTGAATCAAACTGTGGGGAAAATGGCAACAGCAGCCTAAGATATATCTACATTAATATTGCTACCAGTGAAGCTATGCCAGGAGTAGTACACCAGTGAGAGACTTCCAAGAAATATCTAGCAGCAGAAGGCCAGGGAGCGGCTAATCCTGTTGCAAGTTACTTCATCACTTGTAGGTATCTCAGTTAAGTAGGAAAACTGTCCCCATTAAGCAGCAGTCCTTGCCTTTAAGTAATTTTATACTTAATTTCATTCCTGGTAAAAGTGCTAATTAAGGCAGGTGCTGATTGTGTAGGGTGCACAATGAAAACATCTGTTCAATGTACAATGGCATTCAAAAAAGCTAACAATGTTAGGAACCATTAGGAAAGGGATAGATAAGACAGTAATCATCATAATGCTACTATATAAATCCATGGTACGCCCACATCTTGCATACTACATGTAGTTCTGGTTGCCTCATCTCAAAAAGAAAAAAGATGATATTAGAATTGGAAAAGGTACAGAGAGGGGAAACAAAAAATTATTAAGGGTACGGAACAGCTTCCATATGAGGAGAGATTTTAAAAAAGACATTGTTCAGCTTGAAAAAAGATAACTAAGGGGGAATATGATGGAGGTCAACAATATCATGACTGGTGTGGAGAGAGTGAATAAGGAAGTGTTATTTACTCCTTCACAGAACACAAGAACGGGGTCTCCCAATGAAATTAATAGGGAGCAGATTTAAAATAAATAAAAGGAAGTATTTCTTCACACAACACACAGTCAACCGGTGGAACTCGTTGCCAGGGGGTGTTGTGAAGGCCAAAAGTATAACTTGGTTCAAAAAAAGAATAGGTCATGAACAGCTATTAGCTAAGATGATCAGGAATGCATCCCCACGCTCTGGGTGTCCCTAATCTCTGATTGTCAGAAACTGGGAGTGGATCAGTTGATATATTGGCCTGTGTTGTTTCACTCCCTCTGAAGCACCTGGCATTGGCCATTGTCTGAAGACAGGATACTGAGCTAGATGGACCACTGGTTTGACCCAATGTGGTCATTCTTACAAGTGATTACAGCACATATTTCCTAATGTCGTTCTTTTGTGATGATAGACAGCATGTTGGATTTTGGAATAGTGATCAGCAAACTTGATAGAACTATGTATGTTACATATGAAAGAACTGTTAAAATCACCCATTCTGCCTCTCCACAATGCAGGATTTTCTCTATATAATCATAGGCCTGCAAGGGGACCTCAAAGATCTTCTAGTCCAGTCCATTGCATTTAGGCAGGCCTAAGTATATCTAGATTAGCAAATATATCCTATTAAATTATGTTCCCCCCACCCCCCCAGTCTAGTCTTACAGATCCCCAGTGAAAGAGTCTCCACAGCTTTCCTGAGATTACTCCATAACCTAATACATCTCTCTATCAAGCCCTCATTCTGAATCCAGCCTAAATTTCCCTCTCAAAAAACACATCTTGTTATATTTCTGTGTATCATAGTAAATAATCTGCGCCTCTCTCTCTCTCTGGTGTTTACACCCTTCAAATAGTTGTAGTTTGTAATTATTCCCCTCCACTCACACCTAATCACCACCTAAACATGTATTCTCACCTCCACACCCAGCAGAAACTAGGGAATTGCATAAGCATGTGATTATATAGATTTAAAAGGGGTTCTTAAAATATATATCTCATCTATGGGATGAATGTTGTATTTTCTCCAATTAACCATTTACCTCTATATACTCAACTACTTCCTCTTTTAAATTTGTTCTAAGACCTTGTATACAATTGAGGTCAAATCAACAGGCCTGTTGTTTCCCAGCTCACTTTTCCCCCCCCTCTTTCTTAAAAATAGGAACTATATTAGCAATTCTCTAACCATAGCGTACGACCCCTGAGTTTACAGAATTCGTTAAAAATCTTTGCTATTGTGTTTGCGATGTCACGTGCCAGTTCCTTTAATATTCTTGGACTCCTGATTTAGTCCCATTAAACTGTTAGAAATTACCACATCTGAGATGGAAGTCAATCTCCATATTCTTGTGCCCGTTGGCCACCCTGCCACTACCCAAAGCTCTTCGATAGCTTCATTAATAACTGAGGCAAAGTATTTGTTTAGGTCAGGGTTTCTCAAATTGGGGGTCAGGACCCCTCAGGGGGTCGTGAGGTTATTACATGGGGGGTCGCGACCTGTCAACCTCCACCCCAAACCCTGCTTTGCTTCCAGCATTATAATGGTGTTAATATATAACAAGTGTTTTTAATTTATAAGTTGAGTTGCACTCAGAGACGTGCTGTGTGAAAGGGGTCACCAGTACAAAAGTTTGAGAGCCACTGGTTTAGGCATTGGACCATGCCTAGACTATCTTTAATCTCCACCTCATCCTCAATGCTTAGCTGTCCTACTTCTTTCCTTGATTTTTTTTTTTTTTTTTAAATTTACACAGCTAGTAAACCTTTTACTATTGGTTTTAATTTCCTTTTGCAAGGTCAACTCTGCTTGGCTCTTTGCTGTTCTCACTTTATCCCTACAGTTTCTGACCTCCAAGAGGTAACTTTCCTTGCTGATCCATCCCATCTTCTATTCCTTATAGGTCTTCTGCTTTCTCTTAATCACCTGTTTGAGATGCTTGCATCACCAGTTTGGTCTGCAACCCTTCCTACGAATTTTTTCCCTTGCTTGGTATGTAGGCTTTAGATAGTTTTGGCAGCTTTGACATAAAGTAATTCCAAGCCTCTTGAACATTCAGATCCTTGAGTTCTTCAGTTCAGTCCCTTCCCTTAAATTTTTTAAAGTTTGCCTTTTTGAAATCAAGGAACAGTACACACAGTGTGAGCTTGAGTCTGGGTGATGTTCCAGCTCTGAGTCTGCTAAATTAAATCAACAGAAGAATTCCCAGGAGCCTGTTGGTGAATGCTTTGCTAAATAATGCAGGTTTCAAATTCAAAATTCTCATCTGGATTCAGTAATCCATGGATTTAGTATAACTTTCTTTCTAAAAGTGTCTTCTAGGGGACTGAGCACAGGACTGGGAACCAAGGCCTTTTGATTTCCAATTCCTACTTCTGACATTGATTGTCTCTGTGGCCTGGGAGTTTAGTTTCCTCTTATTTGCAATAACAATTAATAGTTAAAAACTATCTACCTCATAAGAGTTTTGTGATGGCTGTGTCTAAAGCCCTTTGGGAAAAAAGCCTTACAATACATTTTGTAGAGACTGCTGAAATGGAGTAGCAAAATACGGGGCAAGGGTAGGGATGGGGGAGCTTTGATCATATTGCTGAAAGATTCTTTAAAAAAAACAAAACAAAAACAAAAACAAACAACGCTTCATTCATGTCAGTGATTTAGATGAGGAGATTAGGTCATATTGACAGGTTCTCATTCTGCTATGTGTGTGACTATCCCATACTTTACTTCTCAGCTCTGCTGATTGAAAGAGGGGAGAGAAAATTGAGGGGGAGAGTAAAAGCATCCCATCACTTCCTACCCATCCCCCATTCAGGCACTGCTAATCTTAGGGAAATGTGCTTATTTTAGTAGTCTTCACTGTTTAAATTCATAGCCATTATTATTACTACATGTATATAAGGATCAATACATTAGGTATATTTACTGTGTGAGTGTATTTTGGAAACTCCATCTGACAGCTTCTCAAGCACTGCTCATCTCTTTAACAAGAGAAATAAGATCATGCAGACCAAATATCATCGCATGAATGACACCACACTGGATATAGCAGTCTACAAAATTCTGTGAAAGAGTACTAGAAACAGTCAATATATACACATATCTGCTGGTTTGGAATCACATTCCAGTCTCTAGAGACTAGTAGAGGAACTTATTAAACCATTATCATCAGGTGTTTTCTAAGCTTCTTGAAGAATTGGGCTAGTTTCAGATGACTAAAAGTGCAGATTTGTTTCCGATCTTTAAATAGGGGAAAAGAACAGAGCTATCCTGACTCTCTACGTCCAACTACAGTCCCTAATCAAGTAATGAGGCAACTCTTCTCCTTTAGCACCTAGAAGATAGAGATATTAAGAGCAATAAGTAGCATGAAACCAACAATGAACAAAGCATGAAGACATGATAAGGTTTCATTGATCCAATTTACTGAATCAGCAGTGAAAGTTAAGACAGTAGAGTGGATACCATACTTGGCCTTCGCTAAAGCATGAGACACTGCCTCACAAAATTCTATTAGAAAAATTAAATCAAATAGGTTTGAACAATAGTATAGTTAAATGGATTCAAAACCAATCAACAGATTGTAGGCAAAGCAGAATCATAGATGGCAATGACTGCACTTAGTTTGGCTCAATTGTTTTAGCGAGGTCATGCAATGGTCATTGTTGGATCCTGCTTTGTTAAAATGTTGTCATTAACAATCTTGGAAAAGGAAATATAAATGCACATTAACTACATCTATGCACAATACAAAGTGAAGAGGAATTGCAGACACGTGAGAGTCAAAAGAGAAAATACAAATAGATCGAAAGAGATTAGAGAAATGGCAGGAATTAAAATGAGATTCAACCTGGAAAAATGCAATCTAATACATCAAAGAGAAAAGAATACAAAAAACACAGCTATGTAACAGGACGGAGATGCTTGGAAAGCCATATTGCTGAGAAAGGCCTGGATCTAGGGACTAGAAAATGAATAATAAGTTTGCAGTTATGAAGAGCTGACCTCACAACTTGTGTGTCCAAATCAATAGTGTTGGAATGGGGCATCTGTGAATTGTCGCCATGTTGATCAGTTAGAAAAATTGGGCCTAAAAATGTACCTTAATTGTAAGCTCAACTGCAAGAAGTATGTAAAAGTTCATACGATGTTACACATGGGCGACAGGTGGAGCTCCCCTTCGGGGAGGTTCCCTTCCTAGGGATGCCAATTTTGGTTGGATGTATTCTTGGAGGTTTCATCACATGACATAATCTTTCATTAAAGATTAATCTTTAATGCCTGGAAACTCCAGGACAATCCTGGAGGGTTGGTAACCCTCTCTCTTCACCTGTGGGCCCCCACATCCACTGCCGGAGCTTCAAGGTCCCCCCCACTCTGCAACCAGAGGATCCTGGGACCAGCTGGAGGCCCCCCAAGCCATGCCATGGGAAAAGCTCTTGTTTCTCTCCTCTTCTAGAAGAGCCTGAGATTTTGATATGTGCCTTGCAGGTTATGAGGAGGTGGTATGTGTTACTCAGCTGGAGTCCAAGGAGATGACTGATGAACCTAGGAAGCTGAACAGTAGATACTGCCACCTTAGTCACCCCAGAACCTGCATGGGGCATAATAATAAGCAAAAACTTCCTCCACCCAACCTGCAACCAGCATCCGACAGCTGCACCAGGGCAGATTAGTCTACCATGGCCTATTTTACTCACCACCCATGATGCTACAATAACTTCAACACAAATGTTTGATGGGAAAAAGTAGGAAAGGGAGACAAAGAGTGAATTAGTCTAAAACAAAAAGGCCTTCTGGTGTACCTCAGGACTGTGTTAAGATCATGCTTGGTAAACAAGAAAGTGTGAGGTTAGAAATCAGTGAAACAAAATTGGTGTCAGAAACTAGGCCTAATTGGTGGACAAAACAACAAGGGGATGTGCTATTCCATGCATCACTCCCTTTTTGGGTCCTTAAAGAAAAGATGTTGGGGTGAAAATAGGGAAGAGTAAGATGGAGGCCACTGAACAAGCTTCACCATCACGGCTTGCCAACTCACCACCCCTGGGGCCCCCAGACCTTCGTCATGTCTAATCCTTAGAGATTGTTCTGACCAAACAGGTCCGAGGGAAGACGAGATGATATGGCCACCCTCTGCCAACTGACTCCCCAACTACCAGTGAGATGAAAGGCTCAGACTTTTAACAACAACAGCTCCAGCCCATCTCAGCTAACCTTCTCTTTTCCTCACAGAGAAGCATTGCCATCTTTGATACCATCCAGAGACCCGTCAAACAAGCGTGGGGGGGAGTAATTTCCTTCTAAAATCTTTCTCCTGCTAAGGGAAGGGGAACAAGGGATGCTGTTAAAATGAAATCATATTGAGAACATTGATCAAATGCTTTTACTGTTTGCCTTCTCTCATTGTCTCTTCATCGTTAAAGAAAGTTTAACGTGATTTTTAGGTGGGTATGTTGGCGATGGTACTACGCAGATTTGCATACAAACGCCAAACTGTTGAGGGCTGCACAGTGAGCTGGGTTATGTAACACCTGTAACCCATGTATTCCACCTGAATTAATAGAATAGATTTCACTCGGCAAGGGAGAGACTGTGGCAGGAGGTGGGTTTTTCAGCCTTCATTCCTGCTGCCAAAGAGGATGAAATCTGTATTGATGATGAGCTTAACTCATCCAGGTCTTTCTGCTGGAGGAGATGATCTGAACAGGTCCTGCATGGATGAGTTAGTACAGTCACTTGAGGTAGGTCTACTCCACAATAAAAAGCCTGCAAAACAGTCTCAGAGCATGGATCAGCTGATGCCAGGGTCATGGGGCTCGGGCAGAAGGGGCTAAGAATAGCTATGCAGACATTTGAGTTCAGGCTGGAGCTTGGACTCTGAGAACCTTTCCCCCTTGGAGGGGTCTCAGAGCCCAGGCTCCAGCCTGAACATCTATACTGCAGTTTTTAGCCTCACTCTACAAGCCCCATGAGCCTGAAGCAACTGACCCAAGCCACCACAGGTCTTATTGCAGTGTAGACATACCTTTGAATGCTTGTATCTAAGGCCAGCCTTGGAGCGATTGTTTATGTAGAGTTAAGAGTCAGGGCACGTAATAAAAATAGTGAACTTCAGAACCTTAGGAAAAAATAGATATCCTCTACTAATGGACAAGTCTCAAAAGATTCAGCACTTTAGTATGGATACTCGTCTGAACTGTATGAAACATTTATATTATATTCAGAGTAATGGAAAGAAATTGGCAAAGGAAAACAATCTGTATTCGGTAGGGACCACTTCAAATTCAATATTTGTCACACCTCAGCATGTTACTATTGACAAACATTATCTACCTCTATTTCTTTAGAATCTTCTAAGCGTAGAGATACTGCAATTCTTGCAGTTGTTAGAAGTGGTGAATACAGTATTGAATTTTTAAAATGGTCCCCAATTGATTCAGAGAGAGTCATCTGCATTTAACATCTGTATTAGAAATTCTATTGAATTAGCTTTTCTGTGTGATCCAGAAAGGGTTTTAATTCAGAAAGTCAGAATTCAACTTCACTGTTAATTGCTTAACCTTTAAACCTTAGGTTTAATTGCTAGTAACAACATGGTATGCATGTCTGGACTTCTATAAATGCATAAAAATAGGTAGAGAGGAGACACTTATGATCCATTTAGCTATCAACTTTTGTAAATCCAAAAAAAAATCTCAACAATCAGTCCCAAAAACATAGGAAAGGAGCAGCAGAGAACTTTGATTCTGATTGGAGTGGAGCTTTGTAGATTAATTCATTTACTTTGGCATATTCCTCATCTTTCCAAGAGGTTTTGAAGAAAATAGAATATATCTAGCTAAGCATTTCTAATGCACTTGTCACCTGTAAAAATAAACTCTCTACACATAAATTATGAACCATCAGTTCTTCCACTATCGCTATCCACAAACTCCCTAGATGCTTTTGAAAATCCCACTAGACACCTAGCTCAGTCTCTAGGCACCTACACACCTTTAAAAATCTGGCCCTCAGTGACTGTCTTTCAGGAGGAAAGCTGCTGGACCTTGCTTTCCAGATTTTTTACTGGAAGAAGGCCTTTGTAAAGCAATGAGACAAACATCCAAAAGCTGGCTAGAATCAGGTTCTGCCTCATCTCTGGTGGTAGGAAACACAAGAAATGCCCGTGAAGCTTGATCATCAGAAAAATCAAAGGATTAGTCATGTAATTCTCATATATAGTCGGTTGCAGGGCTGGTGCTAGCAGGTCAACTTTCTGTACCAGATATGGACTGGCTACAGGGCTTCCATCATGGGGAGAGACAGAGAGAAGTGTTCTCTGAGATACTTTACGGCACTGTTACCAGCTCAGGTACAGTATGTTACATATAGCATGACCTAGGGACAGTGGTGCATGTAGATTTTAACTCTTACTGGTACACTACTGACCCCTCCCCCTCCTCACAAAAAATGTTCCATGACTAGAGCCCGGCGCGGATAGAAATTTATACCCGTGGATGTGGATAGCCACAGATAGAAATCCATATCCGCTGAACTACAGGGCTCTCCTGGGAGCGCAGCAGCAGCAGGAGCAGAATGTGGGGCTGCCGCTCCCAGGAGCGAGCACCTCATGTGGGCAGCTCCTCTGGCGTGACTGTTCCGCCCCCAGCCCTTCCCACAGCTGTGTCTCCTGTCTGGAGTCTGTACAGCCCTGCCAGAGGACAGGGCTGTGGATGGCACAGCTGTGCCAGAGGAGCTGCTGGCATGGGGCACTGACTCCTGGGAGAGCCCTGTGGCTCAGCGGATACAGATTTATATTCGCAGATATCTGCATCTGCGGGTATAAATTCATATCCGTGCAAGGCTCTATAATTCATTCTTGAAAAGTGTGACTATGGTGTGCCAGCAATAAATGTCTTAATGGTATGGGCGGACCTGATGTGACAAGTTCCTTCTCTACCTTGCTGGGTCCTGCACTTATTGGCAGATTTGCTCACCTCAGTGATCTTCCCCACAGTCTGGATTCAACTCCTCCTGTGTCTGATCAGGAGTTGGGAGGCTTGGGGGGAACCCAGGCCCACCCTCTACTACCGGGTTCCAGCCCAGGGCCCTATGGATTGCAGCTATCTATAGTGCCTCTTGTAACAGCTACAATGACAGTTACAACTCCCTAGGCTACTTCTCCATGGCCTCCTCCAAACACCTTCTTATATCCTCACCACAGGACCTTCTTCTCCGGTGTCTGATAACGCTTGTACTCCTTAGTTCTCCAGCAGCACATCCTTTACACTCAGCTCCTTGTGCCTCTTGCTCCCAGCTCGTTCACATGCACTTCCGTCTCCTCTAGCTCCTCCCTCCCTGACTGGAGTGAGCTCCTTTTAAACCCAGGTGCCCTGATTAGCCTGCCTTGATTGGCTGCAGGTGTTCTAATCAGCCTGTCCGCCTTAATTGGTTCTAGTAGGTTCCTAATTACTCCACTACAGCCCCTGCTCTAGTCACTCAGGGAACAAAAAACTACTCAGCCAGTGACTAGTATATTTGCCCTCTACCAGACTCCTGTACCACACTGGCTGGGTCTGTCACACTGACCATAACTGGCTTACTTGCACCACTGCCTAGGGTGGGAACTTTATAATACCATTTTAGCATTCCATCAGAGGGCCTGCAAAAAGAAAGCAGTGAATGGCTAGGAGTCACTCTTCACCCTTGAAAGTCAGAGGAGATAAGATGGAATATGATACAGTAAAGAATAGGGACTCAAGAGACCTGAGCTCTATTCCCAGCCCTACCACTGACATGCTGTGTAACCTACATTTCCCCTCCACCTTTTGTCTTGCTTATTGATGTTGTAAGCTCTTTGGGCCAGGGACTTTTCTTATTATGTGCTTGCATAGCCTAGCACAGTGGGCCCTCATCTCAGCTGAGGACTCAAAGACACTACTGTAATATAAATGGATGGCTGCGACACACAATATAAGGTCTGTGTCAAAGTTGCTTTCTGCAGAGTCTAAGAGTGGAGCAAAGATATTGTATTTACATTTTGTATGTTTTAATAATGATAGGTTTTATTTTCTAGGCAAGATTTCCAGTTATTAGTTTAGTAATGTCATTAATAAATATGCATTTTTATTCTGTATGCTTTTCCTTCTGTGCACACATTAATTATTGTTTCTGTATAAAGTCTGTAAAGAAGCTTATTTACCAGAACAAGATTGACACATACATTCTATATACTTTCAGCATCTTTTTTGACGCTCCTCCAAAAACACACTCCAGTCTTATCTCACACCAGAAGGAGAAAGAGAAAAGAAGAGTAACATTACCCATCTCTTTTCTGCATCTGAGTACAGTTTGACCCATTAAAGGGGGAAGTTGTATGGAGTTTGAGCTACATGCTCAATTCTGGTCTGAGGGCACACAATGAGATCATCACACAAGTACCAGCTGGTGACCAGCTAAATAGCAGCAAACAATAAATCAGTTAAGCTGTGGAAATGAAGGAATGGACGACCAATGAAGAGAAAGGGATGAGGAAATACACTGAGGCCCCAATTCAGCAAGGAATGCAATTGTGTGCTTAGTTTTAAGCCTGTAAATAGTGCCATTGAGAAGTCAATAGACTGAAATTCTGCTTTGGCAGGAGGAATGGACTGGATGCTCTAACAGGGTTTTTCCCTAATTCTTTACTTCTAACTCCTCATTGGTAATATGATACAATCTGTGAGATGCTTAAGCACATGCCTAATTTTAAACATGTGAGTAGTGGTGTTGCATAGCCCTTGCTGAATCAGGCCTTAGTCTCCCAAAGCAATTTAGTGGTGGTTTTGAATCATTCAAAAGTAATCTGAATAAAACACACACACTAGAAGATGCACTAAAGGGAACAATGGTGACTTGGCAAGAGGCAAACTACATGATCTAAGAGCTCTTTTCTACTTGCAGATGTTATTATATATTGCTTTGAAGTTTAAAAAAAAAAAACATTGCTTGCCTCTGCATATCTATAGATAGAGTGCTGGGAAGAGCAGAGTGCACAATCCAGCAGTTAATTTTAATTATTGATTGAGATATTTACTTATGGCTTTTGTATGAAATTGCATATAAATGTATTGTAGATTATTTGAGTAGAAGGTAGATGGCTGGAGAATAATGGTCCCTGATAGAAAGACAGAAAACAGACCAGGATAAATAAAGGTGTGTTCTTCAAGTCTGGAGGCACCCTATAGGTCTATGAGAGAAAGGGCTGGATTAGCCATTCTGTTACATCAGTTTACACTTTGTAACTCAGCTGAAATCAGTGGGGTTACACTTGGGGTAAAAATGATGCAACAGAATGGAGAATCAGGCCCATAGCCTGCTTTGGATATGCCAAGCAAGCTTATGCACACTAGCTAAAGGCCTAATCCTCCAGCCATTGAAATCAAAGTCAAAGTTTCCATTCACTTCCAATGTGTGAGATCAGGGCCAAAGACAGCAGCAGAGATAGGGTGACCAGATGTCCCAATTTTGTAGGGAGAGTCCCGATATTTGGGGCTTTTTCTTATATAGGCTCCTATGACCCCCCACTCCCTTCCCGATTTGCAGAGATAAACATTTATAACACCGCCAGTGCTACCCCAAGAAGCAGAGGCTTTTGACAGCATAAATGGATCTTCCTTTGAATGGATAGAAAGTATTATAGTAATAACTAACATGGCACTTTTAAGTCTGAAAAATTCCCAAAATGCTTCAAACCTCCCCTCCTCCTCCCCCCCCCAAAAACCCACCAAATACAGGAAACCAGTGGCATTGATGCCAACTCTCAGCTTTTTAATCAACACACAACAGCTTAGGACAGGAAGTGTAGAAAAATATCACATATTTTTGAAAGTGGAGGGGGATTTTAAAGTGGGCAGAATGTACATTAGAATGTGGCTGTGACATCAAAGTTAAAATGATGTTGGGTCCTCATACCCACCTCACTGAGTGAACAAATTGCTGTGGAACCTGGCTGTGAGTTATGGGAAGGAGGACATTTCTTACCTTTCTGTTGCTGTTAGTTTCTGTTTTATTATTTGATACCCAGCCTGACTAACCTAATGTAACCCACTACCTAATTCCTCTCTCCCAAATGTGTTCCTTTTGCTATTGCTGGAGTGTCACTCACTGGAGAAAAGCCTGGAAAATTCTCTCAGAAAGCACATTCACAAGAAGCAAAACACCACTCATAACAAAAAGATTCAAGGATTTGCCTTCAACTCCAACATTCATGGACTTAGGGAAAGGGTGTTGAACAGACCTGAAAACCTGCTTTTACACAGTGTAGAAATACTGTATGCCTTGGGGTCACCACAACTTCAAGAAAGGATTTATAAGTTATAGCAGTGCCAATGAAGGTCAACAATGATTAAGAGTTCAGAGAGCTTAACTTTAGAGAAAAGACAGAAGAGCATTTGCTGAAGCTTAGCTAAAAGGGGGACAAGATAACACTATATATTGCAAGTATTGGAAGGAAGAATATTAAGAAGGGAAAACAAAAAGTGTTTAGGATGAAGAGGAATAATCAGGCTGAACTTGGCAAGGGACAATTTAGGGTAAGTTCTGGAAAATTTCCATAACACAGACTCTCTCTAGGAAAAAAGTCTTTCAAGGGAAATAGTGGAATCACATTGTGGAGTTCTTCAAAACAAGGCTAGGTAGACAAAATACTGAGGAATATCCTGTAGGTACCATGCTGCTTTGGCAGGAGGAATAGACTGAATGCTCTAAATAGCCTTTTTCCTATCTAAATTCTTTGCTTCTGACTGCTCATCCACAGAACCTCCAGATCAATACCACAGACATACTCCCTCTGTTCTCACTGCCTCTGTTGCTTCCATTCCAAGTTATCTGACAATATTCTAACTGGTTGAAAATGTTTTGAAATTTGTTCCCTCATCTCAGTTGCTAAAGATTACAAGAGTGCTTAATTTGTCAGGCAACATTATTGGCCAGGTTCTCAGCTAGCACAAGTCAGTGTTGCTCCCTTGACTTCAATGTAGTTATTCCAACATACTGCAGAGAAAAATCAGGCTCTTTAGGTACAAATTGGTTTTGCTCCCAAAAGCATTTATCAGCCTTTTTGCTTGTTTGTTTAAATTACACAAAAAGGTTGCTGTTCAGTGTTCAGACTTCTCAACTTCAAACAAGTCCAAATCTTGAGATGGTTGAGAACCTACAGGAACAAGTGGACTGATTTTTTTTTTTAAAAAAAGGACAAAAGAGAGAACATTTTCCACATAGCATGAGAGATAAAGGGTCTTCCTTTCACAAGAGTACATGTAGCTTTTCAGGAAGAGACAACATTTTAATGTGGTAATGCATCATTCGTTCGTTATTTAACATTTATATTGTGGTAGGCTCAGTCAGGTTGTGTCTTATGTACTCTTCCAACACAGCAGCCATTATAACAAAGCAAGTGTGACATTAGGTGGAGAGTAGGCGCAGAGACAAGAGACAGGTGTCAGTTTCAAGATTAGCTGCACATTGGACACCCTCCCACTACAGTCTTTGAGGGCACCCACTTAAGGCTTCATGCTAAAATCTCCAAAGGTTCCGTCCCCACTGGGCATACTTTAGTGCAGGACTGAGCAGGATTTTCCCTACAATTGCAGCTTTAGCTGCTATATGTTGGGTTAGAGACAGTCACCTGAAAGGACAGCAGAGAGACTCTCTCCTGTGCTCTCAATGATCCCCACACTGGGCCTAGGCAGTGTGATTAATAGATTATAAAACCAGAAGTGGACACTTGATAATATGGTCTGGCCTGTACAATACAGGACACAGAACTTCCCTGAGTTAATTCTTGTCTAGATCATATCTTTCAGAGAAGCATCAAGTCTTGAATTGCAAGTTTCCAGTAGAGGATCCACCACAACCCTTGGTAAATTGTTCCAATAGCTAATTACTCTCATTGTTAAAAAATTGCTCCTTATTCCTAGTCTGAATTGGTCTACCTTCAACTTCCAGACATTGTATCTTGCCATACCTTTGTCTGCTAGATTGAAGAGCTCTCTATTATCAAATTTCTGTTCCCCATGTAGGTAGGGGAGGAAGTTGCCTGATTCAAATAAAGATGGGACAAGAGCCAGACCTACGGAAGGGTAGATTGGGACTGGAGGCCGTGGGGGAGGAGAGGGAAAATAGATTGGAAGTTGTGGAGGGGACACCCTGAAAAGAGCTGGGATGGGGGACAAATTAGACTGAGGAAAATGAAGTGGAGGAAGGGGGGATAGAACTGATGGAGGATCCAGGGTGAAGGGAAAGAACTGGTGCTGCCTCAGCAAAGAGACTGGGATAAGGAGCCAGGGAAAGGGAGAGACTGGACAAGGCATCAGGAAGGGACGGGAGTGGGGCAGGGGACGATAAGGATACTGGATGAGGAGCCTTGGACTGGCAGCCAGTGGTAATTGGCAATATAGACAGGTGGGAGGAGAAACAAGAGAGAGTGGATGAGAGCTGTAAGGGGAAACTGGGTCTGGCTCGGAAAGGAGCATGGAACTGGATGCAAGGAGGGAAGATGGATATTGGGATGGGGAGTTGGAGAGAGGTAAGAATTAGGATTCTGGGCAAGGAGACTGGGACTGGAATGAGAAGCCTAGGAGGGGATACTGAACTGGGTGGCGTTCAGCAAATATCTATAAACCCACGGCAAAACAGATTCTCATTCCTACCTAATGCAGTTCCAGAAACTACAACTGCTTGATTAGTTCTGATGACTGAAATTGTGTGGATCCAAGGGTCCAACCCTGATGACCTTTGTGTGTTTTGATAGGTCACATGATGGAATTCTGGTCGCAAGTGAAGCACTCAAAAGTTAGCAAATACCAAAATTAAAGTTTCTTGAGCAACCCAGTTCAGCCCCGTGGGTGCATGAATTTGGAACAGTCCTTTAATTATAGGATCACTACTATTTTTTCCACGCAGCCCTGCCTTGTTCAGTGCACACAATATAGCTACTTGTTACGTGAACACAGTCTATTCAATATTTTAGTTTCTCCTCTTGTTCAACATGTGGGGCCCAGGGCTTTTTACTACCTACTGTTCAAACCCTGCTCTGAATTATTAATTCCTCAGACTTTTCTGTGGTGTTCTTCACTACAGTGTCTGCTCGCTTCAAACACTCATGCCCCCATGGGTTTTATCCCCATTGTACAGATGGGAAACTGAAGCATAAAGATGAGGATACAAAAAAATCCATACTTTTGGGTGCCAAATTCAAGACACCTAGGACCTGATTTTTCAGAACAATTAGTATTAATATAGCACTTCATGTGTTCAAAGCACAGCTCCCATTGACTATGAGTGCTGAACATTTCAGCAAACTAGACCTAAGGTCTCAAGAAAGACAGACATCTGCAATATAAAGGACAATCAGCAACCACTTGTGAAGAATTTGGTTGGCAGTGACTTGCCCAGCATATGAACTCTGGCAGATTCTGAGATAGAATCTAATTCCCAGGGTGGCATTTCTCTTCCTCCAACCCCCTGCCTCGTTCACTACATGCCTTCCAACTTCTGCAACAAATGACAAAGGTCTCTGCAAACAGTTTCCCTTACTATAGAGCCCTGATTCATCTCCAGAGCAGGGTCATTCTGTGCAATGAATGAGAAAGGGGTCCTGTAATGAAAGACTTTGTACGCATAGGCATGAGAGGACTAATTTAAGGTTGCACGAGCAACCATCATTCTGGCACTTCCTAAATTTTCAGTGTTTGACTTTGCAACCTTAATAATGTTCTTTTATGAGTGCTTTTGTGAATGATTATATATACATATGAGTCCCTTTAAACTGTGTGTAAAATCTTATTGTATGAGCCTGGTTTCAGCTGGGCTGAGTAACCACAGCTCCCATTGCCTTTTACTGGACAATCAGGCTCTATGTCTTTTTAAAAAAAAGTGTTAGAGAAGAAAAATATAAGTGTGTCAGAGCAGGGAATAAAAGCCAGAATCCTGCCCCCCCGGACCTGTGTTTCCCCACCTCTAGGCCATGTTCCTTCCTGCCTGTACAACCAAACCTTTCAGGTTACTGAAAGTACATGCAACTGCAGGAGCAATTATTAACAGACCCTCCCTCTACTCAGAATGAAAAAATAACCTGCCCACTTTTCCAAAAAAATAGCCCTCCCTCCACCCATCTCTAGCTAAATATCACCTCAATGAGATGTGAATAAAAAAAAATCCAGACAATGTGTAAACTAAACTGATTTCAGTCTAAAAGGAATAAACAAGGGCAGAATTAAGCAGTTATCAGATTTGTTATTATTATTAAAAGTAATCATATATTCTCAGTGACCAAAGCCTTTGCTGGCAAAGATCGCTCACGGGATTTATCATTAACATCTACATTCTAATGCTCCTAAATAATTCAGCAGAGCATTCAGTCTTATGTCCTTGCTTGTCTACCCAGAAACCGCTCACTGTTTACTGTGTGTTCCAGCAAAGGTAAAGAGAAAATTTGGCTTGATTTCCCCTCTCCCTCCTTCTTACAAGGTGCATGGAACTTTCTCTCTGGGCATGGGAACTCTTTAAAACACCCCAGAATGATGTTAAATAGATATCTAAATTTAGAAAATTATTTATCCACAAAGAGTCAGGACCATGTGGTAACAGATTCACATGCAAATTCCCCTTTAATAATCCTAGTGCAGGGAACTCTCCAATCAGAACGCTATCCCGTCCCTGATACCTGATGCCAGCTTTTCTGGTAATGTAGGCCACTGAAGCAAATCCAGAGAGATTGAGTTTGAACTGAGAGTATCATCAGATCTATTTGGTTGGTTTTTCACTTTTTGCCTCCTCACCACTGTCAACAGGGAAGAATTTATAAAAGGATCATTAGCTGAGAGCCTCCTATCTGATCTGGACTAAGAGGTGAGGGCACTGTTTAAAGCTGTGAGGCAAGGTGGAAAAACTAAGACGGAGTATCAGGTTAATGAAAGCATGAGGTGGCTCTTGGGCAGCAGCTGGAGGAAATTTGGACATGCTGACAGGGGGAACTACGACTGGTTAACTAGTGAACCAGGTGTGCCACTTCTGGAAACCCAGTTGCAGGTCAGTACACTGGCTTCTCTTTAGGGAATGTTCTTTGGCTTTTTTTGTGAAACGCCTTGGTGTATGTGGCAGTGGTAATGACTGGATGTTGGGACACTAGGATTTATACCAATGGAAACAGAGATAGCATTTGATTACAGAAAGTTGATGCATTTAGCTTGTTTTTCCTCCTACAAAAACACAAATATATTTAAGCTTTAAAACTTGAGAAGGAAAAACCTGCAGGTATAGGCAGCAAAAGAAGTTTCATCTTTAATTTGGAAAGAGTATACACTGCATTCTACATTTTATACTTCCTTTCCTTTGTTTTTAAATATACACGCACACTCTTTGGATCTGATCCCTAGAAGCCCTTCTATAGCTGTTAGTGTGGGTAGTACTCAGCAATGAACTCTTGTTCTCTAAGCTGTACAATGATTACTTCTTAGTGGAGGGAAAATATGTAGTGATGTGGGGGAAGGGAAATGTCTGTCAGAGATGAAAACACAGCCTGCTTTTCTATTGTTGCCTGGTACTGAAAACAGTCTCAGCTTCAAAGGTGCAAGTTTAACCCTGGTTTAATCCACCGACTTACACCAGGAATGAGAGTGAAAGCTGCAGCAAACAGGACACCAAGCACACTGAAGCAAAATAAAATAAGGAAAGTGGGGGTTTTTTTATGGCCCTGAGATTGTAACTAATTCCAGATTAAATTAAACAGAACCAGCCCATTAGTGGCACTACCAATACAATAGTAGATGGCAAGATGTTCATCCTATTAAACTAATGTCCTTCTGTCAACAGAAGTGACCTGTCATGACAAATAAAATAATTTTTTTTTGCAACAAACTCACTCCCGTTGTGCTTCCATGCTAACAGGTATATGAATAACTTTGAAAATTGAGATTAACGTTACTCTGCCAACAAAATAATGTTTATAGAGACAGATAATTACTATTAATATGATTTTAATATTACATATTTATATAGATACACAAATGAATATTTCCTGTATCAATTTAACATTCAATAATGCTGTGAAAACTTAAAAAATGCACCTATTAAAAAAAGGTGACATTTTCCAAAAGCGCCTAAGTGATTTAGGAGCACAAATCCCAATAATTTCTGATAGGATTTATGTTCCTAACTCAATTTGGAAGTTTTGGAAATTCTACCTTCATGTTTATCACCGGCGCCTCCTTAAAAAATAACCCCATGAATACATTCATCATTCAGTACCTCTCCTATTTAGATTTAAAATAATTCAAATATACTATCCAAGGCTCTGGGTGTCCTAACAAATCATTAACAATATAATAAAATCCCAGCAGCATTTAAAATAATAATTTTAGTAGGAATTCAGCAGCCAGGCATCTCCTTTCCTCCCCTACATCATTCTAGGAAGGACACCTTCTCGTAACTTCCCTTATTAAGTCATCATCTACAATGAGTCCATATGTGGATAGCGACAAGTTTTATTTTATCTAACTAGAGTTGACAATGGAGTTCCTCCTTACGGAAAGGGCATACAACTCATCTGTTCTCTACATTTCATTTCTTTACCAACTAATATGGGTGAAAAGCCCATTCAAACTGACAAGGGTCATGTAACCTGCAAGCTGGCAGTTGTACATACCCAGCATGTTAAAACAAGTACAGGCTGACTTGTAATGAAAGGCTTTACTCCTTATGGTCCTTCCTAGTGTGCAGTTGTTTGAAAATTGATGCTTTCTTTCAGTTCCTAGTAAGATATAAATTAAGAGAGAGAGAATAAATTCCACAGGAAGTTATTTAAAATGCCCAAGTAATTTCATTTATGTTTAAAGCACAATAAACCAGTGGATGCCAATGGAAACCATCTAATTTTTGAAGTGTGCATGTCACAATTTTCTTAGTTTCTTCTTCTCTCCTTCTTTATTACGAAGGTCATTTCTCATGAAAAGACGAGAAGTTCATCTGCTCCTGTTGCTTCTTCCTCGCTCAAAGTCATAATCCTTTGTTTATGATATCATAATATCCAGAACTACTATGTCATCACACACAGAGGCTATCGGCATCATTAGAACAATTTACCAAGGATGATGATGGATCCTTCCTCACTGGCAATTTTTAATAAATAAAATCAATCAAGATTGGCTGTTTTCCTAAGAGATATGCCCTAGTTTGGGAAGGCTTGTGTATTACACAGGAGGTCAGGCTAGATGATCACAGTGTTCAGGCATTAGACTCTATGAAATAAAGGGCAAGCAGCAGGAGCAAATGAGTCCAGGAAATGCCATTTTAAATTTTCAGGAGTTTCTCAGTGCATGTTGTTTGCTTTTTCCATTTCACTCGATCTAGGCACTGAAACTTAGTGCTATTTGTTTTTAGACAGTTTCACTTTGTGGTACCCATACACTTGTAGATTTCTGCTATTTTGCTTCTCAGCACTTTGGAGGAAAATATTTTTAAAAAGGTGATTTTTTTTGTTTAATTGCAGTAAAATATTTCCATTCAAAACTTTTTCAAATAAAGCTACATGAAATACTTGTCTGTCCCTTTAAGAAGCACAGCCTTTATACCATGCAGCTTTCTTTAGTAGTAATAATAAATAATTTGGGGGAGGGTAATACAGAAAGTCTGTAACAGATAAATCAAATCGTCTCCAAATACTCTTTTCCATGAGACAGGTTTTTAGTATTCAGGTATGCCTATAAGAAATTTACTAACTCTAAATGTTTCTTGGATCAACCTCTCTAGTGTTTACAAAGATAATGTGAAGTGTTTGGCAGGTGGCATATCAAAATAATCTCTCATCTTCTCTATCCCAGACGAAGAGGTAATGTGAATTTTGCCTCAAGTGAGGACTGCAGCACTGGCCTTAGTAATGCACTTTATAAAAAATACTTTTGATAAAAATATCCAAATAATGCATTAGTTACCTAGAACCTGATTCCTCACAACACACTTTCCTTGAGGAGTCATTTGTATCTGTGCAAAGCAAATGCAGAGATGTGAAATGTTACTGAATAGGAATGGTAGTGATTTACACCAGCTTTTCACTGGTGTAACTAACTACACAAAGTGCTAGACAGTTGATAATCTGGTCCTTAACCTCTTGATCAGTTTTGAAAGAGGAATCCATTGTCCCTCCCGCCCTTAAATTCAAAAGAGACAAATCCAGACTGAATCTCTAAATCCAGCTAGTTCATATTTTAGTATCTATATTGAATACACAAAACTACACCAAAATAATATGATGCTTGCAAAGTCAAGCCCCCAAAAGTTGGGAAATGCCAGAAGTAAATTTGCCTGTAAAACCTTAATTCAGCCCCCTGTGTATGCACACATTATGATAATCTTTTCATGACATGTTCACATACTATTTTTCCAGAGGTGTCCTGCCTCATTCAGAGGACAGGATGGACAGTGCTTATTTAATGAGCAGCTAGCTAGTCAATACATTGTTTTCTCATTATTCAGTGTTGCCCCAGGCCCTGTTTACTATAAGCTATTCAAACCTTGCTCTGAAGATGGAATTATTAATTCCTCATAGGCTACTGTATGGTGTTCATCACTACAGTATCTGAGTGCTTTACAAATATGAAAATATATTTTCACAGCCCCCAGGGAGATGAGGGGGTACTACTACAAATGGGGAACTGAGATTAAGATTCAGATCAAAATGTCCCCTAATTTGTCCCCAACCCCAGGCTCTTATGTCAGGCACCCAGAAAATGAGGACACATAATTAGCAACCAGCTGGAAAAAGTTTGGTTTAAGTCAGGGATTCTCAACCTTTTTCTCTTTGAGGCCTTCACAACATGCTATAAAAACTTCTAAGGCCCACCTGTGCCACAACTGTTTCTGCATATAAAAGCCAGGGCCGGTGTTAGGGGGTAGCAAGCAGTGCAAATGCCTAGTGCCCCACACCACACGGGGCCCTGCAAATCTCAGTTGGTCAGGTTTCAGCCCTGGGGTGGCAGGACTCGGGGCCCCAGGCTTCAACTAGGACTGCCAACTTTTTAATCAAACAAAACCGAATGCCTCTGCCCCGCCTCACACCACCCCTTTCTCGAGGCCCTGCCCCCACTCGCTCTATCTCCCTCTCCCAATCACTTGCTGTTCCCCACTGTCACTCACTTTCACGGGACTGGGGTTGCAGTGCAGGAGGGGGTGCGGGTCCACCTGGGGGTGTGGGCTCTGGGGTGGGGCCAGGGATGAGGGATTTGGGGTGCAGGAGGGGGCTCTGGGCTGGGGTGCAGGCAGGGCTGGCTCCAGCTTTTTTGCCACACAAAACAACAAAGTTGGGGTGGAGGGAAGGCCCTGATCTTCGTCACTTTGGCAACGGCTCAGCCACACCGCTTCATTCTTCGGCGGCAATTCGGCAGCAGGTCCTTCGCTCTGAGAGGGACTGAGGGACCTGTCGCTGAATTGCCGCTGAAGACCTGGATGTGCCGCCCCTTTCCATTGGCCACCCAAAGCACCTGCTTCCTTTGCTGGTGCCGGCCCTGGCTGCAGGGCAATGTTCTCTCCAATTTTGTATGTCCATGTGTGCAATGAATTTTGTTATGTGCACCAATATGGAGGTGATGTGTGACATATCACCTTCAAATTGGTGCATATAACAAAATTCATGTGGTGGGGGTGGGGCCAAGGAATTCGGGGTGTGGAGGGGGCACAGGGCTCTGGGGTGGGGCTGGAAATGAGGGGTTTGGGATAGAGGCTGTCCTGAGGCTGGGAGAGAGAGGGTCCCCCATCCCTTTCTCACCACAGCAGCTTGGGGCTGGGTGAGAGGTGCCTCTCCAAAGCAGCTCTGGCGGGCCTGGGCCAGAGGAGGGGCACCTCCCCTCCCCCCTACGCCTGTGCGGCCCTTGAGAGCTAGCTGTGCAGCTTACAGGGAACATAGGTACAGGATCCCGGCAGCACTTACCATGGCTCCCAGGAAGCAGGTGCCATCCCCAGAGCTCCCATTGGTTGCGGTTCTCAGCCAGTGGGAACTGTGGAGCTGGCACTAAGACCTGGCAGACACTTCCAGGGGCCACGCAATGCTAGGGAGCCTACCTTAGCTCTGGGACCCTGCTGCACCACAGTCCGGACTTTTAACGAGCCGGTTGGTAGTGCAGGGTCCCTTTTTGACTGGGCGTTCTGGTTGAAAACCAGATGCCTGGCAACCCTAGCTTCAGCCCCTTGTGGTAGGGCTTCAGCTTTCTGCCCTGGGTCCCAGCAAGTCTAATGCCGGCCCTGTTCAGCGGCCAACCTGAAATCTGCTTGTGGCCCCCGCTGGACTCCTGCTAGACAAACACTGTTCTACATGCTCCATTTTGCTGGAGGGAGCCGAAATTTAATTTTACTTTCTTCTGACTTGTTACTTCTTCATGATCACGTATTTGTAACTGAATAATAAAAGGTGGAGGGGTCATGGTACATAGCCACTTGAACACATGAGGTCCTAGTGCAATGCTGTGGCTAAAAGGGCAAACACAATTCTTGGATATATAGGCAGGGGAATGCCAAGTAGGAGTAGGGAGGTAATTTGACCTCTGTATATGGAATTACCGAGACCATTACTGATACACCGCGTCCAGTTCTGGTGTCCACACCTCAAATAGGATGTTGAAATATTGGAAAGAGTTCAGAATAGCTACATGAATGATCTGAGGTCCAGAAAATCTGCTTTATAATGAGTCTTAAGGAGCTCAATCTATTTCGTTTATTGAAGAGAAGGTTAAGAGGTGACTTGATCACAACCTGTAAGTACTCACCTGGGAAAGAGATTTCTGATAGCAGATTGGCTTGTGTAGTACCTTTTTCTGCTAGATTAAAGGCCTATGATTGGAAGCTGAAGCTAGATAAATTCAGACTAGAAATAAGGCACAGATCTTTAGCAATGAGGGTAACTAACCATTGGAATAATTTACCTGTGGCTGTGGTGAATTCTCCATCACTTGAAGCCTTAAAATTATGATTGAATGTCTTTCTAAGAGATGTGTCAGCTTGGCAGAAATATATATTTTTTTTAAATATTTCAACAGTTTAAGCATTTTCCCTAATTTGTAGTCAATTTAAATTTTTGTGGCTAAGTATTTTATTTTTCTCAATTTAAATATTTAAATTTTTACACAGTTGTGGGAAATTATGTGAGGGTCAGACAATAGACGAGTGACAATTTAATGACAGATTCCGAGATTCAAAAAGTTAAAGCTTTATAACCGTCAACACACAACTTGTCGACATCATGTCAAAATATACAAAGTAAATATCCTTAAATCAAACTCTAATAAGTTCTCAAGCAGCATTTTTCTTACTTTGCCTGTTTGAAAGCTTTGATCATCAGTGGAAATGTTTTTCCATCAGTTTCTGTGTGGGTATGGTGAACTTGGCATTTACCAATAAAAATATTATCTTTCCAGGCCTAAAGATAGGTTATAGCTCAAACAGAAGTTATGGGTTTCATGCAGTGGCTGTCTGACCTTTTTCCTTCTGTGGACCACTTCAGAGAGGGCTCTTCCTCTAATCCCCTCCTCCCCCGCCACCAATACTTCAATGATTCCTTCCAGTTCTTGGTTTTCAAAGTGTTTCATTTTGTGGACTACCAGGGAGAGCTCTGCAGACCACTGATCTACAGACTATAGTTTCAGAACAGTTAATATGGAAGACAGGAGATCACCAATAAATAGAAGCAGTGGCATTTGGTGAATGAAGGAGAGGGTATATGTATCCAACAGTTAAAGTAAAAAGGGAGCAAAAAATAAAAGGAGAGACTTCAAGTTAAAGAAGTTTCTTATTTGTTTTAATTACAGAGCAGACATCAGATCAGCTCAACCAAAGATGACGTAGAACCATTTCTGTGCATCATCCTGCCTGCCACCATGCTGCTCTTCCTGGCATTCCTGCTGCTTTTCCTATACCGCCGTTGCCATCGACCCAGCCTCCAGGGGCAGATCTTCAGTATTGATCTCCCAGAGCACCTACCTGAGCGTGATGTGTCCGATTTCCTTTCAGTGCTGCCCTGGAACAGTGAACAGAATTTCCACTACTCCACTCTGCTCCCTGAAGCCACCTTCCTCACTCTAAGCTTGCCTCCATCGTATGAGGAGGCCACTATGAAACCTCCTATGGGAGAGGCTCACATTGAGTTCTCTCAGGATCCAGTGCCTCCTTATGAAGAGAGTACACACTGGTCAACCAACAGTAAATAAACTTCCTAAGGAAACACCTTTGGCTGAAGCTTACAACCCATCAAAGCATAAACATGAGACACTAGTCATTAACGTTAGTGACCAAATTTTCAAACAAGAAAACCAACAAAGTTAATTGAGGAAGGAGCTTGGGTTGATGTGGGATTACTTTAACACATTTAATGATTCAGCATTTCTAACCTCAATTCACAGCAGCAAACACAGTTAAATACCAGGTTGGTGTGGGATGGGAGGAATTGTGGGAATAAAATGAATGATGTACCTCATACATTAACTAAATTGATGGACACTCACTTAGCTCACGTCCTAGATTCAGCTCTCTAACCTATCAGCTATGAAAGGAGGCAAACTGTGCTGTATGTATGCCAATTAATGAAAGGGCTTTTATCACAAATCTCTTCCTTTGTTTTTTGTTTATTTAGTTTTTGGTAATTTCAGTAACTTAATTTGAAGTATCTGTACTAACAAACTCAGTGAACAAGAAATGAGGCCTATAAAGTATTGTCAGTGAATACCACCACTAGGCTCAGTGTCAGGCCTATAAACAGTAGATCAAGATTTTGCAATCTGCCTTTCAGTCCATCAATGAGACTCAGTGTAACAAGCAGAAAGGATCAGATGTGATTCAACCATTTTGGGTTAAGTAGAAACAGACATCATGGCAACTGGTGGCACAGCAGGATATTCATGCAGCTGATAAGCAGATGTGCAGTTCTATAAATTGTGTGGGGCTGATGGGTTTACTTTGTTTTCTTATTTAAAGCTTAAAAAGAAATCAAACTCTGTAAGCTTTCAGTGCTGGACACGAGGTCCAATGTATAAACATTTGGAAAAAAATAGGAAAAAAATAAATTAACTGTGAGAAAACTATTTTGTGTTTCAAACAAAATAATACCCATTTCCCCTTAGATCACTAGACAAATGTAAATGTAGCTGTTTAGATACAGATGTAGAATTCAAGGAACTGGAGGCAATATGGATGCAATGGCATTTACTCAGCAACTGTCTAACAACGCTTACAAAAAAATGCAATTAATGTTACTCTGTAACATGTAACTCTACACTATGGAGGAAGAGAAGTACTGATTTTTGATCAATTGTGCAATTACAACAGCACTAAGCCACTTGTGTAGACAGGTCTCAGGGATTATAATATGGCTTCATGAAAACCTTCTATGAATGAGTTATTATGTAGACACTCTTACTGTGAGCAAGAACATAAGATATAGGTTATTTCCCTCACAGAATGCAGTCCACAGGGAATTTGCCTTAAAACATCACACAAAAGTGATCTTAGTGAAAACAAAATGTATGAGAGGAGGAATCACAGTACAAGGAGAGAGTAAGGTGTGCATGCATCTCTAGCCTTAAAATTATTCAAATTCATCTAGAGAGGTCCACTTTTAACTAAATTGACTGAAGTAGCAACATGTTTACATCTCTAAAGAACTCAGCCTCTTCACCAAGCTGTTTCTATCTGGTTACTTTACCTCGCTAGTGTCAGAGACCCAGCTTCTGGTTTCACTTCCAGTTGGCCTGTTTATTTGCCAGTGATTTTACACATGATTAAGGGTGACTTGTCATGACAGTTCTCTCCAGGGTGACCAGATGTCCTGATTTTATAGGGACAGTCCTGATGTTGGGTCTTTTTCTTATACAGGCTCCTATTACCCCCCATCCCCGGCCCAATTTTTCACATTTGCTGTCTGGTCACCCTAATTATCTCCCAGAAGGGTATTTATGCAGCTGTCCTCTCCAAAGAGATAAGTGACATTGTCAATCTCTTGCTCACTGATTATTTTCTCAAATCCATCTTTGGACAAACAGTTTGGGGTTCCTATTTGTTTGTAATCCCATGTATATTTGAAAGATGGACGTTTGTTCAAATTTCAGTGGTGACAAGAGCATATCCAGAATTCAGTTTATTTTCCCTGCACAGAATGCTTTTTGTATTTTATTCAGAGTTAGCATCTCTCACCCCACCCCAACATAGTGGTATCTGCTTTAGATATTAGTTGGTCCCTGGCTGAAGTTATGCTTAAAGCCATGGCCCCCTTAAGTCAAGTCTCATTTTCCTATAATTTCATTTTAATATTATGCCTACTCGATATCAAGGATTCTAAGTAAATTAACATTGATTTGTCATAATGGGCCTGAATCCAGAAACTCCCAAACTATGGTTCCAATCAAAATCAATACCTCCACCGCAAATGTGAATTAACTCATCTCTAGAATCATATGAAGTTATTTTAGATCAATTCAGCATATGACCTGTCTGAGCCTGTTGGTAGGCAAGTACTCATTTTTAAGTGCTAAATGGTTATTGACCAATTAGATCACTAAAGGAAACTTATTTTAGGTCACGTTTGATGACTCAGGCTCATCCAGTTGATTTGTGTCTGACAATGCAGTGAAGTAATAAATATACAGCTAAGCCATGATTTTCAGAACTCCACTGATCAGTAAATCAGATGATTCCAAATTCATTTCTGTTCACCACTTCCAAAATTATGTAGAAATATACATTTGTTTTTTGAAAGTTTTTATACAATTTTGCAAATCTCTCTAGACCACTGTAAAATTGTTATTTACTTATACGCTATATGCAGATTACTTATGCACATTTGTTTGAATTTGGTGAAGTTTGGAGCTCATTAATAATTAGAGAGTCTAAGGAGATATGTGAAATATTTATGGAAGTGAATTCATAGTGATTTGAAAGATAATTATGTACAGTTCTCTCTCCAAAAAGATGCTAGATGCTCTGAATAAGACTCTGCAGCTCTCCCAGTAAGCATTTGCCAGTCATTACAAGGAGAATTAATAACTGGGCCACTGCAGTTCACACAAACAGCCTCCTAAAGCTTGAAGGGCAATCTCTGTTTCTTGGCCTCTCCACTAAGGCTGCCAACAAGAGTGCAAACAGTGATGTGGATGTGGTTATTTTGAAAATCAAAAGATGCAAACTGGAGTAAATAAATTGTATGCAAGTGCTGTATTATTTCCCTTTTACACATGGAGGCTTCATTGCACAAAGTCTTGTACATGCAAAGTCCTGATCTCCAGTAATACATACAGTTGAAAAGCAATGCAAATTTAGTAACTCTGGGCAAAAGAAAGCAAATGAGCTAGACTGAAGATCTGCTTTGCACTGTAGGAGCTTATAAACTAAAAAATCTTAAAATAAAATTGCTTTATGTTTGCACACTGAGCTGGACCTTGGCACCCATTCTTTGCTGCAAGCTAGCTCATGAATATTCACTAGTACTCTAGCAGTGACTGGCTATACTTTAAACACAGTTCAAGAGATTCCCTTTATAAGTGAAAATTCCTACTATGCTTCTGGTACAGGGCTTTTAAATTTTCACTATTGCTGAGCAGCCTCAAGGCATCAACATTTAAGAGGATGCATTTACAAAAAAAATTTATCTGGTTTGTAACAAATTGCCAATATGAATATTTATAGCCTTGATCACAAAGATTAAAGAAAAATCCCACCAAGCGATTATGTCTATAGGGTCATTACCACCATACAGATTGAAGACAGAGCTGTTCAAAACAAAAACATTTTTCTTAGACAAGTACCCTTTTCTTCCCAACACGAGTTTTCCACACAAAAAGTGTTTTTTTTTTAATTCACAAACACCCCCGACAAATCCCATCATTTGACTCAACTGACCAAACAATGAAATATTAAAAATGTTTTAATCTGGAAAAACTGAAAATAAATGAAACATTTTGATAAAACACATTAAACACACAATTTTTTTAAACCCAACTCTAGGTAAAATTGTTACTGTCATAATAAGAATTGTGGGAGCAGTTCATTGAAAACCATTTATTAATTGAATGGACTCCCTTTTCTGGTCACAAATTATCCATGAACAGGTTGCAATTCCTATGAATGTGTATGTTCACATTTACTCATTGTTCAGCGTGAATGAGTTTCAGCCTATGGAATGCTTGTAAAGGGTCTGGGGTGAGTTATAGCTATTTGCTATTCAGGAGTCGCACTCTGTGATTGGTCACATGGTATCATTTCTCTTCCTTGACTGGATGATCATAGCTTTAGTAAAAACAGGAAGAGGGGGGTGAATAAGGATCTTGAGGTTTGATTCTCTCAAGAGGTTCAGAGAAGTACTTGCAGACGAGTGGGGGGGGGGGGGGGGAGAAGAGAGAGAGTTTTCCCATTAACATTTATGTAAATAACATCTGAATTTTTTCCATGAATGTTTGTGGAAAGTGAATAAAGTGTATGTGTGACATGGTCAAAATAAATTTATTTTCCTGCACTACTTACTCAGCTCCAGTTCTAATCTAATACAGAGCCTGTTGTCAAAAATAAAATAGTGGAAAACAAAAAGACAGGCCTGCAATACTCAAAGTCAAACAAGACATCCCAGTATGTTAGTCATTACTACATTACTTTGTCTCTTTGGTTGTTCTTAAGAGCCTAGGATGTATCTTTTTTTCCTTTAATGCCCATCTCAGAACCTGCAGCCATTTTTTCCACTTTGCTTTTTCCATATTTAAATCCACCACCCTTGAGAAACAAGGGCCATAATTCTTCCAGGCGGGGGGGTGGGGGAAAGGATATGGAGTCTCTCTCCAAAGCCTTCACTACCTCTCCTTGAATATGGGGCAGGTTCAGACTTGCATCTCTCCACCAATCCTTTGGTGTGCTTCTGGTGAAGCAACTGCTGCACAACACAATTGCAAACCTACTTCTTATAGTGGAGTTCTGTGTTTTCATGCACTAGGGGTGAATCTACTCCTCAAAGCATCATTACCAGCCATCTAGCATCCTAATGCATCCTAACAGGAAGAAGGATATGCACAAGGATGAAAAATATTAGAGAACAAGCCAGTCCAGAGGCAACCTTCTTATAAACCTGCTTCCCGCATCCCACCCCTAGATTCTCATTCTATTTAATTCACTTTTATGTCTGATACAAAAGAGTAATACAAGAAGGGAAACAATAATTCTGTATGTTGACTGTGCCTACCTTTCAAAACAAAAGCATAAAATATGCAACATGTCATCTTCTAGCCATAATCTGGAATATCTATTTTTCATTACAAAGTGCTTTGCATTCAACAAGTTATTACCACGTTCAATGGATACTGCCAAGTTCAGAGCCACTTCTGAAAACTCGTTTCTTCACCTATGCACCATGCAATCATTTCAATTATTAAAGCAAAGTTATTTTAAAACGAATAGACCTTTGTATGGTGGAAAGGGGTAGTTTTAAATGGCCGGATGCTGTCATGGACCAGCACATGGACAGGCATGCCAAGTGGTCAGAGCTGAAGGCAGAAATCAGTCAGAAATTGAGCAGAGGAGCAAATCAGGGAACAAGGCAAGCACAGGAGAGGCATTAAGTGTTGAGCAGCCACTGGCCAAGTGATACTGCCGAGTTTAAAAGCAGTTCTGCCGCTCAGTCAATCAGGCTATCTGATTGATTAGGGATTGCAGCTGAGGTTAGCCAGCTGATCCCAGGCCCAGCTGCAGGCCCTCTTTCCTGACAGAGGACATGTAATTTTATTTTTTTTTAAAAGATTAAGTATTTCTAGTGCAGAGAAACAAGAAGTGGTAGAGCAGTTCTTACTGATTGTTTCTCTCACTGCCAACTCAAGATGTGGCTCCCACTATTTAGTCCCAGGTGTTTTTACATACCTTAGGAAACACCATGATCAGGACCAAGCAAAATCATCACAAGGAACAACATGAAAACAAACAAAACAACACAAATGACAGAATACAAGTGATAAGTTTGTTAGTTCCATTAGTCTTTTTTGTTTGTTTTTCTGTGGACATTTTTAAAATAGAGATTATACCCTTGACAGTGAACCTGCCTTTGGTGGGTCATTTTTCTCTTGGTAAGTTAAGACTAAAGTATATTGTTTCCCAAAATTACCATGAATTCAGTTTTAGTATCTTATTAGATATTTAAAACAGTTTATATATGGCAAAATAATTTGTTTAAGGGCAAGTAAAGCCTGTCTCGTTAATAACCTAAACTGTATATAATTGGGCAAAGTAAGCAACCTAACCTAAATCCTATGAAGTGAAGAAAATATTGAAATTAGTTACTTACAAGAAGCCATTTAGGGAGTTGTCTTAAAACAGACTATTCAGAACCATGTCCAATTAAATCCCACTGTTCTTCTGTTTACCAAATGTTTAGCTTCTGTCTCCTCTTCAGGAAGACATGGTCAAAACATACGGCGATTAGCAGAAGAAACTGTTAATCTTTTAAATGGACACAGCATTTCAGTATTCCAATAAAAACAAGAGCTATAAATCCAATCCCTTGGCAGTGTCTTAGTTAATGTTCTCTCACTAACGCATGCTGAAGTTTTGGCGAAGTTTATCCTTGTTTGTCAGTGGCAGCTTGCTCATAGAGATGGATGGACACACGCTCACTTCGGAGTCTTTTATATACTCATATTTTCATTAAATTATTAGAAAAACATTTTCAGGTTTGTTTAGATTCAAGCTAGTTGCTGTCACTCTCTCATTGGCTCCCTGTTTTCATGGGTAATCCTTAGGAGCCTCCTCATCTTATGAGCACATAGTTCATTAATGGACATTCTTTAATTGCCTTCGTTTAACTTTCTATTCAGTCCAGTCTCAAATATTTTTTCAATTTATTGGCGATTGACAGATAATGAAATTCTGTTTTCAAAAAGTACAAACACACTCTTCACAAAAAAACAGTTTTTTTAAATTAATAATTCTTAGAAAATTTTTAGGTTAATTTGTGACTATACAACAACAGTTTTTGGGAACAATAGTTTCTCTTGTCTTCCTAGTTGGGTAAAGGTTTACTTGCACACTCTTCGTAATTATTTTATTCCCCATTAATATAAATATTCTATTCTTAAATTAATTACTGAAGAAAGAAGCCATTTAGCAAGGTTATTAGGTACATAAAGCATTTTACTATTTATATAGTAATGATATTAGGAGTTTTCATTTAGCTAATGTATTCGCAAATCTGCATTTAACAAAGGCGTTTGTCATTTCAACATTTAAGAGTCAAAACATTTTAGCCTGCCATTGTGTTGTCTAGTTCTTGTGCCATTTCTGTTTTTAAAATAAGTTAGAAGCTCTTAAAATTATTGTTGATATTATCTCTACACTGCCTAATTCCCCTTAAATCTGATCCTACATTTGGGTCTTGGCCTGCCTTCTTTATAAAGGCAGATGCAAAATAAGCTTTATTAAGTTAATCTCAGGGGGTCCTTATCCTCTGCTCCCAATTCCTTGTCATTCTTAAGCAGGCTGATCCTTTCCTGTAATATTTGTCTGCTGCATAGATGCTTGAGAAGTATTTTAGAGCTATTATTGCTTCACCAGATAGTTTTACTGTATTTCTAGATCTGTCAGCATTTCCACTGGAGCCCTCTAGTTGCACGATTTTATGGCTCACCTTTCTGACCTCCCCCAGCTTAAGACTTGATAGCTTACAAGATACACAATGAAAGAAAGTGCCTTTCACCTTTAAGTCACTGGTTTGAATGTTGCCTGGTAGAGATGAGGAGGTTTCCCACCCTGCCTCAGTGCAGCTCAGATTAGTAAAGAGCTATGGCAGTTCCCTGATCCTCAGCCACACAACCCTGGTACAAGTTTAAAGCTGCTTTGATGCAGCTCTAATTTACACCACAGGAGTGAAGTCTCCCAGGGACCCCCCCACCAGTGGAAGATCAGGGCACCCCACCCATCCTGGACATGCCCTTTTCTCATCTTATGCCAGGAGCATGGGGGTGGCCGATGCAAGAGGCAGCAGAGACATTTCTACCAGCTTTATGTTAGCAGATAGTTCCTGTACACAAGGGAAATTCTCACTGGTTATTTCCAGCTGCTTTAAGGCCACTTTAAAGTGGCCTCAGTAACTCGAGAATCCAGCACCAAAAGTCATCACTCTTACTCCTTCCTCCAAAACCACGTTAAATCTTTTTTTGTTATGATCAGGTACTTGGACCGTTACTCAGAAAATCCCTCATCCACCAATGTCTCAGTCAAAAAAATCATAGAGCTGGGGGCCAAAGCATTGGACAGGTGTAACACAAAAAGCTCACTTGAGTTTTATACAGTTCTTCCTCATGCATAATATTAGGCCAATTTGAGGTCATCTGACAAAGATATTCCTGAGCTACAGCCCCTTCCAAACACAAAATTAAAACAAACAAAAAAAAAAACCCAACCAACCACCCCAAAAAAAAGTTTCCTTTTGCTGTCTCGTACTGTTAAACTGAGGGGTACTAATGACTGAATGAGTCACAGACTTCTTGGTGGCTTTGAATTTACCATTCAATTAAGGATAAGTAGGGCCCTACCAAATTCACAGTCCATGTTGGTCAATTTCACAGTCCTATGACTTTAAAAATTATAAATTTCATGATTTCAGCTACTTAAATCTCAAATTTTATGGTGTAATTGTAAGAAGTTGTGTGGGGATGGTCTGCAAGGTTATTGTAAGGGGGGTTGCAGTACTGCTACCTTTTCTTCCTCATTGCTGCAGGTTGCAGCATCCCCTTCAGAGCTGGGCAGCTGGAGAGCAGAGACTGCTAGCTCAGAACCCAGCTCTGAAGGCAGAGCTGCCGCCAATAGCCAGGGTCGGCTCCTGGCACTAGCATGGCAGGCAGCTGCTTGGGGCGGCCAAGGGGAAGGGGCAGCACATCCAGCTCTTCAGTGGCAATTCAGCAGCGGGTCCCTCAGTCCCTATCAGAGGGAAGGACCTGCTGCCGAATTGCCATAGAAGAACAAAGCGGTGGCAGTGGAGCTGCCACCGAAGTGCTGCCGATCGCAATTTGTTTTCCCCTCCCCCGCCATTTGGGGCAGCAAAAACTCTGGAGCCAGCTCTTCCAGAAGCAGCACAGAAGTAAGGGTGGCATGGTATGGATTGCCTCCTCTATTTCTATACTGCTGCCTGCAGAGCTGGGCCCTCAGTCAGCAACTGCAACCCTCCGGCTACCCATCTCAGAAGCAGTAACACTGCCTTCAGAGCTGGGCGCTCCGGTCACCAGTCACTGCTCTCTGGCCAGCCAGCTCTGAAGGCAGCACAGAAATAAGGTGGCAATACCATGATTCCCCTAAAATAACTTTGCGACCCCCCTGCAACTCCCTTTTGGGTCAGGACCCCCAATTTGAGAAATGCTGGTCTCGCCCATGAAATCTGTATAGTCTAGGGTAAAAGCACATAAAAAACCAGTTTTCATGGGGGTGGGGGAGAAGAGATCAGATTTAATGGTCTGTGACGCATTTTTCATGCCTGTGACTTTGGTAAGGCCCTAAGGGTAGTTATGACAAGCCCCCACCTAAGACAAAAGGAATTTTGCAATGAGTGATCAGAATTTGCTACAATTTGTGAGTCGTGAGTGGCAGTTTTAGACTATGTACACACTACAGCTTAGGTCGGTAGAAAAGTTAGGTCGCTCAGGGTTGTGAATAAGGCCATGTCTACACTAGTGAATCTACAGCGGCACAGATGCAACACTGTAAGATTACTTGTGTAGCCACGTTATGGCAACCGGAGCTCTCCCATCGACATAATAAAACCACCACAATGAGCGGAGAAGGTCCTCTCACTGACATAGCACCTTACACTAGTGCTTATGCTGGCAAAACTTATGTTGCTCCGGGGAGGTGTTTTTTCACACCCCAGAGTGACATACGTTTTGCCAACATAAGTGGTAATGTAGACATAGCCTTAGCCACCCCGAGCAACTTAAGTTACATCAATTTAAGTGCCAGTGTGGACAGCACTATGTCAATGGGAGAGCTTCTCCTGCTGACATAGCTACCTTCACTCATGACAAGAGAGCTCTCTCTCATTGGCTTAGAGCATTTGCACTGCAAGATCTGTAGTGTAGCTGTAGCCTTAGTAATCAAAGTCTTTTGGGGAAAGAATTAGACATGTGAATGCTTCCTGGAAGGAAAAGATTTAAGGGGGTTGAGAAGTAAGGTATTAGGGAGAGAGGAGTTTGGGGCTGAAGTGGGGGGGGGGGATAGATGGTAGGGGCTCTGGTGAGGGAGGCATAGCAACCCCCATTTTTCCAGTGCACCCCAACAGCCTTGCAGCCCAACCTCTGGCACCCACAGCTCTGCCAATGCAGCCCAAAACTGCATGAAAGCTGTGTTTTGGAAGAATATTAATTAGCGAACTTGGGCGGGTGTTCATGGATGGCCAGAAAATGCGTCGTGTGTGGCTGTGACCAAATGCACCCTCTGTTTGCACCCTATATACCACTGTTATAATCTTTGTACAAAATATGCCTTGTGAGGTATCACTTGAAAACTAATAACTCACTGGTCAATAATATCATGGTGATATGTGCATAGTAACGTTATATGTAAAGCTACGAACATAAGCTGAAGTCACGACTGAAGTGTGTTTACCAGACAAGATTGGGTAAACCTGTTTCTCAAAGACAAAAGGACAAACTGACACCTCTGCCAGGTGTCAAAGGTGATGAGCAATCACCTGTCAAATGGCCATTCTTTGGCAAGGAATGGGGGTAGGAACAGATAACGTTGCATTTTAGCAAACACCATAGAACTCTTTCATCCTCAGTCTACCTGTCTCTGTCCTCACAGAGACAATGAAATGTATCTAGGGGGCGACCCTCAGGAAAATGTATTTCAAATGGTGACTGAACTATAAAAGGCAAGGGACAAAAACACTGCAAGGTATCACTACTTATCCCCACATAGACGAAAACAGAAACAGCTCAAGCACTTTAGAGCAGAATCCTGGCCCGAGAATTTGGGTCAGCAATATTACTGGGAACATGTGGTAAGGGATTTCACCTTGAACCAGTCTATCTTGGTTAAGTTTTAGTAGTGGGAAGCATTTTATCTGTATTCTCTTGCAACTATTTCTGACTTTAATACCTTATAATGGTACTCAAATTTTATCTCCTTATAATTAAATAAACTTGTTTTATTTTTTAAATCAAAACAAACTCTCCTGGATTGGTAAACTGGTTAAAAGATAGGAAACAAAGGGTAAGAATAAATGATCAGTTTTCAGAATGGAGAGAGGTAAATAGTGGTGTCCCCTAGGGGTCTGTACTGGGACCAGTCCTATTCAACATATTCATAAATGAGCTGGAAAAAAGGGTAAACAGTGGGGGACAATATTTGCAAATGATACAAAACTACTCAAGACAGTTGGTGTGGAGAAAGTAAATAAGGAAGTGTTATTTACTCTCTCTCATAACACAAGCTAGGAGTCACCAAATGAAATTAATAGGCAGCAGGTTTAAGACAAACAAAAGGAGGTATTTCTTCATACAACGCACAGTCAGACTGTGGAATTCCTTGCTAGAGGATGTTGTGAAGGCCAAGACTATAACATGGTTAAAAAAGAAACACCACTAAATAAGTCATGGAGGATAGATCTGTCAGTGGCTATTAGGCAGGATGGCATGCATGGGTTCCCTAGCCTCCTTTTGCCAGAAGTTAGGAATGGCAACAAGGGATGGATCACTTGAGGATTACCTGTTTCTGTTCATTCCCTCTACGGCACCTGGCATTGGTCACTGTTGGAAGACAGGATACGGGTCTAGATGGACCTTGGTCTGACCCAGTATGGTTGTTCTTATGTACTTACTTCCAGTGTTGAGAACTGAGTGGGTAACCTCCATTTTGGGTAGCAAACTGTTGTATATTGATCCCCATTAAGAGGGACAACAGACCTAACATATCTCGATATTCCAAGAGAAGGCTGGACAGTGCAGAGCACATGTTTGGTGAAAAAATCCAGGACTGGATTCAGGTCCCTCTGCAAGTGGTTCCTAAGGCTGTGTGGACGCCAGAATGTGACTGATGGATGGCTGGCAGGCTGCAGCTATACACAAACACCCGGGTTTAACCTGCATACTAGAAGGATGTTTATGAGTGTCCTAGGTGCAGCTACAGCAGCAAAGCATTGTGAGGCAGCTGAGTTGCAGTATGGGGGTGACAGTCCCTCACTGGTCTGGATTGCACATCAGAATGTCATAATAGCATAGAAACATTACAAGCTCCGACATCTCACTGTTTCTCAGAGATGGGGAACATCTACTGGACCGGGGTCAGAGAAGGTCTCTCTCAAAAACATAAAATTGTCAGTGTTTTGGAACTGAAACTCAATCGGATTCCTCTCACCAGCCCTGCCACAAACTCAACCCTGCAACCATTCTGAACTAGAAACCAATATTCCACGTGTGACATAGTCGTCCTTGACTCCAGGCACTGCATGTGAGTCGGTTATAGGAGGGAATGAACATCAACAGAAATATTTGTGTCATAGGAGTGGAAGACCACAAGGAGATGTGTTTCCTGCTTATGGTGGGGGGCCTGGGTACAGTAGAGGGTAGGGGGAAATAAATTGACAGTGTCAGGGGCATGGCTGGGGAAGTGCGCCAAAGTAGACTGGTATGAGGTAGCTGATGTGTGTGGGAGAGGGAGGATGGTGGACTCAGGATGCTAAGTGGTGGGACAGGAGATATGTACAACTGCCTAAATGACTACTAACATCTGCCAACAAAATATACACACATACACATATAAAGCCACTGAATTTCCTCAGGGTTCTGTTCCTGTGTGGTGTAATATTACACACACACAGGAACAGAACCACGAGGAAATACAGTGGCAAACAAAACAAAAAAGCCTACACTGACAGAGTCAAATACAGTTGATGGATGTTCATTCCCGTTTAGAATGTGAACAAAACTCAACTTCTAAAAACCAGAAAGTATAACGAACTCTGTCCTCTTTCAGCAGTGCCCCAACACTCTCTGTTAACGCACATACTTTGTACATTTCAGCAGCTGTGGGGCTGGCAAAGTAAAGCTCTTCCCCTCCTTTTATAAACCATTAGCTGGAATCCTCTTGGTGAGAGCAAGCACAAATAAAAGGACACAATGGAGTTGGGGAGAAAGGTTGCCCACGCCACTTTTCCTCTACCCTCTTAAAGCAATGCCTCAATAAGCACACATGCCCATGAGCCCTTAGCATGATAAGATTCAGGAGGTTCTAGATACTCGCATACACTTATTTGGCCAACTCCCCAGAAAGAATACCATACATGTTCAATTTAAGAACCACTTCACAGTTACAGCTCCCTTACCTTGAGGGTATGGGTCAAGCTGTCTGGAGTGACTCACATGTGCGTACCAACCTCAGGACAGACTGTTAAGCAGCAGGACACAAACCCCAAACTGTCTATGAGCTCTATATTTAGATTTCACCAACTAAACATAAAGGGTGAACTCCTCAGGCACTATAACTGCCTAAGCATGGAGTCACAGACAGTCCCTGTGACACTCTGTACCTCAAATAACCACTCTGGGACCCCCATATCTACCACTTTGATACTATGGTATGTACAAAGTATGCCTTGTGAGATATCATTTTAAAAGTCTCGATCTGCTATACATTAAAACCCTGTTGGATTGTATGTGAAGTTATGATGTATTGCTATCTGTATTACTGAAATATGTTATGAGGTTGGGAGACGCCCACAGCCAACCTTTCAATTGCAATGAAGGACCAGGCGTATACGTGCTTATGGCCTATTAAAGAGAATCCAGAGACTTCTCAGAAAGAGCGCATGTATGCACTGGAGACTGCTCGACCAAGAGGGACTGCCTGATCCCCACATCACAGCAAAGAACTTTCCAGCAAGAAAATATAGAAAAAGAGGGGAAGTGACATTGTGACTTGGTCACTGTCCCAACTCAACACCTGGAAGGTACTTCTGGAAGAAAACGACTCTGAACTGTGAAAGAGTGGTCCCAGGCTGAAAAGGAAATCCAGTCTGTGTATTGAATATCTGTGACCTGCTTACACCATCTGTCAGCAGGGCCGGTGCAAGGATATTTTGCGCCCTCCCTCTACCCCTCCGCCCCCCCTCAAGCATCAGTTATTACAAACTTTCAAAAATGAATACAGTGGAGTCACATGTTATGCGGGGGTTAGGTTCCAAGGTCAGCGCATAAGAGGAAAATCATGTACAGTGAAAATTACCATATAGTACAGTACACAGTATACACTAGAACAGGGGTCCTCAACCTACAGCACGTGTGCCAAAGGTGCCACATGATCCCATTTTTTTTTTTTTTTAAATATTAGGCTGTGGGTCCCAGCTGCCACCGAGCCCACTGCCGGCCTGGGGCTCCGTTCACTCAGCCGGCAGCATGCTGAGCGGGGCTGGCAGCAGGCTGGCGACTGGGATCCCGGCTGGCAGGAGCCATGGTATGGAACCCCAGACTGGCAGCTGGGGTCCCAGCCCCACTCAGCCCGCTGCCAGCCGGCAGCGTCACTCAGCCTCCTGGCAGCCTGGATGAACAGTCTAAGGTTCCGTTCACCCAGGTTTCCATCTGCCAGCCTGGGGTTCCATTCTTGTCCTCTGATCTCCTACAACGGTTTGCCTGGTGTCTCTGGACCTTCTTTTGTTGGATGAGATATACTAGTTTACCACAGCAGGTGTTTTTGTACTTACTTGTTAATGCTTCTCTTCTGCCTGGTGGCTTTACAGTTTTAGAACAACCCAACACTTAAGTATTATCTCATACAGATATTATAAATTATCAATGCATGCAGCTATTTACAAGCATTTCATAAAGTCTAAACATTAAACACATTTGCATAAATGATATTTTAAAACTGTCACACACCTGAAAGTAATCCACACATGCAGTTATATCACAAACATACCTTTACAAAGCAGGGCCAATGACTGCCTCCACTGCCTTGTACAGGTACACATAACACTCTGACTCTACCTGGAGCGTACGCAAATAATTCCCATTGGCTCCTACCAGCTCCAGCGGAACAGGGGGAAGGCACCATGGTCAACTTTAATTTTGTTAGCTGAATTTCTCTGATGGAATGGGTTTTAAAAGAGGTGGTGAAGAGTTCTTACATTTCAGCAACTTGGGGTTGGCAGAGTAAAGGTGTGTGTATTAATGGGGAATATTGGGGTAGTGCTGAAAGAGGGCAGAGTTAAAGATGAATGTGCAACCTTACTCTGCATTTCCTGTTTCAGTTTAGCTCAGCTCAACCGTCTGCAAGGGGATGACATATCTCCAAGCAACCTTAACTCTACATTTAACGTAGGTAGTGGCGGGGGGGGGGGGGAGGTGCCATTGAATATATAATACTGTAGTGCTTATCCAAGGTTCTGCCTTCAGACTTCTGGAGAACAAAGCTCTCTCAATATTAATAGCTCAGTCTTCTTGTAAGGGCAAGGTGGCAATTGAGTCTCTAGGTCCATTCAGTCTTTGGCTGATCTGCTGAGAATTCCAGAAAGGCTGCCAGTGCCCTGCCCACTGGGGTAGTGGTGTTTGTCTGTCTACTGGAAAGTGGATGGAAGAGACACCATCACAATTACCTGATATAAGCACACACTATTTTAAAGTTATTCTTCTTTCTTTCTTCCTGTTGATAACTAGCTAATATTGGATAAGCACAGGAGAAATACTCTTATAATAATAAACTAGTATTCTACACTGCTATAGCACCTTCCGTGATCTTAACGCACCTTATAAACATTAACAAATCAAACCTCACCCCACCTGTATATTAGGCATAACTGTTTCAGTTTTAAAGGTATGGAAAGAGAGGCAGAGAAATTAAGATCCAAATTTCCCACTAATTTGACTACCTCTTCTTTTGAATGCCTAATTTGAGACACTTAAGGTTGCATTTCCAGCGGTGCTAAACACTAAGCTCCCCACGGACCTCTTTACCCCATATCTGTGCCTTCAACACAGCCTCCTTAAAAAGTTATATCCCCATTTAATAAACAAAACTATCAAAGAATTTTTCATAAGTTACAGTAACATTGTCCAACTATGCATAAACATTTCCTTTAGGAACAGCGTAACCTTCCCCAACCAATACTTGCCCACAGAACTTGTTACATGTGCAGCAAAATAAATGTAAGTATTATTACGAGTAAATGTCAGTATCTATTAAAGTAATAACCTTGACAAAAAAATACATGTTGTCCGTACCAAGGTGCAATAACCTGACCAACCATATTAAATCTTTGCCTATGTATCTATAGAAGTGAGATTGTCCTGAAAGAGCTACTGATGCCAAACATTCCACTCTGTGCTTAAAGAATGTGCATTTATTAGGCTACACTGTACATTTTACTACAGTGTCTTTCTTCAACAGGTTTGTCTGAGGTAATATACAAGCCAAGAGAATAAAGCCACATGAAGAGTAGTCCATTTTTTCCTCAGTTTACATCTGATCCCAAGAGAAGGGAGAGCTATATCAATCATTGCTTTTCAATGTATAAATTAATCCTTCTGAAACGGGTGAGGTGGGCCTTACATAACACTTCTTAGTTAATTCCCAGAAAAACATTAGAGATAATACCTGAACATAAATCTTGATTGACAACCATGAAAGTATGCTGACGAAAGCTATGATGAACTAAATACAAAACATTAAGTTCATTCTTAGGCCAGTTCACCCTTTGACTTCAGTGAGGTTATAACTAGAATTAATTTGGCTTTAGCTTAATACATCATTTTGGTGAGATTTTAAAAGCAGGAGACTCAAAGTAATGGTTCAACAACAGCGGGTTCCATGCACATACATAATCTCAAATACTATTCATGTGTTTAAAATCTTTCATTATCAAGATAATATTCTGCAATTCTATACCACCTTCCATCAAACTCAGAGTATTTTATTTTATAATTTACCTAGATTTCAGTAAGGCGTTCGACACGGTTCCGCACGGGGAACTGTTAGTCAAATTGGAAAAGATGGGAATGAATATGAAAGTTGTAAGTTGGATAAGGAACTGGTTAAAGGGGAGACTCCAGAGGGTCATATTGAAAGGTGAATTGTCAGGCTGGAAGGAGGTCACTAGTGGAGTCCCTCAAGGATCGTTTTGGGACCGATCTTATTTAACCTTTTATTACTGACCTTGGCACAAAGAGCGGGAATGTGCTAATAAAGTTTGCGGATGACACGAAGCTGGGGGGTATTGCTAACACGGAGAAGGACAGGGATACTATTCAGGAAGATCTGAACCACCTGTAACTGGAGTAATAGAAACAGGATGAAATACAATAGTGAAAAGGTGCAAGGTTATGCATTTAGGACTAATAATAAGAATTTTGGATATACGTTGGGGGCGCATCATTGGAAGCGACGGAGGAGGAGAAGGACCTTGGGGTGCTGGTTGATAGCAGGATGACTATGAGTCGCCAATGTGATACGGCTGTTAAAAAAGCAATGCGATTTTGGGATGCATCAGGCGGGGTATTTCCTGCAAGGATAAGGAGGTGTTAGTACCGTTATACAAGGCGCTGGTGAGACCCCATCTGGAATACTGTGTGCAGTTCTGGTGTCCCATGTTCAAGAAGGATGAATTCAAACTGGAACAGGTTCAGAGACGGGCTACAAGGATGATCCGAGGAATGGAAAAACTGCCTTATGAAAGGAGACTCAAAGAGCTTGGCTTGTTTAGCCTGGCCAAAAGAAGGCTGCGGGGGGATATGCTTGCTCTATATAAATAGATCAGGGGGGTTAACGTTAGGGAGGGAGAGGAATTATTTAAGTTTAGTACTAATGTAGGCACGAGGACGAATGGGTATAAACTGGATATTAGGAAGTTTAGACTTGAAATTAGACGAAGGTTTCTAACCAGTAGGGGAGTGAAGTTCTGGAACAGCCTTCCGAGGGAAGTAGTGGGGGGCAAAAGACTTTCCTGGCTTTAAGACAAAGCTTGATAAGTATATGGAGGGGATGTTATGATAGGATTGTTAATTTGGGCAATTGATCTTGGATTACCACCAGATAGGTCTGCTCAATGATCTGCGGGGAAGATGTTGGATGGCATGGGAACTGAGTTACTGCAGAGAATTCCTTATTGGGTGCTGGCTGGTGAGTCTTGCCCACATGCTCAGGGTTTAGCTGATCGCCATATTTGGGGTCGGGAAGGAATTTCCTTCAGGGCGGATTGGCAGGGGCCCTGGAGGTTTTTCCGCCTTCCCCTGCAGCGTGGGGCACGGGTCGCTTGCTGGTGGTTTCTCTGCAGCTTGAGGTCTTCAAACCAGTTTTGAAGATTTCAATAACTCGATCCTGGGATAGGGGTTGTTATAAATTGGATGGGTGGGTTCTGTGGCCTGCCTTGTGCAGGAGGTCAACTAGATGATCAGATTGGGTCCCTTCTGACCTATGAGTCTATTGGAATTAATTTAGCCTCTCAGCATCCCTGTAAATTACGAAGGTATAATCTTGTGTTTTACACTAGATCAAAGAGAGCCAGCAAGCCCTATTCTAAGAATTTTGGTTTCCCTTCCCTAAATATAGCAGCTGTTGTAACATGCTGAAACTGTAGGGTTTATTTTATACATCATTTTAGAAATGTTCTTCCTCTTACCATTACCTTTAACCTTGCCTGAGAGAGGGATTCCCCTTCCAAACCACCATATATGAGTTAGCTAGCTCTTCCATAGGAGAGCTCAGGGACATGCAAGACAAAAAAATCAGCTCCCTCCCACACTCCCAATCCCTTGGCTCCACTCCAAAGCCCCCTCCTACACCTCCAAGCC